>NC_088374.1:13616521-13626521 GCF_034508935.2 Berghia stephanieae
GTAAGTAGTAGTAGTAGTAAAGTAGTAGCAGTATAGAGTAGTATAATATGTAGTAGTAGTCATACGATAGTAGTAGTAGTAGTAGTAGTAGTAGTAGTAGCAGCAGCAGCAGCAGCAGCATTATCATAATTATTATTAGTATCATTATCGAATAACTGCTAGTTGTAGAAAAAGAAAAAAATATATAGATACTGACCTGGATATTGATAAATGTACACCCGATATCTATAGAATAGAACTGGATTGAAGGTTGACACTACTACTGGTGTACCTGGTGATCAATGCGTGATTTCTATTCCATCTTGTGTTCACAATGTCACTAAGTGGACCAAAGAACAAACTAATAAGTTCGCTTTTGTTATGTAGTGAACTGCGATTTTATCTTCACCAATCCCGTCCCATCTCGTATTAGTTCATATATATAATATATATTATATATATTAATATATATATATATATATATATATATATATACATACATATATATATATATATATATATATATATATATATATATATATATATATATAACTTAATTACTTAGGCCGCCCCTTGGGGCGCCCAACCTGAGCCACAAGTCTTCGCCATTCTGTCCTGTCCTCCATAAGCGTCCGCAGCTCCCGGGTGTTGTCCATTCCTGTGTCATCTAGCAGACAGTCAATGTAGGTTTTATTCTGCCTGCCTCTGCTTCTGGTTCGCTCAGGTGGCCCCCATAGCACAAGACTGCTTGCAATCTCCTCCTTGTGTCTCCAGCAGTGCCCCGCAAGTCTCAGTCTTCTCTTTTGAATCTTCGAGGTCACTGGGGGAGGTCACTGTAGAGCTCTTCATTTGTTATGTGCTCTTTCCAGCTTACATTGAGGGCCATCCGCAGCATACGGGTGTAGCAGCCGTCCAGTTGCTTCTCAAGGGCTTTAGTAAGAGTCCATGTCGCTGCTCCATATAGAAGCACTGACTCTACCGTTGCCAGGAACAGTCTCTTCTTTATTTCCCTCTGCAGGTTTGAACTTCAGATTTTCCTGAGTTTGTGACAGGCACTATAATATAAACCAGAGTCTAATAATAATAATAATAATAATAATAATAATAATAATAATAATAATAATAATAATAATAATAATAATAATAATAATAATAATAATAATAATAATAATAATAATAATAATAATAAACAGAATGAAAATCTAATCCCGTAAATAAATGATCAATTGGCCTCATCATCATCCTCATTTTATCTCCTCCCCTCCCCCCATCCCCCTGCCTTATTCTTGATATATATATATATATATATATATATATATATATATATATATATATATATATACATATATATATATATATATATATATATATATATATATATATATATATATATATATATATACATATATATATATATATATATATATATATATATATATATATATATATATCGAGGGGTGCCTGCGCAAAAGCCGTAACCGGGAATAAGACAGAGCTGTCAAGAGAAATTACCCTGAACACATTCTGCTCAAAAGCTGTAACTAGTGATACGGTTCAATAAAAACCACAACGAAGCGTAATTTTGGCCTGTCATAACACAGTAACTTGCGATACGGTGTTTGAGCAGGAGTGAATGACTGAGGTACTTTGTTTAAATAGAACGAAAGGACAATGACACCGTAACAATGAGAAAATAAAGCAAATAACAGAGCTCTAAACACATTATTGACATTAAAAATTATGGTAAATATTCAGACATGCAAATAATCGTATTTCGTCCATAGTCAACAACTCCACACCCCCCTCCTCTCTCTCACTCTCTCTCTCTCTCTCTCTCTCTCTCTCTCTCTCTCTCTCTCTCTCTCTGTCTTTCTTTCTCCTTATTCACTAACTCTCTCTCTTTATCTTTCTCGTCTCCCACTAACAACCTCTCTCTATCTATCTATCTCTCTCTCTCTCTCTCTCTCTCTCTCTCTCTCTTTCTTTCTTTCTCCTTATTCACTAACTCTCTCATTTTCTCATCTCTCACTCCCTCTCTCTCTCTCTCTGTCTCCTCTCTCACTAACACACACACTCTCTCTCTTTCTTCTCTCTCCCTCTCTCTCTCTCTCTCTCTCTCTCTCTCTCTTTCTCCTCTCTCAAAATCTATCTCTTCCTCTCTCCTCTTTCACTGACTCTCTCTTTCTCTTCTCTCATTCTCTCTCTCTCTTTTTCTTTCTTTCTCTCTCTCTCTCCTTATTCACAAACTCTCTCTCTCTCTGTGTGTGTCTCTCTCTCTGTGTGTGTGTGTGTCTCTCTCTCTCTCTCTCTCTCTCTCTCTCTCTCTCTCCTTATTCACAAACTCTCTCTTCCTCCTCTCTCACTAACTCCCTCTCTCTGTCTCCTCCCTAACTCTCTCCCTCTCTTTCTCGTCTCTCATTAACTCTCTCTCTCTCTCTCTCTCTCTCTCTCTCTCTCTCTCTCTCTCTCTCTCTCTCTCTCTCTCTCTCTCTCTGAAAAATGGCAAAACTGCTGGCATTGATCAGTTATACCTCGACATGATTACCGACTTTGGACCAGAAACAATAAACTGGCTGGCAAATACTATGACAGACATCAGGCACATACCCACAAATTTGGAAACATGCCAAAGTAATAGCCATATTAAATCAAGACAAAGCAATCTTTGAACCATCCAGCTACAGACCAATATCTTTACTTTGTTGCTTGTACAAGCTCCTGGAAAGAATTGTACTAGAGTGAATCAACCCATTTGTAAATCCCTGCATACTGCAATAACAAGCGGGCTTTACAGTCCTGTCCCAAATCTGTAACATATAGAATTTGGAGAAACCTACCGCACCTACTGGGACGGGACAAAACAGTCCCGTTGTGTCCCAAGCCGTTGTGAAAAAGACTCCTTCCGCACTTGGACAAAACTGTCCCAAGACAAATTTGTCCTGTCCCACTGGAGAAACTATTCAAAAGGGGTTCCGCACTAGGACAGGACTGTCCCAGGACACACCTGCGCGAATGGATTTTTTTTTTTTTACAAGATTCAAAAGTTTATTTGTAGGCAATTGCCAATATAACTCGGACAAGAATATAATATTTTCATCAACAAATCAAGTAAATAAAATCAAGAATATAACAAGGCAAACAATGATAGTAATAATGATAATAATAGTAATAATAATAATACTGATAATAATAATATTATTATCATTAATAATAATAATAATAATAATAATAATAATAATAATAATAATAATAATAATAATAATAATAATAATAATAATAATAATAATAATAATATAATAATAATAATAAGGTAAGATTTTCTAATTAGTAGATTAGTTATTTAATAGTAATAGGTTGAACTATAAATTAATAATTTTTTTAAAAGTCCTTGGTACAACTCAAAATTCACATTTTATGAATCAACATAAGATACGACATGACGATAATGATTTTTTACACTGAACAATGAGATTTGTTTACATAAGATTTATATCATCATGAAATATTCTTATAGCAAGAGTAATATTATTGCTGAACCAGCCCTGTCCCAAATCTGTAACATATAGAATTTAGAGAAACCTACCGCACCCACTGGGACGGGACAAAACAGTCCCGTTGTGTCCCAAGCCGGTGTGAAATGCTACAAAATCAACGGGACAGGACTGTCCCAGTCCCGTGTTCATTTCGTTTGTGATAGTAGAAAAATATAGCAGCCTTCCGCACTAGGACAAAAAAGTCCCAGACTTGGTGGCGCCGTGTCAAAATTGAAATGCCTGTCTTTATTTTCTGCATCCCTACTACTACTACTACTACTACTACTACTACTACTACTACTACTACTACTACTACTACTACTACTACTACTACTACCACTACTACCACTACTACTACTACTACTACTACTACTACTACTACTACTACTACTACTACTACTACTACTACTATTTCTACTGTTGCTTCTGCTGCTGCTAATGCCACTAATATATTGATACCTACATCCCTTATATTTTGTATTTATTTCCAATTCCATTGTATTTATTTTCCAACAATAGTCCACACTTTATTTTAGTTCACTGTCTTCTATACTACATTACACAATTCCTCCCCGCCTCCCCTATTTTGACATAATTAAGTACGCACCTTTTATAAATTTCTATTCATCATCATCATTGCCTTTTTCACCCTGGCCACAGACAAACAGTTTCCATCCTTCTCTACTTTTTTATCTCATTCCAGGTCTTACCACTTCTCTGTATATCAGCTTCTTTAATTCTTCTCCGTGTTCCTCGTAGCCTTCCCCTTGATCTTCTGCCCTGAGGGTTCCAGTCCAATACTTTCTGTGTTATAGTGGAGTCATTCTTTCTAAGCGTGTGTCCAATCCACCTCCATCGTCTTCTTCCTATTTCCTCTCCCACTGGTTTCTGCTGTGTTCTTTTCCATAACTCTTCATTTTTTATTCTATCCATCCATTTTATTCTGAGTAACTTACGCATGCACCTGTTTACGAAAATCTGTACCCTCCTTATACATGCCTGTGATGCGTTCCAAGTTTCACATCCACACAGTAGGACATACTTCACGTTTCTATTGCTCTGTTTTAATTCGCGCTTCCTCACAAAGTAGCATACAATTTTCTACCCATCAATGTTTTTGTTTATGCATCTTAACAACGCCAATACCACATTATCTCATTCGTCTGTAGTTTTTAATTCATCATGTGTTGTTGATGAAGGGGAAACCCGAAACGTTCATTTTATCTGTTTTCTTATATTAAACTGAAGCTTACATTCAATTTCACAGTTATTATTTATTTATTTATTTATTTATTTATTTATTTATTTCAATTCTGAATATAAAAAAGCAAGAACAATTCAAAAAATAATTATATGTGATGAAACCACGTACAGAATGCATAGCAACGTAAACATTTTCTGCAATTTAAAAACGTATGTTTATAAATATAATTTAAGAAGTGCCACACATTGTGACACAGCAGTAACGTGTCTAAAACCGGTCGCACATCTATTCGGTAACTTGTGGGATCAATTATCTTTATCGTTATTTATTTCGGGAATTCTCAATGAAAATATTTTTAAGTAAGTTCCTTCTGAGCCACTTGGACTCATTGTCCTTTAGAGCCTTGTAGCCAATGGTGCAGGAGTTATCCCGGTTTCAATAGCGTGAAGCGGACAATTAACGTATTGGTTTGAAAACCTTTGAACAGGACGCTAGTCTATCGCAGATTACTATCCCAGCTTGACAGGTACCCTTTTACACCTGAATGGAGTGAGTGATTCGGAGTAAATTTTCTTGCTCTAGAAAGTACAAAGTGGCTTCGGTCGGAATCGAACACAGAACCTCTGAGTCCAGAGTACAACGCGCTAACCATGGGCCAACTTGCCTCCTACGCTTATAAATCCGGAACTTATCCATGTTTCTGTAGCGTTGAGCAGACAGATAACAGTTTAAAATTTTAAAACATAAAATTCCCTTTTCATCCCATAGGGGATGTTTTTCTCGAGGGTCTATTCCAAGGGAAGACTGGAATAACCCAGGCGTCAGCCGCAATGCAGCGCCGCAAATTGAGCTAGGGCGAGGTATAACCCAGGCGTCAGCCGCAGTGCAGCGCCGCAAATTGAGATAGGCGAGGTGACTTACTCAAGGCAACACAGCGCATCAGCGGGTGATCGAACTGATGCCTTTCGGGTACGAAGCAAAGACCGTACCACCGAGCCATGCTGACTTTCTATTATCCTCTTGAATGATGCTAGTCCGTCAAAGATAACTTTCATCAGCGAACTGGTACTCATTTGCACCTGGGTAAAATGAGGTGATTTCAAGAAAGTCACTTTAAGATAAGATCGGAGATCACCATAGAGTCTACGGAATTAACCCTTGAGCAATCTTTGGGTCATTAAAGGATGCACCCAATATTGTTTCCTCTTTCAATTTGTCTTTTTTTTTCCACGTAGTAAAGCACAAAAATATGCAACCTCTATTTCATCCATTACTACTACTACTCGTAGTAGTAGTAGTAGTAGTAGTAGTAGTAGTAGTAGTAGTAGTAGTAGTAGTAGTAGTAGTAGTAGTAGTAGTAGTAGTAGTAGTAGTAGTAGTAGTAGTAGTAGTAGTAGTAGTAGTAGTAGTAGTCATGGTAACTTAGTAACACTGGCTCTAAACTATCGGAACAATGGCGGACGCCCGTATGAAATATTTCTCCGGCTAGCATAAAGATAAATAGCATGAAGAATAAAAAGTAATGATTTTCTTTGTTTAGAACCAAGATGGCCGCCGTTGCCTGGCGGCGTGACATCAGACTACTGAATCCTATTGAGTGCCGTCATCTTCGAACTATCTATAAAAAAACAACCCAACTATAACGGGGTAAAAGACAGCGGAAGAGCAGCGTCCCTTGATTGGACGTCACCCATAGTCGGTGACGTCACCGGCAGAAATGTTATTAGAGAGAGAACGTCATGTTGGTTGTGCGCATGTGTCTCTCGTCCTCGTTTCCTCTCGGAGGACGAGAGACGCATGCGCACAACCAATATGACGTTCTCTCTCTAATAACTTTTCCGCCGTGACGTCACAGACTATGGGTGACGTTCAACCAAGGAACGCTACTCTTCCGCTTATCTCATTCCCTATAGGTTGGTTGTGAAGTTTTTTGGGGAAAACCCGGAAAATGGCCGGTAAGGAGGAAGTTAACCTTAAAACGTTATAACTATCTGTCGAGTTACCAGGAACTTAACCCAACTACCTCCCATTAGTGGGCAGGGAGGCACTTACTGTGTCTTCTATCCCCCTATATCTGTTTTCCAACTTGCTTTCTGTCTTTGTCTTGGAATGAGATTACTTGGTTTTGTCCAGGCCCTGGCCGGATACCCTGGCTGAGAGGGAAACAGTCAAATGTATGGTTAGCATTGGGAGATTATATTTTTTTCCTTGTAAATCATCTCTCTGTTATATGTTGTTATTTTGTAGGTTTAACGTATGATTTGTAACCATTTGAGTGTATTCCTTTTAGTGGGATCTTGTGCTGGTGTCTGGGTGATACTTTTAGGTGATCTCAAACTAAGTACTTTGATAGTGTGCTCTTGGAATCTACATCTGTTTCCTATTTGAGCCAATTCCCCTTTGTCTTACATTGTCTTGGGTGCTTTAATTGTAACTCTTGAACTTTTTACTATCCTGTTTTCTCTCTTTTTACTGGCGCTGATATGACCTTAACCCTCTCCTTACCAGCCATTTTCAGGATTTTCCCCAAATTTCAAACCCAACTAACACAAAAATAGATTTTTTACTACTCAAATACAATAGCAGTAAATTCTTGCGATACATAATTTCTTTAGCAAAATATGCCCTACAACACACTGTTC
This sequence comes from Berghia stephanieae, assembly GCF_034508935.2. Taxonomy (NCBI): domain Eukaryota; kingdom Metazoa; phylum Mollusca; class Gastropoda; order Nudibranchia; family Aeolidiidae; genus Berghia; species Berghia stephanieae. The sequence continues at coordinate 13,623,880 of NC_088374.1, forward strand.
ACTTTATGATGTACAAGAGAAATTTGAATAAGAAAAATGTTGGTTGTATCGTAACGAATGTGACGATTTTCCTATAGTTGGTAAGGAGAGGGTTAATGTGTTACAAGCGCCTTTAAAAACCCTTTTAAAACTATAAAAGAAACCAGCCAACTATAACAGGGTAAAAGAGATACCAGGCAACTTCTGTATAACACACTGTTCACTTTATGATGTACAAGAGAAATTTGAATAAGAAAAATGTTGGTTGTATCGTAACGAATGTGACGATTTTCCTATAGTTGGTAAGGAGAGGGTTAATGTGTTACAAGCGCCTTTAAAAACCCTTTTAAAACTATAAAAGAAACAAGCCAACTATAACAGGGTAAAAGAGATACCAGGCAACTTCTGTATCCGGGAAGACAACTTTACTTCTACTAGTCTTTTCCTACTCGCCACGTCACCTACGCAGACGCTACAAGACCTTCACAACGTATTAAAAATTAAACAAAAATAAAATTCCCTTTATTCGTCCCATAGGGGAATTTTTTTTCTCTATGGCCTATTCCAAGGGAAGACTGGAATAACCCAGGCGTCAGCAGCAGTGCAGGGTCGCAAATTGAGCTAGGGCGAGGTGACTTGCTCAAGGCCACGCAGCGCAGCGGCGGGTGATCGAACTCAGTACCTTTTGGGTACGAAGCAAAGACCGTATCGCTGAGCTACGCTGCTCCCGTTTTGCAAATTTTTTATTGAGCTTGTTATTTTAATACTAAATTTGTACTAGTTTTGAGTTACTTAATTTCTACAGTATATGGGCTAATTATTTCCCATAAACTAATAAAATTTTATAGTTGAAGCAATTAAAACTATTTTATTCATTTATGAACAAGTATGTCCAAACAAAATCTGGAACTGTGAGAGACAAGAAAATGTATTGATCTTTAATTTGGTATAAATAATATGAAATTGAATGTAAGCTTCAATTTTATTACAATAACAGATAAAATGAACATTTCGGGTTTCCCCTTTATCAACAAAACAGGATGAATGAAACACTACATATGAATGCCACTGCAACATCTCATTCATCTGTAGTGTTTCTTTCTTGCATCCTGTTTTGTTGATAAAGGGGAAACCCGAAACGTTCATTTGATCTGTTATTGTAATAAAAGTGAAGCTTACTTTCAATTTCATATTATTTATTTCTTCGAGCTTCGAGCAGCAACATTTACATTTTAATTTGATATAAAATTTGTCTTGAACAGCGAAAAACTGAGTGTGGTAGTAGCAGGGGGAATTAAGGTATAATTGTGTAAATAGGTGATGAAAGCATGAAAATTGGCACACAGGTACCGCATACCACCAAGAACACAATCTGATAGAGAAGCATTCTGACATTTTACAAAAAAAAAGTTGGTTTTAAAGCATTTTATATTTTACTATATAAACATTAGTAAATTCAGGGGAAATAATCGAGGAAATTCTATTCGCCCTCTTACTGATTAGTACTGAACATATTAATTATGTTGCGAAATGACCATATTTTCTCTCGTACTTTTTGTTGTATATCAACCATAGACATATTCCCTGTCTTATAGCTTTCATTTTGAAAGATTTAGTGTTGTTGTTTTCAACGGGGCATATGTTAACGACAGCGTCAAATAGGGCGAAATTAAATATTATTTGAAAATGAATAAAATCATGAAAATTATATTACACAGTACAAAATCCACGGCCAACTCCATATTCATGTGGCTTTACAATGAAAAAAATACCCTGTGAGCTTTTATATAGCGCAATATCCACCAAACTGTTCAAAGCACTTTACAATGAGTCGGTTTCTTCTGTCATATAAGGGTCATTTGTCATGTTTGAAATTATGTTCGATGGAGCAGTGTTTGTTGCAGGTATATTTGGTTTGACACCAAATGCAATTTCTTGGGCGACCTTTAGAAAATCCGACAAAATATTGCTGTCTGTGTGAATGACGTCAGAAGTATTCATATTCAACTTTTCTCGATCAACACCGGACTCATCATTTGTAGGTTGCTGAAACATGGAGATACTTGTTCCGTGGACAGAGTTTTTGTGAGTTGTTGAGCTTGGGTTATAATCAATGTTATCAACAGCAGCAACAGTAAAAAGTTCTTTCTTCAGATTGATTGGGCAAAGAATTCCTTCCTCTTCGAATCTATTTTCAGCTGCTGATGCGATATCCGATGACAATGACAACATACGTTTATATGAGGAACACAACCCTAGCGAAAATAATGTGTCAATAATCTTCTATGATCTTGTATGTGTGTATAAAAAATGGCGTCTTTTTGATCTGCGATTGTTTTTTTTTTTTTTTTGTTTTTTTGAAAAGTCGACCCGGTTTTATTTTTATTTTTGGTATTTGACTCAATAAGTTGTGATATAGGTAGGCTTTCTTGATGCCTGGAATCTGACTTTTCTGAAGGAGGCGATCCAACCAAAATCATTTTGATTAATACCAACAGGGAGTTAGGCACTGCGTCTTCTTGACTTCCAATCCCGATGTCCCATTGTGTTGGTGTTTGCGGGCATTTGCGAATGATGTCTTGTCGGATAGTTTTTGCTGCACGCCACAAAGACATTGCATTATCATCTGCTTGTTCCTTTTGATTCTTTACTAATAACGAAGC
>NC_088374.1:13629021-13635245 GCF_034508935.2 Berghia stephanieae
CAATCCCTGAAAGTTTCATGCTTTCATCATTCGTTTGCTCAATTGAGCTATTTTTTGCCCTTAATTCCCTCTGCTATAGACTACTGCATATTTTCAACTTTATGTTATGGCAAAAGTCAATGTTAAACAATAAATAAATAGCATTTGCTTGTTATCCTTGCTTTATAAATGGCGCAAAAGAATGTTTTTCATTCATTTTTTTAAGATGCATCTTTTTTTAGAATTTCTTTAATGTGACATCTGCTGATAAATTGATAATAATAATAATAATAATAATAATAATAATAATAATAATAATAATAATAATAATAATAATAATAATAATAATAATAATAAATAATAATAAATAATAATATAATAATAATAATAATAATAATAATAATAATAATAATAATATAATAATAATAATAATTAATAATAATAATAATAATAATAATAATAATAATAATAATAATAATAATAATAATAATAATAATAATAATAATAATAATAATAATAATAAATAATAATAATAATAATAATAATAATAATAATAATAATAATAATAATAATAATAATAATTAAATAAATAATATATAATAAATAATAATATATATAATAATAATAATAATAATAATAATAAAATAATAATAATAATAATAATAATTAATAATAATAATAATAATAATAATAATAATAAATAATAATAATAATAATAATAATAATAATAATAATAATAATAATAATAATAATAATAATAATAATAATAATAATAATAATAATAATAATAATAATAATAATAATAATAATAATAATAATAATAATAATAATAATATAATAATAATAATAATAATAATAATAATAATAATAATAATAATAATAATAATAATAATAAATATTAATATATAATATAATAATAATAATTAATATAAAAATAATAACATTATAATGCAGTTATCAAGTACATTAATCGTAATAAAACATTACACACTGCAGTCACAAATACAAACTACACACGCATCCATACACAACAGCACACACCACCACATCACACACACACACACACACACACATCCATATACACAATGTACATAAATATATTACTCACACACACAAAAAAAAAAAACTACACACGTATATATTTTACCCAAATCATTGTTACTCTGTCCCTTGTGCGGCTATGTGGTCTAGTGGTATGACACTCGCTTTCAGATCGGAAGGTCCTGGGTTCGAGCCTCGCTCGGCGCATAGTTGAGTCCTTGGAAAAGACTCTTTACTCACATTCTCTCACCGTACTCAGGTGAGTACCTGGCCGTTAACAGCTTTGTCTTTGTCCGAAAAATTGTAATATCGCCTAACAGGCGGCATGTCCCGTCCTACATGTTAAATGTTCCGTTTGACCAGGGACCCCTATGTAAAGCCCTTTGAGCACATTTAGTGGATATTGTGCTATATAAAAAAGCTCCAAAAAAAAGCTTAGAAAGCTCCATTAAATCTTAACTGTATGACTGTATGGCTCTCCTGACACATCTCACCCCATCCCCTCATCTCAATTCGTTTTTTATAATATATGACCCCTCGTCTCAAAACGGTATTATGTCGGGATGGACCAGATGCTAAAAAGTCAAATAATACTTAAACTGGTCAAAAATATGAAACGTTGGTATCTATCACAGTAAAATATGATATTCCTTCTCCTCTATAAAGCAAACAAACTCAACTTAAGTCTGATATTTCTGGCTACAAATTCAATTTTCAGCATCTTAGTCCTTCCGACTTAATACCGTTTTGAGACGAAGGATCACATATGCTTTCCCCATCATAAACATATAACTCATTAATTTGGCCGCACAATTGGATTCAATAGTCTGATGTCACGTCGCCCAGCAACGGCAGCCACGGGGTTCTAAACAAAGAAAATCATTACTTTTTATTCTTCATGCTGGCTAGAACTTTTCATATGTCTTGTGATCAGAATGTGTAAAAGTAAAAGTCAAAACATGATCAGATTTATAATGTAGTTTTTTCCCTCTGGATACGCTTTTATGCTCGTCGGAGAATAAATATTTCATAAGGGCGTCCGCCATTGTTCCGATAGTTTAGAGCCAGTGTTACTAAGTTACCATGCGTTATTACGAGGGAAGTCACGTTACGACTGTTGAAGCGTATTAGTTTTTATAGATAGTATGCGCTTGGCAAAGAAGCTCATAACATTGCCATCCGGAAGTATAACGGACCAACACACAAAACTGTGTGTATCCATGAACGTTTATAGTCGGGTTAATACAGTTCAGTGAGCATTACTCATTAAGGCGGGTGGCAAAAAACAATAACAAAGACATGAGTGACGTCATCTCCATTCTATCTATAGACAGTCCGGCTTCAGTTACCATGCTCAGTAAATGGAAATTTTTAAAGAAGAAGAAGACTAATGAATGGCAAAATAAATATAATATTAAATGCACGAAGAACGATTCTGCAATGCGTAACTCCCATCTGGAAATGTGTGCGGCTATGTAGTCTAGTGGTATGACACTCGCTTTCGGATCGGAAAGTCCTGGGTTCGAGCATCGCGCTCGGCGCATAGTTGAGTCCTTGGAAAAGACTCTTTACTCACATTCTCTCACCGTACTCAGGTGTAAAATGAGTACCTGGCCGTTAAAAGCGTTGTCTTTGTCCGAAAAATTGTAATATCGCCTAACAGGCGTCATGTCTCGTCCTACATGTTAAATGTTGCTGTTGACCAGGGACCCCTTGTAAAGCGCTTTGAGCACGTTAAGTGGATATTGCTCTATATAAAAGCTGAATAAAATAAATAAAAATTTTTTTAAAAAATTCCGGTTGAATAGGCGACTGAATCGATCTTACTAATAGCTCAATGTTTGCTTGGTTTGATGTTCAATTCATTGGACATTGCCATGCCGCGCTATTGACACTGTTGCAATAATTAGTGTTTACAAACGCGCGAATAATAATAATAATAATAATAATAATAATAATAATAATAATAATGATGATGATGATGATGATAATAATGATGATAATAATGATAATAATAATGATAATAATAATAATAATGATAATAATAATAATAATAATAACAATAATAATAATAATAATAATAATAATAATAATAATAATAATGATGATGATGATGATTGATGATGATGATGATGATGATGATGATGATGATGATGAGAATAATAATAATGATAATAATAATGATAATAATAATAATAATAATAATAATAATAATAATAATAATAATAATAATAATAATAATAATAATAATAATAGAAGAAGAAGAAGAAAAAGAAGAAGAAGAAGACGAAGAAGAAGAAGAAGAGGAGGAGGAGGTGGTGGTGGAGGAGGAGGAGGAGGATGAATAGGAGGAAGAAAAATGAAGAAGACTTGAAAAACAAATAATCATGAATCCTACTCGCCCAGTCCGAATGAATGATGGGAAATCACACGTGCCTTATTTATAAAATCAATGTCCCTTTTTACATTTTTAAACAATTCAACACAGTCTGCGTGAAATATAAAGGAATTAATATTGTGACTCACGCCTGTTACCATCGACCACAGCCGCTGGCTTCAATCAAACTACACACATCAAGCAATCAGAAACACACATCGTAAAATAAAGTAGTAGGAAGAGATGTAAAGACATTTATTTAGGAATAGTATTTTAATAGAGCGTGACACACAATGGAAGTAGATAGTTGACGGCCCAGTCGACACAGTCTGAAAATACAGCTTCTAGGAAGTTGCATGTTTTTAAAAATTAGTACTGAATTAGAATGGGCATGATCTATATTTCCTTTCCATGTGCTCTTGGTCATTGGTCACATTGCAAAGTGTGCTCAAAATGACCCACATAGTGAGAAATATTCACAGCTTTTGAAATATCCCTCATCATGATTGGTCATTTTATTCAGCTTGACACACGGGTATGTTTAAAACTTTCATAAACAAAGCAGCGTGTTTACATGTGTTAAGAAATATCCAATCGTTGGACGTCAACAAATCATGTGATTGATGACTTGGTTGAACGAAAACATAAATATAGATCTCTCCCATTGACCTCTGCCAGTATTGAAAATGAAAGAAATAGAACGCACCACTAAAAACCGGTCAAAACTTACAAAAGGAAAAGAAAGTTACTATAGATAGTTCGAAGATGACGTCACACAGGTCTGTGTTATTCTTTTTTGCCATCCGCGTTTATGAGTAATTCTCACTGAAAGGTATTAACCCGACTATAAACGTTCATGGATACACACAGTTTTGTGTGTTGGTCCGTTATACTCCCTGATGGCAATGTTGTGAGCTTCTTAACCAAGCGCATACTATCTATACTGTGGAAAAAAATGTGGCTATTTTTTTTTTTTTTTTTTTTTTTTTTTTTTTTTTTTTTTTTTTTTTTTTTTTTTTTTTGTTATCTGCAGAGACTCCAACTTTTAATTCGGCTTACAAGAATTTCAGAAAACACTCGGAGGAATTTCAATGCCGAAAGAGGAATTTCCGCACACAAAAAAGGGAATTGGGATGGTATTTGGCATTATGTTTACATATTGTATGGTTCTAAACAGATAACTGATTAGAACTATATTATGATATGTAAACACAATGCAAAATATAATCCCAAAGTTTCCTTATTTCAATAAAGTAAGCTCAAAACCAGTGTATAGTATAGTATGTAGTAGTAGTATATTGTAAGTAGTAAGTAGTAGTAGTAGTTGTAGTAGCAGCCAGTAGTAGTAGTAGAGTAGTAGTAGTAGTAGTAGTAGTAGTAGTAGTAGTAAGTAGTAGTAGTAGTGTCGTCGTGTGGTAGTAGTAGAGTAGTAGTAGTAGTAGTAGTAGTAGTAGTAGTAGTAGTAGTAGTAGTAGTCGTCGGTCGTCGTCGTGGTAGTAGTAGGAGTAGTAGTAGTAGTAGTAGTAGTAGTAGTAGTAGTAGTAGTAGTGTGTGTAGTAGTAGTAGTAGTAGTAGTAGTAGTTAGTAGTAGTAGTAGTAGTAGTAGTAGTAGTAGTAATAGTAGTAGTAGTAGAAGTAGTAGTAGTAGTAGTAGTAGTAGCAGTAGTAGTAGTAGTAGTAGTAGTAGTAGTAGTAGTAGTAGTAGTAGTAGTAGTAGTAGTTATGATGATGATGATGATGATGATGATGATGATGATGATGATGATGATGATGATGATGATGATGATGCTTTGCGCTCGAAAGAGTAAAATCGTAGCCATCGTTAAGTTTTAGATAGTATGCGCTTGGCTAAGAAACTCATAATATTGCCATCCGGATGTAAAACGGGCCAACACACAAAACTGTGTGTAACCATGAACGTTTATAGTCAGGTTAATACAGTTTATTGAGAATTACTCAAAAACGCGGATGGAAAAAAACAACAAAGGCTGGAGTGACGTCATCTTCGATCTATCTATAGATAGTATGCGCTTGGCTTAGAAACTCACAACATTGCCATCCGGAAGTATAACGGACCAACACATAAAACTCTGTGTAACCATGAACGTTTATAGTCTGGATAATACAGTTAAGTGAGAATTACTTATAAAGGTGGATGGCAAAAAACAATAACAAAGACCCGAGTGACGTCATCTTCATTCTATCTATAGCCTGACACTGAAACCCAAAAAGACTGGCATTTTGACGTCATTACTTGGTTTTTGCACCGTCCAGTGAGTTGTCGCTAGTAGAGCTCATGGAAACAAGTGGTCCCATTGGTTGAACTATTGAATACAACTCACTCACGATTTGTTTTCTTTTGTGGCCAAAGCCTGGTACTTTGGCGTCATTTTTTGGTCAGTGTCAGGCTATAGATAGTATGCAGATGACGTCACTCAGGCCTTTGTTATTGTTTTTGCCATCCGCGTTTGTGAGTTGTTCTCACTAAACTGTATTAACCAGACTATAAAACTTCATGGTTACACAGAGTTTGTGTGTTGGTCCGTTATACTTCCGGATGGCAATGTTGTGAACTCCTTGGCCAAGCGCATTCTATCTATAGATAGTATGCCCTTGGCTAAGAAGCTCACAACATTGCCAGTGGAAGTATAACGGACCGACACACAAAACTATGTGTAATCTTGAACAGTTACAATCTGGTTAATACAGTTTAATGAGAATTACTCATAAACGCGGATGGAAAAAACCAATAACAAAGACCTGGGTGTCGTCAACTTCAATTGTCTATAGATAGTATGCGCTTGGCTAAGAAGCTCACAACATTGCC
>NC_088374.1:13635345-13640345 GCF_034508935.2 Berghia stephanieae
ACCCGGGAGTATAACGGACCAGGACACAAAACTACGTGTAACCTTAAACTAACGTTTATAATCTGGTTAATATAGTTTAGTGAGACTTACTCATAAACGCGGATGGCAAAAATCAATAACAAAGACCTGAGTGTTGTCAACTTACTAATAGCCTTCAACAGTCATGACGTCACTTCCCTCGTAATGACGCATAGTATCTTAGTAACGGTCTCTAAACTATCGGAACAATGGCGGACGCCCTTATGAAATATTTCTCCGACGAGCATAAAAGTGTATCCATAGGAGAAAAACTTAATAAATATGATCATATTTTGACTTTGGTACTTTCTGATCACATGACATGTCAAAAAGTTCTAGCCAGAATTGTCACAGTAAAGATTGTTCACAATTATCTTATTAAATTTTATTTTATTAAGAACTGAATTCATCTCACTCCAGTTATATTTCGGTAGGCCTAGATAAACTTTACCTTCTAATATTAGATCGTCTTTCCTTTTATAGCCTTCCTCGAATTAATTTCTAATTAGTGAATACTTTTCGTTCTACATTCTGTCACGTAGCCACTTATTATAAAAGCTGATAGGTCTAACATTCGACACTCACTTTCTCTCCACAATCTATGCCGGACGGCCAGTCACTCTATTCCTATATATATATTGTAAGATTTTTATCTTTTGGGACTTTGTAGATATTATATCTACACCATTAAGACGCCGGAGCTTTTAACTTTGATTGTATAATCTTCAAGGATCAAACCCAAGCCCGCTGTACTACATTATAACTCCTTACCAGTTGCCTGGAAGTGGAATTTTACGAGTCCAATCCTGTTATCAGAGGAATAGATCATCCAAGCCCATCAACTGCCTGGAAACGTAAACTTATGAACCTGACATATTATTATAAGTTACGTAAAATATTCATATCTCTATTTGTAACTGCCACGATCACTGTTTATCTCTTTTAATTAAATTTCATCATCATTTTTATTTCATTGTAAACAAATCGTTAATTGTTTTTCATTTATAGTAACTAGTAAATTCTGGGGCCTCATTCTACATATATTTTATGCATAGTCGAGTAGCTCTTTACTCACTTGAGACCATGACATTTTGGAGGGGACACATATAAAGAATTGAATTTATTTAGTTACTTATATCTATTTCATCTAACTTTAAAGTTTAAATTGTAAAACTCTTAATTGCCCCACTTGATCATATTTTAATTGAACTCCCTATTTACAGGATTAATTTTTTTTTTCTTTTTCATTTCTTCATTTAAATGGAATAGCAATTTATCCATTCATTCTTTCATTCAAATTGAATAGCATTTTATTGATTCATTCCTTCATCCATTTATTCATTTATAAATCATTCATCCATTCATTGTTCATTCATTTATTTATTCATTCATTCATTCATTCATTCATCCATTCATTCGTTTATTCACTCATTTATCCAATCATTCATACATTTATTCCTCCCTTCATTCTTTCATTCATACATTATCCATTCATTCATTCATCTATTCACTCAGTTTTTCATTCATTCATTCATTCCTTGTCCACTTTGTTATTATATCACTCATTTCATTTTGTTGTTTGCCTCATTCATGAATTGTTTTCAATATGTTTACATTCCATAACGATTCATTCACCTATCATCCAATCACTCAGTGTTGTGAACACATTTTGTAACTATTGTAAATCTTACGATATTTTATTGTTTTGTATTTCAGACATCACTGTTAAACACTCTTCAATGCCTAATTACAATTGTTGAACAACCATTGAACAAGAGAGAGGTCCCAGCCACGAACTGAGTTGGTAAATATATCCTTCATTATTCTCTTTTACATGAGTTGGGCATCACATAGTAACTATAGACATCGTGATTTGTTTTGCATAGTGATTTGTTTTAAATGCATTTTTGGCATACTACTGTTACCGAAAACCACTTATATATTATGTTCTGAAAAGTGAGTCTTTAAAAACTAAATAATAATAAAAGGAGTCTACTAGCCGTCGTGTTATATTTAGTGATAGATAACTTGGGATTATTTTGGCATCCTATTATTGTTATCATACTCTAGTATATTAGCATCATTGCGAATAATTGTACACAAACTAACGACGAGTCACACACATTGGTGATACCTTTTTCGTAGTAACATAGTTTAGAGTACACGCGATTGACACATTGTTATTGACACAAGTCATAATAACTCCGCATTGTATTGACACATTGCTTATAAGAATATAACAATAAAAGGCATCAAATTCAACATACATAATAAGTTGAAATAAGAGAGAGAGATTTCTAAAAATAGAACAGTTCATTCCAGTAAGTGTAAATAAATAAAACAGTCAGTAACAGTATCCTGTCAATATAATATATATAAAACATCGTAACTAATTTATTGCAAAAATAGAATGCTGTATACTTCCCAACCCCGTCGCTGATGTTATTGTTGGCAATATAAAAGGTCTTAAAGACAACCCAACAGATGTAAAAGAATGGTCATTGACCCAAGAAACAGCTTGTCTAGCAGAAACAAGAAAGATGACTAAGACAACAGAGAAGCCAATGACTATTTCTCTTGAACCACAACAATTCGACAGGAACACGTTCATTGAAGAACAGAAAAAGGACCCGACTTTAACTTCATATTTCAATATCGCAAACAAAGGGACGAAATCAAAAGTTGAATACATCATTGAAAAATATATTCTGTTCAGGTTACATAGGAAAAGAAACAAAATAGCTAAACAACTGGTCACGCCGAGTATTTACAGAAACAAAATCCTTGGAATAGCGCACGATTCAATAACCTCTGGACATCTTGGGAGCTCTTCCACATTAAAGAGAATATCCGAGAATTTCACATGGCCTGGAATTACTAAAGACGTCCGAGAATATGTGAAATCTTGTGACACATGTCAAAGAAGAGTCGTAAAAGGCAGAATACCGAGATTGCCATTAGAGACAACCCCAGTTATTGAAAAAGTTTTTCAAAAAGTTGCAATTGACATTATAGGCCCTTTAACAAAATCAGATAGAAACCATACACACATACTAACACTAGTCGATTACGCAACCAGGTGGCCAGAAGCGATAGCATTGAAATCAACTACATCGGATCACATAGCTGAAGCATTGATGACAATTTTTACTAGAATAGGCATACCAAATGAGATACTGTCGGACAATGGACCCCAATTTACATCACATATGATGCATGAAACCATGAAACTCATGGGAATACAACACTCATTCACAACTCCCTACCACCCCCAAGCAAATGGTCTTTGTGAAAGATTTAATGGCACTCTAAAGAATATGTTAAGAAAAGTGTCAGCAGAAAAACCAGATGATTGGGACAGATACTTACCAGCAATCCTATTTGCATATAGAGAAATACCCCAAGAATCTACAGGCTACTCCCCATTTGAGTTGATGTATGGACGATCACCTCGCGGCCCGATCAATATAGTAGCCGACATTTGTAAAGGGAATGAGGAGGACAATAACGAAATTATGTTTGCTTACGAATATGTAAGAAACCTGAAAGACAGAATAGAGGATACATGTAAGCTAGCACAGGAATCCGTCACTAAAAAAGCAGAGAAATACAAGGAATACTCCGATAGAAAAAGCAAGTCAAGAAAATTTGAGATTGGTGACAAAGTACTAATACTCTTACCCGATGACTCGAGTAAACTTTTAGCTACATGGAAAGGACCATTCAATGTATTAGCAGTACGATCTGGTGTTAATTACGAGATTCAAATTAACAACACAACAAAGACATTCCATGCAAACATGCTAAAAAAATATTTCGATAGAGACAGATTATCACAACCAATATTTAACCATGTTGAAGCTGCAAATGTAGGATTAATCATCGAAACTCACAGCGATGATGTCGAACTACAACACACCCCACAACACGGTAACTCTAAAAATAGTACAATTAATGACGTCACAATCAATCCTCAACTAAACGAATGTCAGAAACGAGAAATCAGGTCATTATTAGAAAAGTACCAGTCAGTCTTTACAGACGCACCCGGACATACAACATTAGTGGAACACGACATAAAGTTAACCACATCTACCCCTATCAACGTGAAAAACTATCCTATTCCATTTCACGCACGAGAACAAGTTGAAAAGGAAGTTAAGGATATGCTAGATACAGGAATAGTTAGATATTCTTCAAGCCCATACTCATCACCAATAGTAGTAGTGAAAAAGAAAGACGGATCGATAAGGCTATGTATCGACTTTCGCAAATTAAATGAAGCAACAGTATTTGATGCAGAACCAATACCAAATCAAGAGAATTTATTTGCTGCCTTATCTCAAGCAAAATACATGACAAAATGTGATCTTTCTAGAGGTTACTGGCAGATTCCACTGAAAGAATCATGTAAGAAATACACAGCATTTCAATCACCATTAGGATTGTTAGAATTTAACTATATGCCATTTGGATTATCGACAGCCGCATCGACATTCCAAAGAATGATGCGTATGTTATTAAAAGACATCCCGTCTACACTCTCATACTTCGACGACGCATGTATTTTCTCAAACTCATGGACTGATCACATGACAACCTTAGAATTAGTGCTTGAAGCATTAAAACGTAATTCTTTAACAACAAAACCGTCAAAAACAAGCGTTGCATTTTACGAAATTGATTTTCTCGGTCATACCGTTGGTCATGGGACACAGACACCCGAGACAGAAAAACAAACAAAAATCGCACAATTGCAACCACCTAAGACAAAAAAAGAAGTACGCAAAGTACTTGGGCTCCTAAATTTTTACAGGAAATACATTTACAACTTCGCGCACATCGCGACACCGCTAACAAATCTGACAAAGAATGGGTCACCGAACAAAATTGTTTGGACAGAAGCGTGTCAGAATAGCTTTAACCAATTAAAGGCATTACTCTGTTCAGAACCAATTCTTAAATTACCCGACATATCAAAA
>NC_088374.1:13645345-13732845 GCF_034508935.2 Berghia stephanieae
CGTTTTTCAATTTTCCAGTGATATTATTGTTCTCATTGACCAATAAAGTTTGTTATTTAAATGACCCCCCCCCCAAAAAAAAAAAATAAAAGGAAAATAATCCCCAACAAAAATAAAAATATGAATTTTAAAAAAAAAAAAAAAAAAGAACAAAGTAAAATAAGCCGGAAGAAAAAACTACAAAAAAAGTAACAACCTTATGCAAACCTTATGCAAGAAGTAGTAAGATAACGATGAAGGTTTTATAAATGCAACAGACTCGGGTCTTTGTTATTGCTTTTTGCCATCCGTGTTTATGAATGATTCACTAAACTGTATTAACCTGACTATAAACATTCAAGGTTACACAAGGTTTTGTGTGTTAGTCTGTTATACTTCCGGATGGCAATGTTGTGAGCTTCTTAGCCAAGAGCAGACTATCTATAAGTGATTCGAAGATCACACTCAATAGCTTCGTTTAAGATAACCTAAAAGTCTCATGCAAACACAAGCATGGCTCCCACTAAGAGGAATACACTCAAATGTTTACAAACCATTATATATATATATATATATATATATATATATATATATATATATATATATATAGATATACATGGACGAAAGCCACAGAAACATATGTCTCGGCCACATATAAGTGAGTGATAGAATTTAAATTTTATATATATATATATATATATATATATATATATATACATATATATAACATAGCGTGTGTGTGTGTGGTGTGTGTGTGGTGTGTGTGTGTGTGTGGTGTGTGTGGTGTGTGTGTGTGGTGTGTGTGTGTGTGCTTTGCATGTCACGGTTAAAGATATATGTTTGTACATCACATATACATGAGTACATTTAGTTGAAATACTATCTTTACCACGTGTTTCATTATTGTAATCTTTAATCAATAGATTCATAGCATTACTAAGATTAAGGGCATTCTATTGGGTTTTATCCCATTTTTTGTCCTATACTATATGTTATGTGCAGAGGGAAAGATAGAAGGCAAGCGTGGTCGAGGACGAAGAAGGACAAGCTGGCTTGGAAATGTCGCAGCGTACGTAGGAAGCCCCATAAATCAATGTGCTTTTGCACAGATGAGAGAGAGAGCTGGCGAACCATGATCTCCAACGTCGTGTCCGACATGGAATATCGGTAAAGGTAAAGGTAAAGGTAATATGTTATGTTATGTTATTTTATATGCATTTATGTAACATGGTGCATCAACATCAGTCACCAGACTGTTTAAAAATTCTGCGCAAGTGTAAACAGACCTGCGATAAAAAATCATTTGCAAGTGAAGATTAGCATCTGACAAAAGAAATGATCATTTGCGCTTCAAACTGTGCAAGTGAATCGCAGCCCTAACCCTAACCGTAACCCTAACTCCAACCCTAACCCTAACCCTAACCCTCACCCTCACCCTAACCCTAACCCTAACCCTAACCGTAACCGTTTACGAAGAGTCGATGTCCCCGCCCCCTCGAGGGATTGAATTCGTCAGTGTTGAGTGTATCATACGCTTCAACAGTCGCAACGTCACTTCCCTCGTAATGACGCATGGTAACTTAGTAACTGGCTCTAAACTATCGGAACAATGGCGGACGCCCTTATGAAATATTTCTCCGAGAGAGCATAAAAGAGTATCCAGAGGGGGAAAAAAAACATTTTAAATCTGATCATGTTTTGACTTTTACACATTCTGATCACAAGACATATGAAAAGTTTTAGCCAGCATGAAGAATAAAAAGTAACGACTTTCTTTGTTTAGATCCAGGCTATCGTCGTTGCTAGGCGACGTGTCATCATACTAGTGAATCCAATTGAAGGAAGTGAGATATAACTGAATGAGAATCGGGATGGATCATTAATAATTCAAAGATTGCTGATTCTATAGAATAATTGAAAAATAATTTCTTTTAGTCATAATATATTATTTACTCACCCCGCTTGGGAATAAAATGAGTAATTGCGGCTATGTGGTCTTGTGGTATGACACTCGCTTTCGGATCGGAAGGTCCTGGGTTCGAGCCTCGCGACCGGGGCATAGTTGAGTCCTTGGAAAAGGCTCTTTTAATGATGTAAAGTGAGTACCTGGCCGTTAACAGCGCTGTCTTTGTCCGAAAAATTGTAATATCGCCTAATAGGCGTTATGTAACGTCCTACATGTTAAATGTTGCTTTTGACCAATGACCCCTTGTAAAGCGCTTTGAGCACATTAAGTGGATTTTGCGCTATATACAGCTCACTTATTCTTTTCTAATTTTTTAATTGATAACTTTGGATGTGTCCAAATACCTAGTTGCACAAAAAAAGGCTGCAAGTCTTGACAAACGTAAAACATATCGAGCATGATAAATCGATATTGGAATTATTTCAATTGAGCTTTTTTAAGTTGAAGTTTTATATATAGTGTCAACTGGGGTGACTTTGCTTCTCAGGGGTGACTTTGCCTCTCATGGTGATTTTGCTTCTCAGGGGTGACTTTGCTTCTCAGGGGTGACTTTGCTTCTCAGGGGTGACTTTGCCTCTGGGGGTGACTTTGCTTCTCAGGGCGACTTTGCCTCTGGGGGTGACTTTGCCTCTCAGGGTGACTTTGCTTCTCAGGGGTGACTTTGCCTCTGGGGGTGACTTTGCCTCTCGGGTTAACTTTGCCTCTGGGGTGCCTTTGTCTCTCGGGGTGACTTTGTCTCTCGGGGTGATTTTGCTTCTCAGGGGTGACTTTGCCTCTCAGGGTGACTTTGCCTCTCAGGGGTGACTTTGCCTCTCATGGTGACTTTCATCTAGGGGTGACTTTGCCTCTCATGGGTGATTTTGCCTCTCAGGGTGACTTTGCCTGTCAGGGTGACTTTGCCTCTCGGGGTGACTTTGTCTCTCAGGGTGACTTTGCCTCTCAGGGTGACTTTGCCTCTCAGGGTGACTTTGCCTCTCAGGGTGACTTTGCCTCTGGGGGTGACTTTGCCTCTCAGGGTGACTTTGCCTCTCAGGGTGACTTTGCTTCTCAGGGGTGACTTTGCCTCTCATGGTGACTTTCATCTAGGGGTGACTTTGCCTCTCATGGGTGATTTTGCCTCTCAGGGTGACTTTGCCTCTCAGGGTGACTTTGCCTCTCGGGGTGACTTTGTCTCTCAGGGTGACTTTGCCTCTCAGGGTGACTTTGCCTCTCAGGGTGACTTTGCCTCTCAGGGTGACTTTGCCTCTGTGGGTGACTTTGCCTCTCAGGGTGACTTTGCCTCTCAGGGTGACTTTGATTCTCAGGGGTGACTTTGCCTCTCAGGGTGACTTTGCTTCTCAGGGGTGACTTTGCCTCTCAGGGTGACTTTGCTTCTCAGGGGTGACTTTGTCTCTCAGGGTGACTTTGTCTCTCAGGGTGACTTTGCCTCTCGGGGTGACTTTGTCTCTCAGGGTGACTTTGTCTCTCAGGGTGACTTTGTCTCTCAGGGTGACTTTGTCTCTCACGGTGACTTTGCCTCTCGGGGTGACTTTGCCTCTGGGGGTGACTTGGCCTCTCGGGTTAACTTTGCCTCTCGGGTTAACTTTGCCTCTCGGGGTGACTTTGCCTCTGGGGTTAACTTTGCCTCTCGGGTTAACTTTGCCTCTCGGTGTGACTTTGCCTCTCAGGGTGATTTTGCCTCTCAGGGTGACTTTGCCTCTCATGGTGACTTTCATCTAGGGGTGACTTTGCCTCTCATGGGTGATTTTGCCTCTCATGGTGACTTTGCCTCTCAGGGTGACTTTGCCTCTCGGGGTGACTTTGTCTCTCAGGGTGACTTTGTCTCTCAGGGTGACTTTGTCTCTCGGGGTGACTTTGCTTCTCAGGGGTGACTTTGCCTCTCAGGGGTGACTTTGCCTCTCATGGTGACTTTCATCAAAGGTGACTTTGCCTCTCATGGGTCATTTTGCCTCTCAGGGTGACTTTGCCTCTCATGGTGACTTTGCCTCTCGGGGTGACTTTGTCTCTCAGGGTGACTTTGCCTCTCAGGGTGACTTTGCCTCTCAGGGTGACTTTGCCTCTCAGGGTGACTTTGCCTCTGGGGGTGACTTTGCCTCTCAGGGTGACTTTGCCTCTCAGGGTGACTTTGCTTCTCAGGGGTGACTTTGCCTCTCATGGTGACTTTCATCTAGGGGTGACTTTGCCTCTCATGGGTGATTTTGCCTCTCAGGGTGACTTTGCCTCTCAGGGTGACTTTGCCTCTCGGGGTGACTTTGCCTCTCAGGGTGACTTTGCCTCTCAGGGTGACTTTGCTTCTCAGGGGTGACTTTGCCTCTCAGGGTGACTGCTTCTCAGGGGTGACTTTGTCTCTCAGGGTGACTTTGTCTCTCAGGGTGACTTTGCCTCTCGGGTGACTTTGTCTCTCAGGGTGACTTTGTCTCTCAGGGTGACTTTGTCTCTCAGGGTGACTTTGTCTCTCAGGGTGACTTTGCCTCTCGGGGTGACTTTGCCTCTGGGGGTGACTTTGCCTCTCGGGTTAACTTTGCCTCTCGGGTTAACTTTGCCTCTCGGGGTGACTTTGCCTCTGGGGTTAACTTTGCCTCTCGGGTTAACTTTGCCTCTCGGTGTGACTTTGCCTCTCAGGGTGATTTTGCCTCTCAGGGTGACTTTGCCTCTCATGGTGACTTTCATCTAGGGGTGACTTTGCCTCTCATGGGTGATTTTGCCTCTCATGGTGACTTTGCCTCTCAGGGTGACTTTGCCTCTCGGGGTGACTTTGTCTCTCAGGGTGACTTTGTCTCTCAGGGTGACTTTGTCTCTCGGGGTGACTTTGCTTCTCAGGGGTGACTTTGCCTCTCAGGGTGACTTTGCCTCTCAGGGTGACTTTGCCTCTGGGGGTGACTTTGCCTCTCAGGGTGACTTTGCCTCTCAGGGTGAATTTGCCTCTCAGGGTGACTTTGCCTCTGGGGGTGACTTTGCCTCTCAGGGTGACTTTGCCTCTCAGGGTGACTTTGCTTCTCAGGGGTGACTTTGCCTCTCATGGTGACTTTCATCTAGGGGTGACTTTGCCTCTCATGGGTGATTTTGCCTCTCAGGGTGACTTTGCCTCTCAGGGTGACTTTGCCTCTCGGGTTGACTTTGTCTCTCAGGGTGACTTTGCCTCTCAGGGTGACTTTGCCTCTCAGGGTGACTTTGCCTCTCAGGGTGACTTTGTCTCTCAGGGTGACTTTGTCTCTCAGGGTGACTTTGCCTCTCGGGATGACTTTGCCTCTCGGGGTGACTTTGCCTCTCAGGGTGATTCTGCCTCTCAGGGGTGACTTTGCCTCTCAGGGTGATTTTGCCTCTCAGTGTGACTTTGCCTCTCGGTGTGACTTTGCCTCTCAGGGGTGACTCTGCCTCTCAGGGTGATTTTGCCTCTCAGGGTGATTCTGTCTCTCAGGGTGACTTTGCCTCTCATGGGTGACATTGCCTCTCAGGGGTGACTATGCCTCTCAGGGTGATTTTACCTCTCGGGGTGACTTTGCCTCTCAGGGTGATTTTGCCTCTCGGGGTGACTTTGTCTCTCGGGGTGACTTTGTCTCTCGGGGTGATTTTGCCTCTCACGGGTGACTTTTCCTCTCGGGGTGACTTTGTCTCTCATGGGTGACTTTGCCTCTCGGGGTGACTTTGTCTCTCATGGGTGACTTTGCCTCTTAGGGGTGACTTTGCATCTCTGGGGTGACTTTGCCTCTCGGGGTGACTTTGCCTCTCAGGGTGATTTTGCCTCTCGGGGTGACTTTGTCTCTCGGGGTGACATTGTCTCTCGGGGTGATTTTGCCTCTCATGGGTGACTTTTCCTCTCGGGGTGACTTTGTCTCTCATGGGTGACTTTGCCTCTCGGGGTGACTTTGTCTCTCATGGGTGACTTTGCCTCTCAGGGGTGACTTTGCATCTCTGCGGTGACTTTGCTTCTCGGGGTGACTTTGCCTCTCAGGGTGACTTTGCCTCTGGGGGTGACTTTGCCTCTCGGGTTAACTTTGCCTCTCAGGGTGACTTTGCCTCTCGGGGTGACTTTGCCTCTCGGGGTGACTTTGCCTCTCAGGGTGATTCTGCCTCTCAGGGGTGATTTTGCCTCTCATGGTGATTTTGCCTCTCAGGGTGACTTTGCCTCTCAGGGGTGACTTTGCCTCTCAGGGGTGACTTCGCCTCTCAGGGGTGACTTTGCCTCTCAGGCTGATTTTGCCTCTCAGGGTGATTCTGTCTCTCATGGTGACTTTGCCTCTCATGGGTGACTTTGCCTCTCAGGGGTGACTTTGCCTCTCAGGGTGATTTTACCTCTCGGGGTGACTTTGCCTCTCAGGGTGATTTTCCCTCTCGGGGTGACTTTGTCTCTCGGGGTGACTTTGTCTCTCGGGGTGATTTTGCCTCTCACGGGTGACTTTGCCTCTCGGGGTGACTTTGTCTCTCATAGGTGACTTTGCCTCTTAGGGGTGACTTTGCATCTCTGGGGTGACTTTGCCTCTCGGGGTGACTTTGCCTCTCAGGGTGATTTTGCCTCTCGGGGTGACTTTGTCTCTCGGGGTGACATTGTCTCTCGGGGTGATTTTGCCTCTCGGGGTGACTTTGTCTCTCATGGGTGACTTTGCCTCTCAGGGGTGACTTTGCATCTCTGGGGTGACTTTGCCTCTCGGGGTGACTTTGCCTCTCAGGGTGACTTTGCCTCTGGGGGTGACTTTGCCTCTCGGGTTAACTTTGCCTCTCAGGGTGACTTTGCCTCTCGGGGTGACTTTGCCTCTCGGTGTGACTTTGCCTCTAAGGGTGATTCTGCCTCTCAGGGGTGATTTTTGCCTCTCAGGGTGATTTTGCCTCTCAGGGGTGATTTTGCCTCTCAGGGTGATTTTGCCTCTCAGGGTGACTTTGCCTCCCAGGGGTGACTTTGCCTCTCAGGGGTGACTTTGCCTCTCAGGGTGATTTTGCCTGTCCGGGTGACTTTGCCTCTCGGGGTGACTTTGTCTCTCGGGGTGACTTTGTCTCTCGGGGTGATTTTGCCTCTCATGGGTGACTTTGCCTCTCGGGGTGACTTTGTCTCTCGGGGTGACTTTGCCTCTCAGGGTGATTCTGCCTCTCATGGGTGATTTTGCCTCTCGGGAGTGATTTTGCCTCTCAGGTTGATTTTGCCTCTCGGGGTGACTTTGCCTCTTGTGGTGATTTTGCCTCTCAAGGGTGATTTTGCCTCAATCGATTTGGAGCATTTTGATTATTCTCAAGCTTGTTGCGTTTAAAGAAAGAAGAAATCTAGCTCTTATATAGCGCAATATCCACTAAATGTGCTCAAACCGCTTTACAAGGCATCCCTCTGGTCAACAGCAACATTTAACATGTAGGACGGGACATGCCGCCTGTTAGGCGATATTACAATTTTTCGGACTAAGACAACGCTGTTAACGGCCAGGTATTCATTTTACACGAGTACGGTGAGAGAATGTGCGTAAAGGACCTTTTCCAAGGACTCAACTATGCGCCAAGCGCGTGGCTCGAACCCAGAACCTTCCAATACCTACCTACCTACCTACCTAACTATCTACCTACCTACCTACCTACCTACGTACCTATCTACCTACCAATCTACCTACCTACCTACCTACCTACCTACCTACCTGCCTGCCTGCCTGCCTGCCTGCCTGCCTGTGTTCGGTAACACAGACAAAAGGATCGCTTGAGAAACGATTTAATGGGTGAACTTTTAATCGAAATAAGTTTATTGGTTATGTTTATATTTTAAAAAAGTTTGTATATAATTACATAGGTTTCCTCAGTTGATAAGAGAGACGCATTTATTGCAATGCTATGTTGACGTAAGGGCATGTCTAAATGGTTGTCTGAAGGCAGGGGCTAATACTCTTCAACAGTCGTAACGTCACTTCCTTCCTAATGACGCATGGTAACTTAGTAACACTGGCTCTAAATTATCGGAACAATGGCGGACGCCCGTATGAAATATTTCTCCGGCGAGCATAAAAGCGTATCCAGAGGGGAAAAAACACATAAATTTGATCATGTTTTGACTTTTACACATTCTGATCACAAGGCATATGAAAAGTTCTAGCCAGCATGAAGAATAAAAAGTAATGAATTTCTTTGTTTAGAACCAAGATGGCCGCCGTTGCCGGGCGGCGTGACATCAGACTAATAAGTCCAATTACATAGATTTCCTCAGTTCATAAGAGAGACGCATGCGCAGTGCTATGTTGACGTAAGGGCATGCCTGAATGGTTGTCTGAAGGCAGTGGCTAATTAGAATGCTTAGGGGATGAGATTGTGCAAATAATAAACAATTCGAATGTAAACCCTTCGTCCGTATAGAAATCGTCTAAACATATACACAGAATGTAGTGGGTGCTCCTAGTTGGTTGGAGTCTAAATGACACGAAAGCCTAGCGTGTTGAGAGGAGCGTAGTATAGTGTTTTGTTTGTTTGTTTTTAAGGGTTTTACGGCGCTTGCAACACATTTAGGTTATATCAGCGCCAGTAAAAAGGAAGAAAATGGGATAGTAAAAAGTTCTAGAATTACAATTAAAGCACCCTAGAGAAAGGAAGACAAAGGGGAACTGGAAACAAATAGGGATCAGATGCAGATTCCAAGAGCAAACCATCAATGTACTTAGTTTGAGATCACCTATAAGTCTCATCCGGACACAAGCACAAAATCCAACAAAGAGGAACACACTCAAATGCTTACATTATACATAAAAAATAACAAACATAATAATACATAACAGAAAGATGATTTACAAGAAAAAAATATTATCTCCTAAAACAATAACTATGCATTTGACTGTTTCCCTCCCAGCTAGGACTCAGGCCAGGGCCAGGGCCAGGACAAAACCAAGTAATCTCATTCCAAGACAAAGACAGAAAACAAGTTGGAAAACAGATATAGGGGATAGAAGACACAGAAAGTAGCTCCCTGCCCACTATGGGAAGTCAGGAACCCCACCCGGCGCATAGTTGAGTCCTTGGAAAAGGCTCTTTACTCACATTCTCTCAGCGTACTCAGGTGTATAATGAGTACCTGGCCGTTAACAGCGTTGTATTTGTCCAAAAAATTGTAATATCGCCTAACAGGCGTCATGTCCCGTCCTACATTTTAAATATTGCTGTTGACCAGGGACCCCTTGTAAAGCGGTTTGAGGACATTTAGTGGATATTGCGCTATAGTCAGATCAATTTTTTTTTATGAAGGTTTAAATGTGGTGAAGATTGGTATAATTAATAATATTAATAACTCATCAAGTTTTTAATTTATTGGCTTCAAAGACTACATAGAAAAAGTTTTGTTTTGTTTTTTTTTAGATGAAAAATCGAACCGTTTTCTACTAAACAACAAATATTATACCTCTTTTATCTGACTGTCGTTGGATGTGACTTTCAGCATATCACAGCACATCGATGAAGACAACTACAACAAATCATTCCTAACGAAAGAGTGAAAATGGAGAGGCTTCGTATGGGAACATAATACGAAGCCTCTCCATTTTCACTCTTTCGTCAGTATTTTACAATCACCGGCTTCAGGCAGACCCTACCGTTTTCAACAAATCATTCCTAGAAACATTTGGGGAAATTACATCACTTTGTAATTACATTGCTCTCAGATACTTTCATATTTGTGACCCTTCGTCTCAAAACGGTATTAAGTCGGGATGATTAAGATCGTGAAAATGGAATTTGTAGCCATAAATATCATGCTTATATTGAGTTTATATGCTTTATAGAGGAGAAGTAATATCATATTTTACTGAGCTAAATACCAACGTTTCAAACTTTTGACCAGTTTAACTATAATATGATTTGTTAGCACCTGGTCCATCCCGACATAATACCGTTTTGAGACGAGGGGTCACATTTGAGGTTTTCTTTTATTTCTACTTGGCAATAATTGTCAATTGAAGATTCCAGAAAAATAAAGTTTTCAAAATCATAATAATACCCAATACACTCATATCCCCCACAATATTCTCTCTCCTCCTCCTCCTCCTCTCTCTCTCTCTCTCTCTCTCTCTCTCTCTCTCTCTCTCCTCTCTCTCCTCTCTCCTCTCTCTCCTCTCTTTCTAATTGCCCGTTTCCAGTTGTGTGTGTGTGTGCCTTCCCAATATATTTTTTTTCGAATCCTTCAGACACCCGCGATATTTCACCATTTCATTGCAATGGCAATGATACAAGCTCTTCAAATGAAGAAATTCCACTGATTCTGCTGCAGCCAGATCCAGAAATAGATGCCACTGATTCTGAATCTGAGGTAGATGAAGCTGAAGAAACAATAGCAGTCGGCAACTCCCAAAATGCATTGTTTGTGTAGGATGGTACTGTTTGGAATAAGATGAAAATTCCACATAGAGGAAGAATTCTATCAAAGTTTATAACAATCCAAAAGAACCATGTCATGCATGCAAAGAAAATTTAAAAGGGCAGCCTCCGCAGAATTCTTTTTTTTTTTCACTAAGAAAATGAAAAGAACTCTTTTGGTGATATGTACAAAGAAGGGACAAGAACAAAATGTACAAGTGCAAGATGGGAGAATAAGATCAACAGAACAACAGAAAGAGGAAGATTGCGACAAGAGGAAGATCCGTAAAATGCCCAAGAAGAAAAATTGATGTAAAATTCAGAAAGAATTGCAATAGATTTGGAGAAATTGTATGTTCTCAGCGTAGTACAACAGTCTGTACTTCTCTTGTAAATGAAATAATATGTTCGCATGCTTTGATCAGTAAGAAACATAATATATCTAAAACGATATTTCAGCGAACTTTGGTCTTGCATTTTAATTCATAAAATTTACTATACCTGAGCATGGGATTAATTTTGATATGTTTTAAATTATGTTTCGTTTATTGTTTTGTTGTTTTTGTTGTTTTCTGTTTGTTTGTTTGTTTCTAATGCTTTTCTACATTTCAAGGGTTTTATTGCACCAATGAGCAATCAGCATAAATACAGTCAATTGTTACCATTATCAAATAATATTGGATGATCCTAGGTATGGTTGGCACATGTTTTTCTTCGACTCCACTCACTTGTAAAAGTGTTGTCCATGTCTGAATTGCAATTACTTCATAAAACCAACAATCATTCTCGGAAAGGAGTTGATTGTGATGATGATGATGATGATGATGATGATGATGATGATGATGATAAATGATGATGATGATGATGATGATGATAACAATAATAAAAATAAATAATAAATAATAATAATAAAAAACATAATAATAATAATAATAAACTAATAATAATAATAATGATATAATAAATAAATAAAATAACAAAAAATAATATAAGAATAATAATAAAAATAATAATAATAATAAAAATAAATAAATAATAAATAAAATAAAATAAAATAATAAAATAAATAAAATAATAAAATAAATAATATAATAATAATAATAATAATAATAATAATAATAATAATAAATAAAATAACAATAACAATAACAATAATATGATAATAAAATAAAAAAATAAGATAAGAAGAAGAAAAAAAAAGATAAAAAGAAGAAGAAGAAGAAAAGAAGAAGATAAGAAGAAGAAGAAAGAAGAAGAGAAGAAGAAGAAGAAAGGAAGAAGAAGAAAAAACAAACAACAACAAAACAAAGATAGTATAATTTCCAATCACCCAGACACGACACTGTTTGGAGGAAATAATTAACAAATTTTCATGACTTTCAAACTGGTTGCTTTTCCTACCCTTGAACGACTTGCATTGTATTCCCTAACTCTTATGTAAACTTGTGCGGCTATGTGGTCTAGTGGTATGATATTCGCTTTCGGATCGGAAGGCCCTGGGTTCGAGCCTCGCTCGACGCATAGTTGAGTCCTTGGAAAAGACTCTTTACTCACATTCTCTCACCGTACTCAGGTGTAAAATGAGTACCTCGCCGTTAACAGCGTTGTCTTTGTCCGAAAAATTGTAATATCGCCTAACAGGCGTCATGTCTCGTCCTACATGTTAAATGTTGCTGTTGACCAGGGACCCCTTGTAAAGCGCTTTGAGCACGTTAAGTGGATATTGCGCTATATAAAAGCTCAATTTTTTAAAAACAGATTTTCACCCCACACGGAATATTCGAGACTTGCCAATACCAGTATTATGTAAATGATAATAATAATAATCTTTATTGTCCAAGTAGGCAATAGGATTCAATAGTCTGATGTCACGCCGCCTGGCAACGGCGGCCATCTTGGTTCTAAACAAAGAAAATAATTACTTTTTATTTTTCATGCTGGCTAGAACTTTTCATATGCCTTGTGATCAGAATGTAAAAGTCAAAACATGATAAATTTTATGGGGTTTTTTTTTCCTCTGGATACCCTTTATGCTCGACGGAGAAATATTTCATACGGGCGTCCGCCATTGTTTCGATAGTTTAGAGCCAGTGTTGCTAAGTTACATGCGTCATTAGGCAGGAAGTGACGTTACGACTGTCGAATCCAATTGGATTCAATAGTCTGGTGTCACGTCGCCCAGCAACGGCGGCCATCTTGGTTCTAAACAAAGAAAATCATTACTTTTTATTCTTCATGCTGGCTAGAACTTTTCATATGCCTTGTGATCAGAATGTGTAAAAGTCAAAACATGATCAAATTTATGGGGGTTTTTTCTTCTGGATACCCTTTATGCTCGCCGGAGAAATATTTCACACGGGCGTCCGCCATTGTTCCGATAGTTTAGAGCCAGTGTTACTAAGTTACCATGCGTCATTAGGAAGGAAGTGACGTTACGACTATTGAATCCTATTGGATTCAATAGTCTGGTGTCACGTCGCCCACAACGGCGGCCATCTTGGTTCTAAACAAAGAAAATCTGTGCTTTTTATTCTTCATGATGCTGGCTAGAACTTTTCATATGTCTTGTGATCAGAATGAGTAAAAGTCAAAACATGATCAGATCTATCATGTTTTTTTTCCTCTGGATACGCTTTTATGCTCGTCGGAGAAATATTTCCGCCATATGTCCGCCATTGTTCCGATAGTTTAGAGCCAGTTACTAAGTTACCATGCGTCATTATGAGGGAAGTGACGCTACGACTGTTGAAGCGTATTATTGTTAGGTTACAGCTCTTGTAATAGGCGTGAAAAAAATAATGAATATAATTGGTAATAATGATGATAATAATACTGATAGTAATGATGATAATAATAATAATAATAATAATAATAATAATAATAATAATAATAATAATAATAATAATAATAATAATAATAAATAATAATAATAATAATAATAATGCTTATATTCAACTTCACATTGTTAGCAACAAGCTGCCGTCGGCTGAATGAGCAAACAAAAGCGAACAAAACAAAACAAACAAACAAACAAAAAGAAAGAAAGAAAAAGAATAGAAACAAAAACAAAAACAAAAAAAAAACAAAAACAAAACAAACCCAAACTAATACAAAAATAGAATGGACAACATAAAATAACAAGAATCTTATGGCGGCATAAAACAAAAGAGATTCATTCCATTGCCCCACGCTATCTAACAGTCATGGGATAAGTTGGCCTCGGTTGTTTTAAACATAATTTTATTTTTAATGGAATAATCTTTGTTTAGAACCACGATGGCCGCCGTTGCTGGGCGACGTGACATCAGACTATTGAATCCAATTAGAAGCAAAGCGTGCGTAACACGAGATAATCTGTTTGTTATGAGTAACTGTTCTCTCTTTCTTCGCTCTTTTACGTCCCATAATCTTAAGAATCTGCCTAAATTTTTTTTGAAAAACAAGAGCTTTTATATAGCGCAATATACACTGAATGTGCTCCAAAGCGCTTTACAATGGGTCCCTTACCAACAGCAATATGTAACATGTAGAACAAGTCATGACGCCTGTTAGGCGATATTACAAATTTTCCGACAAGGACAACGCTGTTGACGGCAATGTACTCATTTTATACCTGAGTACGGTGAGAGAATGTGAGTAAAGAGTCTTTTCCAAGGACTCAACTATGCGCCGAGCTAGGCTCGAACCCAGGACCCTCCGATCCGAGAGCGAGTGTCATACCACAAGACCACATAGCAGCCTACGGTATACACCCTGCTACTAACTGAATCTGACAAAGTTATGCACCTTATGATTCAATATGTAACCTTTTTTCATTATAAGTCCTCCAAAGGACCAGTCAAATCACATGAGTTTGGAACCGGAAGAGAAGAAGATGTGACGTCACCATTTCTCTGCCCTATTACAATCGCAACTATACTTTCTGTACTTATCATTACTGCCTCCACCAATATATATTGCAACCACATATTATTATCACTATCATACGATAGGTGGATATTCATTTAGCACAGGGACCAACTCCCCTCTCCTCCCAGTTCCAGTGCATCCTAAAATCTTGTCAGAAAGTGTTCCCATAGGCCAGTTTTAAATCCTTCGGCGCCAGAAAAACAATTGACAAAAGATGATAGATGTTGAGTGGATTTTAACATGAGAGGACTAACAAGTTTGAGAGCAAACCTTAAAGGCTCCATACACGCCCGGATATGATCCTGGTCCAGACCCCGATCAGGCAAACCGGGGTGAAAACGCAATGTGTGTGGCCAAATACCTGGCCGATAAACCTAGGTACGGTCCATCGCTCGCAAAGCCCGCTTTGCTTAATATTTTTCGAGGCGATCGGCGATCGGGGGCGTGGCAGTATAAAAAATTGGACAATTTTTTTCGGATTTTCGTTGTTTTGACGTCAGATTCGTGATCAGCGTCGAATTTACAATAGGTTTGATACCAAGAACTATGTTTTTACTCCAAAAATTGATGAAATTAGAAATAAAATTTAATTAATATTGAGGTTATGTGGCCGACAGAACAGTGCTCCTCCCTGTTTTGTGGTACGACTCTCGCTTCCAGATCGGAAGGTTCAGGTTTCGAGACCCGCTCTGCGTTGCGCAGAGTTGAGTCCTTGGAAAATGCTCTTTACTCACATTTTCTCACCGTACTCAGGTGTAAAATGAGTACATGGCCGTTCGTTGAATTTGTTAGGAAAAAATGTCACATCGCCTGACAGGCGTCATGTCTCGTCTTTCAAGTTTAATATTGCTGTTGCCTTGGGACCCCTTGTAAAGCGCTTTGAGCACGTGGATATTGCGCCAAATAAATGCTGTGTTATTATTTTTTTTTAATAATATTTTTATAAATGTTGCGCCAGGAAGAGGTAGATGGCAAAAGTTTCGTTCTTGATCATCGTAAAATTTATAAAGGATTTCATACAAAATAAAAAATAGTTTTCATAATTTTCAATGTAATGATATAATAATACGCCAGTTCTTTTTTTTTTTTTTCCTCCTCACCCGTTGACGCGACATGACGGTCGACCTTGACACAGACATTTGGGATTGGCAGATGCCAAAAAGCCTTGACTACGTGATGACAGGGGTGGGCATTGTAACCCTGAATTATACTCTACAAACAACGCCCCCCCCCCCCCCAAAAAAAAAAAAAAGAGCTGTGTGCGTGTGTGTGGTGGCGGTTGTGGTTGGGGGGGGGGTGTGCGAATGCGAGTAGTCCCGAGGGTACCGCGTTTAACTGCCACGGGAAACATGTCGATATTTTTATAATAATAATAATAATAATAATAATAATAATATAATAATAATAATAATAATAATAATAATAATAATAATAATAATAATAATAATAATAATAATAATGACGATAAATAACAAATCTTTATTGTCCACAAAATTGAAAAATTTCCGTGGTCTACGTTGCTTTTAAACTTAAATCGGATTGCAAATGTATGGATGTTATGCGTATTGGAAAAATACTCACGACATCTCCATCGGGGTATAACATATTAACACACAAAACTGCAAACGCGAACGTTCATTGTCTGATTGATATGACTTAGTGATAAGTTAATTATAAAATGCTGTCTAAAAGCAATAACAACGGGTTGACTAACGTCCAATTCATTCCTTCTATTGATGCTCTGTGTTAAATTAAAATACTCACAAAGTCCGCCAGCCAGAAATATCACTCCAGCCCAAAGATCTACATGGAATCTTGAACGTTATAGTCTGATATATTTTAATGAGAACTAATCATAAAAATGGGTGTCTAAAAACAATAACAATGAGATGAGTGACGTCAATTTGGTTCCTTCTATAAATATCCAAGAACTTTACTCACTCCATCCGCTCTCTCCTCCTTCAATACATATGAATCTATTCTCTCATCACTTTTTTGTGCGGCTATGCATGTGATCTTGTGAAATGACACTCGCCTTTGGATCGGACGGTACTGGATTCGAGTCCCGCTCTGAGTGGCGCATAATTGAGTCCTTGGAAAAGGCTCTTTACTCGCATTCTCTCACCTTGTTCACTGTTAAAATGAGTACCTCGCTGTTTACAGCGTCGTCTCTGTCGGGAAACAATTGCAATATCGCTTAACAGTCATGTCTCGTCTAACATGTTTTTATGTTGGCCAAAGACCCTTATAAAGTGATTTGAGCACCTTTATTGAATATAGCGGTATATATAGCGCAAGTAAATTTTTCTCTCTTTCTCTTCTCTCTCTCTCTCTCTCTCTCTCTCTCTCTCTCTCTCTCTCTCTCTCTCTCTCTCTCTCTTATAGCTATTGCTACATATGATGGGAATATCTTGGACGGTTACTGATGCTATGAGTTTAGGTAAAATGCTCACAACATCCACCAGTCGGAAATAACGTACCGTCACACAAAACTACAAGTAACCTTGAACGTTAAAAGTCTGATTGATATAATTTAGTGAGAACTAATTACCAAAATGACTGCCTTAATACAATAACAAAGAGTGGAATGATGTCAATTTCGTTCGTTCAACAGTCTAATTGATATAATTTAGTGAGAAGTAATCACTATTGTGCGCAAGACGAAAGATAGAATAACAGACAGTAACTGGGATCGTAGCCTCACTATTAATTAAAATTTATTTCTAATTTCACCAATTTTTGGAGTAAACACACAGTTCTTAGTATCAAACCTATTGTAAATTTGACGCTGATCACGAATCCGACGTGAAAACAGCCAAAATCCGAAAAAAATTGTCCACTTTTTTATACTGCCACGCCCCCGATCGCCGATCGCCTAAAAAATATCTCCCCGTATGTGGGCAAAAATCATCTGCGATAAACGCAGGGATCGGGTCACAGCGACTAGGTCATCCGTCCCGCTACCAGCGGATGTCGGCGTCTATGGGGGGCTTTAAAAAGGGCAACAAAGGGGATAGAATAAACAACAGGATTGACCCCCCCCCCCTCCCTACACACACATACCCTATAATCAGGGTTGCCAAATTAATTTCAGGCATTCTGCCAACTGGATTTTAAAAATCTGCCAAATGCCACAAAAATCTGCCAAACCGTACTATTTATAGTACCCACTTTGAAAACTCATCAGTTTTGTTAAACAAAAATTTCTCAAGGCCGATGCCATAAATTTTTTTTTCATTTCCCAAGTTTAAAAAAATCACTAAGACATAAAAATTGCCATGGAAAACGTGGAGTAGACCTATACATTCATCCCTGGGCCTCGGAAAATAAAATCAAACTGCCAAACCGATTTTTTTTCTGTAGATGACTTCAAATTCTGCCCAAAAAAGGACATTTGGCAGAAAATCTGCCAAATTGGCAACCTTGCCTATAATACGAATGGCTACCTTAAATAAACCTCAAGTCCCTAGCCCAAGACTTCGTGGAATCGCGGGTCAAATGTGCATAGGTCACATACTCGTCCCTCTTATTATTATTTTTTTTAAATATTACTATTATTTTGCGTTTCGTTGACGATGTCGATTTGCCTGTGGTTGTACAGTGATGGTAGTGTTGTGATTGTAGTGGTGGTGTTGATGATGTAGTAGTGGTAGTGATGATGACTATAAGGATAATGATGATGATGTAATGGTGGTGGCGGTTGCTGTAGTTTTGATAACGATGTGGTAGCTGTGGGAGTGGTAGTGATGATGATGATGTGATGGTTGTGTTTGTGGTAACGATTATGACGAGGAAGAGGATGATGATGTGAAGGTGGTGGCGGTTGCTATAGTTTTGATAACAATGTGGAGGTTGCTGTGGTAGTAGTAGCAATGATGATGTGGTGGTGGCTGTAGAAGTAGAGATATGTAGTTTATTGATGGTAACTTCTATTATTTGCAGGAGCACTGAGATATGAGTCATGAGCAACGGCGAGTATGTATGTGTGTGTGTGTGTGTGTGTGTGTGTGTGAGAGAGAGAGAGAGAGAGAGAGAGGTTCGTGGAACTTTATAAAATGTGACCCTACGCCTCGAAGCGGTATTAAGTCGGGATTTGGAAAACGAAGAGAACCGGTTTTAAAGTGGGAATGGTCAAAATGATCAAATTTCAGTTTTTGGTTGTTTCATAAACTACAATATTTTTTCTACATGAAAACATAATAATTCAACATAAGTATTGACGATAAGTTATATATATTTAAAGTTTTAAAATGCAACTATTAGTGAAACATTCAATACAAGAGTTGACTTTCTCTCCACCATTTCCAAGGCTTAGTAATATTAAGTCTTTTCCTCCCCCAATACCATGTAAGATACCACAGCAAAGGATGTGTCCTTATCTATCTCAGAGAAAGCATGACTGTTTCCACAAATTCATGGTTCAACTAATAATGAACTTTAAAAACTGTAAACAAGTCTAGGTTTTTCCCTGGCAACCTTACAAATTAATGATTCTGATTGGTCAATGCTCATCACATGCGCCTGTTGACCATTAAAATGCTCGGGCGGTGTGCCATGACGTCAGCATGCGTGTGTTACATATGTGTGTGTTTGTGCATTTCGATACACACCAAGTGCTATTATTTCTTTGTATAGCTGCATTGTGGTTAACTCACTCAATCCTAGAAATCTTTTTCTACTTTTCAAAACAGAAAAGAGTGTATTAAAAATGAGCATGTACATAGATAGTTTTATTCAACTATCATTAACATGTGAAAACTAAAAAACATTAGCTTTGATACTACGCCTATAATTTGTCTCAGAAAAATGTAATAACTAGACATGGGGTAAAAGTAACCCGGGTAAACTACGGATATAGTCGGTGTTAGGGTTGAGTGAGTTAATGATCGAGGTGAGGGTCCTTTGTCCCTCTTTCTTTATTCATGATTGCCTAATCTTACACTGACTGAGATTGTTGTAGGATAAACATTTCATATTAAGCAGAATAGTAAATAGAGCATGAAAAAAGTTAAATGTATGGATAGACAAATAGAAAGAGAGGCAGAGAGAGAGACACAGGGAGAGAGAGAGAAAGAGTGAGAGAGAGGGAGAGCGAGAGAGAGAGATGTTCGTTTTGTCGTGCTTTATTTGTATATTGAAAGAAGGCGAGGGGGGGGGGGAGAGAGAGAGAGAGAGAGAGAGAGAGAGAGAGAGAGAGAGAGAGAGAGTCTTTTTAGACAATCAACAATGTGGGTGAAGAACTTGAAGAACTTGAGAGATTCAATAACATGTTTTCATGTAAGTCATTACACAATAACCCCCACCCCTGCTCCTCCTGAAGCTGTCATCCGTCTCAAAATGGAACAATGCAATGAATAATTTGAAAAGCCTTTTTCTTTAATTGCAATCTCATTGACCAATATGTTTCCTGTTGATTGACTATTACTTACTTTCGGTCTACCCTTCCCCCTTTCGCTCCTCTTTCTCTCTCTC
The DNA here is from genome assembly GCF_034508935.2 of Berghia stephanieae. Classification (NCBI taxonomy): domain Eukaryota; kingdom Metazoa; phylum Mollusca; class Gastropoda; order Nudibranchia; family Aeolidiidae; genus Berghia; species Berghia stephanieae. Next base: position 13,664,976 of record NC_088374.1, read on the forward strand.
TCTCTCTCTCTCTCTCTCTCTCTCTCTCTCTCTCTCTCTCTCTCTCCTCTCTCTCTCTCTCTCCTCTCTCTCTCTCTCTCTCTCTCTCCTCTCCTCTCTCTGCTCCATCTCACTGTGTGTGGTGTGTGTGGTGTGTGTGTGTGTGTATTTTATTCTCTCATTCTTTCTCTTCCTCTCCCATCCTGTTTCTTTATATTTCTTTCCCTGCCCATCCGGCTTCACATAGTTTCAAAACTGAACTTTGGAATTATAAATCCTTCTTTAACTTTTGGCATTTTGAAACCGTATCACTCTGATAAATAAGACAAAAATGTCACATTAAAATTCTTATTTCATTGATTCTTTATTTAAATACAAAAAAATTCTTCAAAAAGTGAGCAATGAATGTCATAATATTGTCGGCATTAAAAATAAAAATTCGGGTGTTTTATTTATGTTAAGGACATCTTACATAATAATGAATAACTACAAAGGTAATACTTAGATTATTTCAAAAATGTGTATGTACATTATCAACTGTATATTCTAAGCTAAGGCCAGATTCAGTGATGCCAAAACTCCGGTTTCACCGGAAAAAAATCCGGTCTGGAGCAAAAAATTCCAGTTTACGGGCAACTTCCGTCGACTTCCGGTGATGTTTAATTGTTCCAAGGATACTTCCCCCCCCCCCCCCGCCCGTCCCGTCCAGTCACTACTAATACAACCACTACCACAACATCATCTTCATTACCACTACAACTACAACCACCACCACTACATCATCATCATTACCACTACAGCAGCAACCGTCACCACCACATCACCATCACTATCACTACTACTACAACCACAACCATCACTACCACTACTTCTACAACCACCACCACCACACTATCATCACTACCACTACTACTACAACCACCACCACCACCACATCATCATCACTACCGCTCCTACAACAACCACCACCACATCGTCATCATCACCACTGCTACTACTACAACTACAACCACCATCACCACCACATCATCATCACTACTACTATAACCATCACTACCACTACTACTACAATCACATCACCACCCCGACCACCACTACTGCAACAACCACCACATCACCATCCCTACCACCACCACTGCAACAACCACCACATCACCACCCATGCCACAACTACAACCATTATTACTTCATCATCTCTACCACCACCATCACATCACCATCCCTGCAACTACTATTACAAACACCACAACACCAACCCTACCACCACCAATACTACTGCAACCAGTTTTTGCAAGCGCCGTAAAAACCCTTTAAACAAATTTAGCTCAAATCTCTCTCTCTCTCTCTCTCTCTCTCTCTCTCTCTCTCTCTCTCTCTCTCTCTCTCTCTCTCTCTCTCTCCTCTCTCTCTCTTTCTTTCTTTCTCTCTCTCTCTTATCTCTCTCTCTCTCTCTCTCTATCTATCTATCTATCTATCTATCATATATATTAATATATTATATATATATATATATATATATATATATATATATATATATATATCCCTCTCTCTGTCTCACTCTCTCTCTCTCTCTCTTTCTGTCTCTCTTCCTCTTTCTCTCTCTCTCTCTCTCTCTCTCGCTCTCTCTCTCTCCGCCTTCACACAAACACACACACACACACACACACATACACATATATATATATACACACGCACACAAGTAGTAATATAAAAAGCATGAGAAACCGTTGTTAAATTGTTAAGGCAAAAATTGCATGATCAGCAGTTTATAACAATAGTGTGTAAGTGTGTTATAGTATTACACATGTGTAATAGGTGTGTCAATTGTATTATTGTTGTGTGTTGTACACACTTTGCAGTTATTTTTAATTGTATTATTATGTGTTTTACACACTTTGTAATTATTAATGTCGTTAATATACATGTGTAGGAGAAACCGTTATTAAATTGTAAAATATGTATTATCATTTTATTATAGTAGTGTGTAAGTTTGTTACAGTATTAGATATATGTGTAAAACGTGTGTTAATTTTATTATTGTCGTGTGTTTTACACACTTTGTAGTTATTTTAAAAATTGTATTATTGTGTGTTTTACACACTTTGTAATTATTTCTTAACATTCATGCGCAGGAGAAAAATATGTATTATGATTATTTTATTATAGTGTAATTGTGTTATAGTATAAGATATATCTAATCCTTGTGTTGATTGTATTATTGTTGTGTGTTTTACACACTTTGTAATTATTTCCGTCTTAGATGTGCGATAGCTATATTGATAAGATTTAAAAAATAGATAACAAAAAGTCCACGTTTTAATGTCATTGTCCTAATGTAATGTCTGTGAATAGATACGAAGATGCAATGTCACATAAGTTAATAACACTCACTTTAAATAATGTTGATATATTTTAGAATAATAATAATCATAGGTTCAAAATTACTCATATTAGATCTCGCATCTCTATTCGGATTTGAACTTGAGACATTTTCGTGCGATAGATAGACGCCTTACAATTTGATCAATAAAGAATCGGTGTGTGATCACGACCACGACTCATGGTCGTGATCAACACAATTCGTCGTTTTCTTACGATTCCTGTCTTCTCTGAAAGCCCATAATCGCGCAGAAAGCTTACTCAGCGAAAAAAGATGAAACATAATCAATAGTATAAAAGAAATAGACTTATTGCGTTGTATTGATTAAAGATCCATTTGTTCCTTACATATTTATTTCAACAGGCTGTTAAACTTTCATGAAAGCGACACTGTTGTTGTATTGAATTTCACAATAAGTTAATAACACTCACTTTAAACAATGTTGATATATTTTAGAATAATAATAATCATAGATTCAAAATTACTCATAATAGATCTCGCATCTCTATTCGGATTTGAACTTGAGACATTTTCGTGCGATAGATAGACGCCTTACAATTTGATCAATAAAGAATCGTTGTGTGAATACGACACATGGTCGAGAGCAAAACACTTCGTTGTTTTCTTGCTATCCTTGTCTTATGACACACTCGATACTCGTAAAAACAGACGGCAGGGGAATAATCTTCGTTCACGCGTCACGTCTTATTGGTACATCTATATTCCGTTCGTGTTATCACCTAATTGACAATGATGATTTGTTAACAATGATCATCTCCAAGTGTAACCCCCCTCCTTCTTCATATTTTACAGTCTAATTCAATAAATGGAATACAGCTGCTCTAAATAATTAGTTCGAGTTATTTAGTCATTCATCACAAGACTACGCGAAAACGTTATAGAAAAAAACAAAAAACTATACTATCAACTTAAGTAACTGTGACTGTAATTTTGATTATCTCGCCTCATTGGACACTACATTCTAAATATCTCATTTTATTTTGTGTCACCTCACCATTACCATCGCACCATGAATTTAAAATTTCTAGCATCAAAAAAATATTCCATTATTTAACTAAAAAAGATCTTGAAATATATAAATGTTCATTAAAAAATAATTATCACGCGTGTCCAATGATGCGACCGTAAAGATAATTTACCCACCAAACGAAGAAGAGATAAATCAAAGATAGTGCAGGGTGTAACAAATACATTCGTTTCAAGAAGTGAACTCACACTGAAATTATGATGAACACTTTTATTCGATTCAGATTATTGTTAATAGAAAAGCAGATTAAAGTAGATACCATGTCAGTCAAATCCCCTTTCTTCGTATTCCCCTTCTCTCTTTGAAAATGATTTTGAATCGATGATACCAAACGACTATTTTTCGAATTAACAAATTATGATCTGGACTTAATAAACCGTAATCACAGACACGTTAGTAGTTGCATTGTCCTGATTTGGTGATGTCTGTGAATCTTAATACGAAAATGTCCGAAATAACACGATGTCACGCACAATATTACTCGCGATAATCAATGTTGATATATTTTTTTAATAATCATAGGTTCAAACTGACTTAAAATAGGTGTAATATCTCTATACAGATTTAATCATGAGAAGTTTTGTTTAATAGTTAAACGCCTTACCACTTATCAACGAAAGGGATCACCATATGAAATCGACACATGGTTAATTGGTGAATTTAGCAACAAAGTGTCTGTTTGCTGTCACCCTTGTTGTCTCAAACAATCAATTTTAAAGAATTATGTAGTTTTTCCAGTGATTTACTGTACTGGGATGGAAGAATTATCATGTATGGCTGTGTTGGTTTTTTTTTTTTTTTCTTGGGTCATTTTTCTAAAGCGGGTCTTGTAGTTTGTAATTTCCGTCTTAAATGCCATTTGCTTTATTTTTTTAAAATAAGACGACGGAGAATTTTATATAATGCAATTAAAGTAGGTAGCGTTCTTGTCTAGGTCTGGTACAATAAATCGGTCGACCGCCAAGGCATTACACTTTTGTTTTGCAAAAAATGTAACACCTTTTTGAGTAGGCCGAATAGCTAACATCTAAAAGTAATAAATATAAATGTGAGGAATTTGAAATTGACCTTGCTGAAATCAGCTTGAAAAATGAGGAATAAATTTGATTTTAAAAATTGCTTTTGTTTATTTAGCTTTTTTTTTAGCAACGTTTTTATTTATCGGCCGATTTTCTTCATTTTTATAACATTTTTCACATCTCAATGAGACGAACACGCTGATGTACACGTTTGATTCAAAAGAGTTTAAAACACAAATTTCGTTTTTTGATTGCGAGTCCAGCCTTACTAATTAATTCACGAGCGTTGAGACAGTGACGTAACCATTACAAACAAGACCTCGTGGTCCAGGCCACGGGGCTTTTGGTGTTACACAACCGCTCTTCACTTTCGGTCAACCATGTCCTTTGAAGTGTACCGCCTTTATGCAGGTTCTCAAACGATAAGCAACATCGGTACTACCGAGATCTCGTTCATGACGACGAGATGTGACGTAAGCGAGATTCGGGCTTTTCTTTCTTTTTTTTTTTTTTTTTTTTTCTCTCTCGTATCTCGTCTGTACGAACGATTTCGTTAAGTAGCGGCGGGCATTCGGAACATGTTCCTGGTACGATGGTGTTCCTGGTGGCGTTGTTCCTGGTACGGAACATGTTCCTGGTGCGATTGTTCCGGTCGAAGAGAGTTTTGTATCAGTCATGTCCTAAGTAGTACGGCGCAGAGATGACACGGGTACGACGTTCGTACTCGTGTTTGTGGTACCAACCACAGACAGACGAGAGGTTGCGTACTCGTGTTTGTGGTACCAACCACAGACAGACGAGAGGTTGCGTACTCGTGTTTGTGGTACCAACAACAGACAGACGAGAGGTTCAGACTGGAGGGAGAGACGTAGGCTGGTTTGCGCTCTCTCTCTCTCTCTCTCTCTCTCTCTCTCTCCACACACACACACACACACACACACACACACACACAGTAACAGTAACATGACCAGGAACTTGTTCCTGGTGGAGGTTCCTGGTACTAGTTCCTGGTTGAGCTATGTTCCTGGTGTTACTGTTCTCGATAACCAAAACCCGTGCGGCACTATCGTTAAGACTTCATTGGCAGACACTTTTATCAAGCTGGCAAAAATATTTTATGCAAAATGCCAAACTAGGCGTGAAAAACAACAAATTTTCTGAAAAAAAATGCCAGTGGTTATATGTGTCTCAGTAGTAGAAGCGCTCTCCCGCCTCTGAAAATTAGTCTTTGTCCCCCTAAATAAACACACGACACTGGATTTTCTGTTCAATGTTCAAAATGGCGTGTTGTCAAATGGCTTGAAGTTGAATGAGAGTGTGTTAGTTTGAGAAGGAAAGAAAAGAAGGGATGATTGAAACATTTTGTGTGACTTAGAATTGAGATTTTGAACGTTTCAACTTTTCTTTCAAGTCTGAAACTTTACAAGATCGTGTTATGTTTTGTTACCCCAATCCAATCCATGAAAATATCCCCTGTCCCTACCTCTCCGACGGATCATTCGTTCACATCTTAAAATCTATCAGCTTATCATCTGTCAGATTACTTTAATGAGAATAGTTCCATCCCCAGTTATTGTATTATTTACAGTTAGTTAAATATATTTGTGACCCTCCGCATCGAAACGGTATTAAGTCGGATTTTTCAATTTTGGGTTTTTGGTACCCAATAATAGCTTATATTATGCTTAAAATTTTGATACCAAATTTATAAAATTCTGATTATTCATTGCCCAACTATGACCGTATGAAGTAGGGAGAGTGTAAAAACCAAGTTTTGAGAAAATCGACTTTGAAGTGAGGCACCGTTTTCACACATAATCAAATCAATGGGCAAAGATAACTCCTCAGATACGGGCATTTAAAATTTGACGAGAATAGTAAAATTTGCAGAGACGCCAATTTTCAATTTGACTCACATGAATTTCAGACATCACTCGGAGGAATTTCAATGCCGAAAGAGGAATTTCGCACACACACAAAAAGGGAATTGGGATTATATTTGGTATTGTGTTTACATATTGTATAGATCTAAATAGATAATTGATTACAAATATTTTCTGATATATGTGATGGTTGTAGTAGTAGTGATGATGATGTGGTGGTGATGGTGGTTGTAGTTGTAGTAGTAGCAGTGGTGATGATGACGATGTGATGGTGGTTGTTGTAGGAGTGGTAGTGATGATGATGTCGTGGTGGTGGTTGTAGAAATAGTGGTAGTGATGGTTGGGGTTGTAGTAGTGGTGATAGTGATGATGATGTGATGGTGACGGTTGCTGCTGTAGTGGTAATGATGACGATGTGGAGGTGGTTGTTGTAGTTGTAGTGGTAATGAAGATGATGTTGTGGTGGTGGTTGTATTAGTAATGACTGGACGGGACGGGGGGCGGTCGGGGGGGGAGTATCCTTGGAACAATTAAACATCACCGGAAGTCGACGGAAGTTGCCCGTAACCTGGAATTTTTTGTTCCCGACCGGATTTTTTTTCCGGTGAAACCGGAGTTTTGGCACCACTGAATCTGGCATGAGCTTAGAATATACAGTTGATAATGTACATACACATTTTTGAAATAATCCAAGTATTACCTTTGTAGTTATTCATTATTATGTAAGATGTTCTTAACATAAATAAAACAGCCCAAAAAAATTTTTTTTTTAATGCCGACAATTTTATGACATTGCTCACTTTTTGAAGAATTTTTTTTGTATTTAAGTAAAGAATCAATGAAATAAGAATTTTAATGTGACATTTTTATCTTATTTATCAGAGTGATACGGGTTCATAATACCAAAAGTTAAAGAAGCATTTATAATTTCAAAGTACAGTTTTAAAACTATGTGAAGCCGGGTGGGCAGGGAAAGAAATATAAAGAAATAGGATGGGAGAGGAAGAGAAAGAATGAGAGAATAAAATACACACACGCACGCACACACACACACACATACACACACACACACACACGCGCGAGAGAGAGAGAGAGAGAGAGAGAGAGAGAGAGAGAGCGAGAGAGAGAGCGAGCAAGAGAGGAGAGGAGATATATATATATATATATATATATATATATAAAGAAAAAGTGGAGCGAGAGGGGAGGGTAGACCGAAAGTAAGTCATAGTCAATCAACTGGAAACATATTGATCAATGAGATTGCAATTAAAGAAATAGGATGTTTAAATTTTTCATTGCATTGTTCCATTCTGAGACAGATGACAGCTTCAGGAGGAGGGGGTGGGGCTTATTGTATATATATATATATATATATATATATATATATATATATATATATATATATATATATATATATATATATATATATATATTATTATTATTATTATTATTATTATTATTATTATTATATATTATATATATATATATATATATATATATATATATATATATGATCCATTAATAGGTCTGCCTCTCTTTCTATTTGTCTATCCCAAGGAAATTACCCAATGGAAACCGTACGGTGCTCTTATTGGCTAACCAACCAGCCGCCCCGATGAGAAAAATATCCGCCATTGAGACATTGGCTGGGAATCGCGTTACTATAGTAAACAAGCGCTGACCGGCCGTTCATGAAGTCTAAGAAAATAACTTCCTGCTCGCTCGTTTAACTCAAAATGATTCAAAACGATGTCTCTAAAATGATATAAATGTGACTTCCTAAGGTTTTCTTCACGGTCAAAACCACACAACATTCTATTAATGATTACGTCCAAGGCAAAAAGGAATATTGACAGGTCGACCGAGAGTTGAACTCGTCTGACAACAAACATCAATGCTAAGTGTAGAGAGAGTCAAGCTCTTGTTTGTCTTGTCCTGTTCTATATAGAGAAAAGGATAAATAGTATAACCCCGTGCGTGAGTGGTTTCGTGTCATAGTTATGTTTTTAAATTGTTTCTGTTGTTTATGTGTGTAGGGATGACTCTCTCAGTGAGTCTCACACTCACTGCATCATCATAGCAAAGAGACCCAACTTTAAATTTGGCTCACAGGAATTTCAGACACCACTCGTAGGAATTTCAATGCAGAAAGAGGAATTCCCGCACACAAGAAAAAGGAATTGGAATGGTATTTGGCATACATATTGTATAGTATCTCGTTCTAAATAGATAACTGATTAGAATTTTTTTATGATATATAAACACAATGCCAAATACAATTCCGAAGTTTCCTTATTTCAAAAGAAGTAAAGCTCCAAAACCTAATTATGGTAGTGATTGTAGTACTTGTGGTAGTGAGGATGATGTGGTGTTGGTGATTGTAGTAGTAGTGGTGTTGATGATGATGTGGTGGTGGTGGTTGTAGTTGTAGTAGTAGTGATAGTGATGAGGATGTGGTGGTGGTTGTAGTAGTAGTGGTAGTGATGATGATGTGGTGGTGGTGGTTGTAGTAGTAGTTGTAATGGTGATGATCTGGTGGTGGTGGTGGTGGTTGCAGTAGTAGTGGTCGTGATGACGATGTGGTTGTGGTGGTTTTAGTAGTAGTGGTAATTGTAATGATATGGTGGTGGTGGTGGTTGTAGTACTAGTAGTAGTAGTAATGATGATGATATGGTGGTGGTGGTGGTTGCAGTAGTAGTGGTAGTGATGATGATGTGCTGGCGGTGGTATAGTTGTAGTGGTAGTGATAATGATGTGGTGCTAGTGGTTGTAGTAGTAGTGATGATATTGTGGTGGTGGTTGTAGTAGTAGAGGTAGTGATGATGATGTGGTGGTGGTTGTTGTAATAGTGGTGGTAGTGATGGTGTAGTAGTAGTGGTAGTGATGATGATGGAGTGGTGATGGTTGTAGTAGTGATGATGATGTAGTGGTGGTGTAGTGGTAGTGATAATGATATAGTGGTGGTGGTTGGTGGTGGTGGTGGTTGCAGTAGTAGTGGTAGTGATGACGATATGGTTGTGGTGGTTGTAGTAGTAGTGGTAGTGATGATGATGTGCTAAGGGTGGTATAGTTGTAGTGGTAGTGATAATGATGTGGTGCTGGTGGTTGTTGTAGTAGTGGTAGTCATAATATTGTGGTGGTGGTTGTAGTAGTAGAGGTAGTGATGATGATGTGGTGGTGGTTGTTGTAATAGTGGTGGTAGTGATGGTGTAGTAGTAGTGGTAGTGATGATGATGGAGTGGTGATGGTTGTAGTAGTGATGATGATGTAGTGGTGGTGTACCCTAGTGGTAGTGATAATTATATAGTGGTGGTGGTTGTAGTAGTTGTGGCAGTGATGAAGTGGTAATGGTGGTTGTAGTAGTAGTGACGGTGACGATGTGGTGGTTGGAAAACACATTATAGGTTATTATAATACATGATTACACACATTCTCTAACTTCATTTTTTGACAGCTTTATTGAAGCATAAATATACGCAACAGTTCTGAACCATTTTATTGTGGCTTTTGATATTGTTTGTTGTTTTTCTTGTGTCGTTATGTTGACATAGAGATCGAATGAATGGTAATGCTTACATTCCCAGCCCATGATATAATGGCGCTGAATGCTTTCATTGGTGGACACTTTTTAGGCTCCGTACGTATTCTCATTCATTTAATTCTATGGTCTATCTCTATTTACTATTCTGCTTAATATGAAATGTTTATCCTACAACAATCTCGGTCAGTGTAAGATTAGGCAATCATGAATAAACAAAGAGGGACAAAGGACCCTCACCTCGATCATTAACTCACTCAACCCCAACACCGACTACATCCGTAGTTTACCCGGGTTACTTTTACCCCGTGCCTATTTATTACATTTTTCTGAGACAAATTATAGACGTAGTATCAAAGCTAATGTTTTTAGTTTTTACATGTTAATGGTAGTTGAATAAAACTATCTATGTACATGCTAATTTTTAATACATTCTTTCCTATTTTGAAAAACAGAAAAAAAAATCTCTAGGATTGAGTGAGTTAACCAATGCAGATAGACAAAGAAATAATAGCACTTGGTGTGTATCGAAATGCACAAACACACACATATGTAACACACGCATACTGACGTCATGACACACCGCCCTAGCATTTTAATGGTCAACAGGCGCATGTGATGAGCATTGACCAATCAGAAGCATTAATTTGTAAGGTTGCCAGGGAAAAACCTAGACTTGTTTACAGTTTTTAAAGTTCATTATTAGTTGAACCATGAATTTGTGGAAACAGTCATGCTTTCTCTGAGATAGATAAGGACACACCCTTTGTTGTGGTCTCTAACATGATATTGGTGGAGGAAAAGACTTAATATTACTAAGCCTTGGAAATGGTGGCTCTCTGAGAGAAAGTCAACTCTTGTTTTGAATGTTTCACTGATAGTTGCATTTTAAAACTTTAAATATATATAACTTATCGTCAATACTTAATTTGAATTATTATGTTTTCATGTAGAAAAATGATTGTAGTTTATGAAACAACAAAAAACTGGAATTTGATCATTTTGACCATTTCTACTTTAAAACCGGTTTTCTTTGTTTTCCAAATCACGACTTAATACGGCTTCGAGGCGTAGGGTCATATATAAACAATGATTTTAAAAAAAATCAAGAAGGGCCGATAAATAATAAAAAGTTGCTAAAAAAGCTAAAATTAAAAAAAAAACACTTTCAAAATCAATTTTTCTCGTAAAACAGTTGGTTTTCAACCGATTTTTCGGAATAAGGACCAATGTTCTTTTTTCAAGCTGATATCAGCAATGTGACTTTCAAATTCCTCAGAATTATATATTTTTTTTTTACTTTTAGATTTTAGCTATTAGGCCTAAACAAAAAGGTGTTACATTTTTTGGATAACAATAGCATTATACATGTCTTTGTTTCGGCCGGCCGGTTAGAGAGCCTGTGTTTGGCCGAAGACTTTGGGACGCTTGAGTCACAATTCTACACGAATAAAGACTGTGGCGGTAGATCAAAGAGGTAACATTGTTATTTACCATTTTTCTTGGTGCTAAATAATACAAAGTAATAATTTTGCATCAGAAAAAATAACTCTTAAGTTCCTATCTCTTTATCAAAATAAAATTGATACCAAGAATGACAAAATCGCCACACTAATAGGGGAGTTATAAATTATTCAAAATAAATTTTAAAAGTTTACAATAGTTGCCATCAAAATCATTTTGCATCACCAAAGTCGTAATTTTTGTCCGATTTTTACCAAACAAAGTGCAATGTCAAAGAATTTCAATCGCAAATAAAAAAAAAGGATCAAATCGCAATTTCTACAACATAATTTAGTTTTGTAGCAAATTGATAAAAATCAAAGCACAATTATTCCTATGCGTTTTCATGTTCTAACGTGAAGGCAGGCTCCATCTTCGTTCTAAATTTTGTTGTTACGAGAGGACGGGAAAGAGAATTTATAAATTATTAACTTGGTAACCCTGGGATTTTGGTTATTGCCAGATACGGTTTGCCAATGATCAAAAGCCCAAGTTCTTAATTATTTCCAGACAGGTGTCTACCAATAATCAGTTTTATTTATTGGCTGATATGTCTGAGAAAAACGACAGCCTCGGAGTCTAAGAGGCTCGATCCGCATAGTTTGTTGTAGAGAAGTAATGCCATTTCGTTTAATGCGAGAGACTCAATTTATAATATTGATGACTTTAATTTTTAATCAATTTTCATGCTATGGTTCTCCCTTTGTTCCTTTAATCACTTCATTTCCATATGTGCGGTGTATTTAATTGACAAACATCTAGAGTAGCGATAGAAAACGCCGAGCCACGTGGAGTTTACTCTTCTAATTTAAAAATAAAGAAAATTTTCAACGTTTGGTTTCCGCTTTTGGACTTCCAAGTCTTTTCGCAGTTATCAACAAAAGATATCAACATGGCGGTATGTTTTTTAGACTTCTTTTTTTAAATTTTTTTTTAAATTTTATGAGATTTATTGAATCTTTATTGGCCACGTTCTGTATCACTTGAACCTTACATTATGTTTACAGCTTTATATAAGAGGGAAGTGAGAACAACGAGGCCCCTCCGCCCCTAGTCCCCAATCACTAATCAAATTCTACAAAGTACAAGTACAAGAGTGAGAGACAGTCAGAGGTGGGCCGGTGGAACCGAAATGATTTAGTTTAGTTGAGTAGAGACATGGTGTTGCTGTTAGTGTGGCCAGAACAAGGATGAAGTTTTACACGAAAGAATTTTATTCTAGACATTTCCCAACACCATTTGATGGGTAAGCCTGCGTAGTACGGACCACGGATAGAGAGGGAGCGGGAGTGCAAGTGATGAGGAGAGAGAGAGAGAGAGAGAGAGAGAGAGACTTGGAACAGTGACATTGTAAAACTTTTACGGTATTTGCAAGACCCTCAGAAACCAATTCCCGACAGCTCTATTGCACTGTAACATATGAATAGGCACTTGCAAGAATTTTTCAAAATAGAGATATCGGTATTAATTTAGCGTAGATAAATAAAGGGGAGTGAAACATTTACTGAAGTGAAAAAATTATTGCTCTATCTCAACTAGTTAAAAAGTTATGACCTTTTATGTGGTGAAAAATCTCTATAGAAGCTTAATTTTAATAGGAAAATATGTGACCAAAACACAGCAACCCAATGGATAATCAAGTATAATTCAGAAACGGCTTCAGACTTCAGATACAACTTTGAAATTTTTACATGTGGTAATTCAACATCTCTGTAATACATTGCAAACAGAAAAATAATTATTTATTGAGAGAGAAAGGTATAGTTTAGAGCTGAAACAGCTGAAATCAAGGAAAAATAGATCACGACATGCAAATGAATGACCTATTGGAATTTTGGAAAAGTCGACAATTAAATATTTATTCACATGTAGATAGACCGAATACACCGCTGAATCGGCGTCATTTAGTTATTCACTTTGAACTTTTCAAAATGAAAATAGACCTCATAGAAGCAGAGATATGGACTGATAAATGTTTGAGGTGGTGTATTAGTGTTTAAAATGATCCAGACATGTGTATGGGGATAATGAAAGCCCAGCCTTTTCGTTATCCCCAGACAGGTGTCTGGGGATAACCAATTTTCATTATCCCCAGACAGGTGTCTGGGGATAATGACAGCCTATACAGAGCATGTCATAAGGATAACTTATAAGTAGCTGGGCTGCCACATGCGTGTCTAAATTGACCAAACAGAGAATCTATACTTTGGCATTAGACACGCATTACCCGATGTCTTGGTTTTTAGTCCTAGCCTAGTAATAATAATAATGGCTGTCATTATTCCCAGACACCTGTCTGGGGATAACGGAAATTCGTTATTCCCAGACACATATTTGAAAATCCGCTCTTTTAAATAATTATCCACATTCCAGAATATGGAATGTTTCCAAATGCACATAGAAATAAGGAAAGTTAATAAAATATCTATAAAAACATAAAATTAACCAACATTAATCAGTTGTTACTACATATATACAATATGCGTCGACTTCAAAGTGGGTGTTGTGGCCAAATGGTTTAGTCGTCTGCCCTGGAAGTTTCACCAGAATCGATGTTGTGGGTTCAAATCCTGGTTCCACCACTTTTTTTTTCTTTTTTTTTTTAAAATTCCGTCTTCTTTTTACAGAACGTTGCAAGGGATAAATGTCCCATCCATCCTCCCCCCACCTCTTTTTACCAGGTTGGTAATGAATTTCCTCTTGTAGAGCGACATTGATGCATAAACATTCTTTCATGAGGAGTGGTGTTAGTTTGAGTGCACAACAGAGAGCGAAGAGAATGCAATGCCTTTGTAAGAACTTCTTCCCAGCGACGGACATCAAGTTGGCGTGATTTAAGATCAAGAGTTATTGCCTTCCATAGCGTACCATTCAAACGTTCCACCTGTCCGTTTCCACGTGGATTGCATGGTGTTGTCCTGCTTGTAGCTACTCCTCTCTCATGAAAGAATGTTTTTACTTCCTGAGACATGAATGATGATCCCCTATCTGAGTGCATATAGGAAGGTGTTCCAAAGATGGAAAAGAGTTCGCAAAGACATTTGACAACTGTTGATGAAGACATGTCTGAGCATGGGAAAGCAAAAGGAAATCGTGAAAACTCGTCAATGATAGTGAGATGATGTATTTGTCTCTAGTTGATGAAGGCAGTGGACCCTTAAAATCCATACTTAATCTTTCAAAACACTGAGTCGCTTTAACAAGATTTTCATTATTTGGTCGGAAGAATTTAGGTTTTAATTCCTCACACACTCCACATTTATTAGTCATTACAGTAATGTCTCCTACAGAGTATGGCAGATTCTTTGTACGAACAAAATGAGTCATTCTGGTGATCCCAGGATGACAAAGAGATTCATGCAATAGTTTTAGATCGTTCGTGTTTGTGAAGGTTGCCCCACAGCGAGAGAAAGCATATCAGCAGCTTGATTTTCAGGGCCAGGTCGGTCGTAGATGACCTCATAGTCATATGGAGACAATTCAATCTTCCAGCGTTGTATTTTGTCATTTTCTTCTTTACCATGATTACTGTCGTAAATGAATGAGACAGATTACTGATCTGTGATGATATTGAAATGTGTATTAAGCAGATAATGCCTCCACTTCCTAATTGCTTCAACAATTGCATAGGCTTCCTTCTCAACTGCTGAGTGGTTTTTCTCACTTGATGAAAGTGTCCTTGAAAAGAAAGCTACTGGACGACCTTCTTGGTACAATGTTGCAGATATAGCCCCATCTGAGGCATCAGTTTCGACCACAAGAGGAATGTCCTTACTTATAGTCTCTAGAACTGCATTCTCAAGTTCCTGCTTCAAACTGCAAAATGTTTTCTTGACAGTATCAGGTAATGGGAAAAGTTTATTCTGAGTCAGTGGCAAAATCTTATCGTAGAAGTGAGAAATCCATTGGGAGTAGTAGGCAAACATGCCTACAACTCGTTGTTGAGCTTTCAGTGTTGCAGGTGGCTCTAATTCTTTCAGTGGTCTTAATCTCTCTGGGTCTGGCATGATCTTTCCTTGAGATACTCGGTATCCCAGCATGTCCACCTCCTCCACCCCAATGATGCTCTTTGAATCATTGAAGGTAATGCCATGTTTCTTTGCGGTGTTAAGAAATTTATGTAAGTTGTCATCATGTTCTTTCTTAGTTAACCCAAAAACTGTTATATTGTCAACATAAGCAAAACTGTCTCTTAGGTTCTACTACTATTATTGTTATTATTATTATTATTATTATTATTATTGGTGTCCAGTGAGAGAGGATGAGCAGGGTTTAAATCAGCACATCATAATCTCCATTCCTGTGTAGCTCTTTAATTTGAATTATGCCTCTATCATAAATGACTTTCAACAATTTAAAAAAAATTCCAGTTGTTTATATGACGCCTGTTTTTTACTCAAACCTTTCATAATGTATTGGAGATTTGCATAGAATATGGATGTTAGCCTCGATATACTTTTAATATTCTAAGACAGTATTGATACTTTCACTATATGTCACAAATATTATTTTAATTAAAAATAAAATTGAATTCACATCTTTGGAAGGTATTCAATCAGAAAATCAATTGCTTATATTGATTAAAGATGACAATGATTATTTCCCTTTATTAATTTATGGAATATAAATTTAATCCCTTTAAAAAAACATCTTCATCTGATTTTAATTAATTTTTTTTTTTTCAAGCAAGCTTTTGTAACGGTTTAGGTTCAAGAAAAATAAGTATACTCCATTTTTAGGTGTGTTTATCTTGTCAAAGTAAAGAAGTAGGAATTCTCCAATATTTAGAGGTGCATTTTACTATAACTACTATTATTGTGTACTACTTAAAGACCATTATGTTGCATGAAAGAAAACATATATGCAATCGCCTACTTTTTAGCTGAACTCACATAATTTTTACCCCAAAACACCCTCTCAAGTGATGTACCAGGTTGGCAGTTATGCATTTCTAACCATCCTAAGTTATTTCATTTATTTTACAATTGTGCTTCTTGTGTATTAGTCCCTATCAAAGATGAGGCAGTTGAATTCTTTCTTTATATTGTTTGTTCTGAAATTTTGATCTCATTGTGGAAAGTGACATTTTGACAATTCAAATGTGCTAGTACTAAACCTGATAATTTAGCAACATTTGGACTGGTCTCTGTTATCTCAAACTTGTTAGATAGTAATTGAAAATGCTGACTTTTATATGTTGCGATTCGTTGAAAGGGGGAGGGGGGGCACATGTCGTCCCCTCATCCCCGGTCAAATGAGCGTTCCTTATTTTATTTTTGAAAAGTTGGCAGCTATGAAGAGAAGACAGAGCTACTGACTGGAAAGGATTTACTTCTCGCAGCTGGAGGAGATTGACAAACCTTGTGGAAATGACCTTTCTTACCACATTGCTTACAAATAGGGTCTCATGCTGGACATTTCGCTCTTGCTTGTTTTCTATACCTACAGAAGTAGCAATTGTTGCTAATAGCAGCTGTTAATTGATTTCCACTATCTTCTTGGTCATCATTCAGCTGAGTTGATGCAGTGAAGGTTGCAGCTGGTTGTTGGTACGATTGGCTTTGCGTCTCTGCCATTTCTAATGATCTTGCGGTATCAAAAGCAGTTTGTAGCGTTAGATTTGTATTTTCAAGAAGACGTTGACGTATCAGTTTTGATGTCAAACCACTGAAGGCGTCGCGGATGGCTTCTTCATGGCAAAGATCTGCAGAGACTGATTTAAAATTGCAGTCTTTTGCCAGTACTTTAAGCTGTTGAAGGAATTGGTCAAGAGTTTGACCAGGTTCCTGTTTATTTGTAGATAAGAGGTGGCGAGCAAAGATTTCATTTTTAGGTTATGTGGTCTACTGGTATGACACTCGCTTTCGGATCAGAAGGTCCTGGGTTCGAGCCTCGCTCCACGCATAGTTGAGTCCTTGGAAAAGACTCTTTACTCACATTCTCTCACCGTACTCAGGTGTAAAATGAGTACCTGGCCGTTAACAGCGTTGTCTTTGTCCGTAAAATTGTAATATCGCTTAACAGGCGTCATGTCTCGTCCTACATGTTAAATGTTGCTGTTGACCAGGGACCCCTTGTAAAGCACTTTGAGCACGTTAAGTGGATATTGCTCTATATAAAAGCTCAATTAAACACAGATTGCAATGTCTGTATAGCAGTTTCATACGTATCACATTCGGCTATGTATTCGTAAATGTCGGGGCTGATGAGGTTGATGAGAGTAGAAAGTTTGTTGAAGCCTTCATTAGTTGTAGAAAGACTTCTTACAAAGTTTTCGAATGTTCTGAGCCAATGCGTCCAGGCTTTGGATGCTTCGGAGGAGTTAGGGTCCACAATTAACCGTTCTGGTCTGAGATAACGCTCCTTTGTGATTTTGTTGATTTTCTTGTTGATTAAATTGAAATGAGTTGAGATGACAGCTTTACAGTAAGCTTTAATCAACAAGAAACACCAGTATAACAGCTATGTGGTCTAGTGGTATGACACTCGCTTTCAGATCGGAAGGTCCTGGGTTCGAGCCTCGCTCGGCGCATAGTTGAGTCCTTGGAAAAGGCTCTTTACTCACATTCTCACACCGTACTCAGGTGTAAAATGAGTACCTGGCTGTTAACAGCGTTGTCTTTGTCCGAAAAATTGTAATATCGCCTGACAGGCATCATGTCCCGTCCTACATGTTAAATGTTGCTTTTGACCAGGGACCCCTTGTAAAGCACTTTGAGCACATTTTAGTGGATATTGCGCTATATAAAAGCTCAATTTTATAACATTGAGTACAACATCTGAAACAACACAGAAATAAAGAACAACATATGACATAACATAATGTGGACGTAAACTAAAATATACAACAAACACCGCCTGGCCGGGAGAGTGTGACTCTACCGTATGGGCAATCAACGATCCCATGTTGATACAATTTGATGACACTTTCTTTTCTTTCTTTACAATCTCCAGAATCCACACCAAGGTGGAATGCCAGGCTTCGGAGTGCCGGTATGTTGTTTTCTTCTTCTTCTTCTCTTCTTCTTCTTCTTCTTCTTCTCTTCTTTCTTCTTCTTCTTCTTCTTCTTTCTTCTTCTTCTTCTTCTTCTTCTTCTTCTTCTTCTTCTTCTTCTTCTTCTTCTTCTTCTTCTTCTTCTTCTTCTTCTGGTTATACAGAGATACAATAAAGCAATGGTGATTGGCTTAGTTTACTCTTCCTTTTTTTGCCTTTGGACTACGGTTTGAAATTTGAGAGATTCTTTGGTTGTTTATATGCTGCATAACCACTAGGTTTCCGGAACAAAGATATTGTAGCCTGCTTTATAATGTAAAATTCAAAAGAAAACAACGCTTTCTGACCTTTTATTTGAATATTATTGTAGGTCTTTAAAATGTTATGTGAAAAGGACAATTCATTAAATGTTTACAAAAAGTAAATTTATGTCACATGATAAGAATGGATTTACACTTGTAGTAATATATCACATATAATACAAAACATTCCTGTTATTTTTTACATTTTGCTTGTGTTTGAGAGACCGAGAAATGTTCCTCCTTTCTGATAAATTACTATTACTATTATCATCACTGATTAAGCTATGTTAAGTTAACTGCTAATCATCATGCCTGGTGGTACATTCCAGGAGTTCTGGACCAAACACCCGGCTTTCAAAGACTGGTTAAAAAATACTAGCAACAATCTTAACGAAAGAGTGAAAATGGAAAGGCTTCGTATGGGAACAAAACAGACAATGGACGTTTCGGGTACAAACCCTTCGTCAGTACAACAATACACAAATATGCCCCTGAGGCACCCTATCCTCTACCCACACCACGCTAAAATTTCATTCATACTGCAACCACCATTGAGTACAGACGATACAAGTTATTTTTCATTATATTTTATTTGTTTTCCACGTTTATTTGTGTATTGTTGTGCTGACGAAGGGTTTGTACCCGAAACGTCCATTGTCTGTTTTCTTCCCATACGAAACCTTTCCATTTTCACTCTTTCGTTAGTATTTTACGATCACCGGCTTCGGGCAGCCCTTACCGTTTTCTGGCAACAATCTTGAAACATACTGCATATTGTGTAAAAAGACTATTTATATCAAGACCATGGGAAGGTCTGCTTTGACTTCCCACATTCAAGGGAACAATCACAAGTCACTAGCATTGACTATATCTAGGAGTGACAGGGGGTCGTTACGTAACTTTGTTGCAAAGCCGTCTACGTCCACTAGCTCTTGCGCTTTTGATTCAACGCAGGCACACGTGATGCCAAAGCCTTCATCATTAGATAGTTTTGTATGTAAGTCTGATGTCATTGATGCTGAGATTTGGTGGTGGTGTGTGTGAACGGCAATGAAAAACCACTCTGCCAGTTCGAGTGAAGACATTGACTACTTTTATTTGCGACAAAAGTTCAGTCGAAAACAAAAATTTAGTTGTGGAGAAACTATTGGTTCTTGAAAAAAATTTGGCAGTCTTGAATTTTGAAATGGGTTTTGAGTGGGAACTGTAATAAAGTAACATTAACGTAATATATCAAGGGAAACAACTGTGTTTTGTATGTATGTATTAACTATTATTGAGTTATGTCCTTTGAATGACAAGGTATACATGTATTGTTGATTGTAGAGTGATGCCCCTTAAAAACTCCAGAAATAAACAACTTGTCGCCAGAAATGGCTGTCGGTGATTGATCTTCAGTGTCTGTCTAATATAATAAATTCAAAACATCACAGGAACCCTGGAATGAGTGAATGAATTCCATCTATTTTCAGATACCACCTCCTGGGGGTCCCGCAAGGTTTGGGGCTCCAGCGATCGATCCCAATTCTGGTGAGCTTATTTGATTAATTAAACCTCATAAAAACTGGGTGGGGATCCTGACCTCCCATAGCGGGCAGGGAGGTACATACTGTGTCTTCTATCCCCTAATATCTGTTTTCCAACATGCTTTCTGTCTTTGTCTTGGAATGAGATTACTTGGTTTTGTCCTGGCCCTGGTCGGAGTCCTGGCTGGGAGGGAAACAGTCGAATACATAGTTATTGTTTTGGGAGATGGTATTTTTTTCCTTGTAAATCATCTGTCTGTTATGTATTATTATATTTGTTATTTTTAGTGTATAATGTAAGTATTTGAGTGTATTCCTCTTTGTTGGATTTTGTGTTTGTGTCCGGATAAGACTTATATAGTTTATCTCAAACTAAGTACATTGGTGGTATGCTCTTGGAATCTACATCTGATCCCTATTTGTTCTCAGTTCCCCTATGTCTTACTTTCTCTTGAGTGCTTTAATTGTTTTTACTGGCGCTGATATAACCTAGATGTGTTGCAAGCGCCGTAAAACCCTTAAAAACAAAACAAACAAACAAACCTCATAAAACTAATCACGTGAAGTTGAATATAAGCTTCAATTTAATTACAAAAACAGACCAAATGAACGTTTCAGGTTTCCCCTTTATCAACAAAACAGGATGAATGAAACACCACAGATGAATGAGATGGTGTGGTAGTGGTGTAGTTAAGATGATTCATCCCGAAACCAAAACGTTCATTTGGTCTGTTTTTGTAATTAAATTGAAGCTTACATTCAATTTCACATTATTATTTATTTCTTCGAGCTTCGAGCAGCAACATTTACATGATTAAACCTCATAAAACTAATAAAACAAACAAAAAAACTTGAGCTTTTATATAAGTCAAAGTGATACTAGGCTTCTAGAAGCTGTGGACTGTAGAAAGTAATGAACAATAATGAATATAACGGCTTCAAAACCCTTTTTCAGCTAACAACAAACAAAAAAAATCCCAATAAAGACATAAATACATTACTAAATTCCAGATAGATGACAGAGATATTTCTACAGAGAGGACCCAAAAAATATCTCTTGTTGTCTATCTGGAATTTAGTAATGTATATATTATGTCTTTATTTTTTTTTTGTTGTTGGCTGAAGAAGGGTTTTGAGTCAGAAACGTTCTATGTTTGGTATTTTGTTCTTTTTTTAAAGCTGTTATATTCAATTTTGTTCAGAGCTTTTATATAGTGCAATATCCACTAAACATGCTCAAAGTGCTTTGCAAATGTTCACTGGCCAACAACAAACACTTAACATGTAGGGTAAGACGTGACACTTGTCAGGCAATAACTGCCAGGTACTCATTTTTCATCTCACTATGGTGAGAGAATGTTAGTATTGAGCCTTTTCCAACTATGCACCACTCAAATCGCCTCTTAACAGGACATGACAGAACTGCATCAAATATGTGCAGATGGAAACTTGGAAACAGTGATACCTGCCAGAAATGTCAGGCAGCCCCAGAGACCAGCGATCACATCGTCCTCCACTGTCCAGTCACCAAATTGAAGGCGGCTACGAAACCGTCCTTAGGGCGGAGGAAGACTTTAGAAGCTGGGTTGACGAAATACATTTGGAGGTGTAGCCATACGCTGCTACTACTACTACTACCGCTCAGAGCGGGATTTGAACCCAGAACCTTTCAATCCAAAGGCGAGTGTCATACCTCAAGACCACATAGCCCCACTTTTTTTTTTAAGTTCATCGCTATGTAAAATGGATGTCTTTTTGTGCAGAATGTTACAAAAATGGCCCATCGGCGCAGTCTCTCGTGCATTTGTTTCCCTCATCATCTTGTCACCAACGCTGAAAGTGTCAGTTGTCAATAGTTATTTTGTTATAATTTTTTATTGTATTGATGCTAGAATTATGGGAAATATAGAAGGAACGAAATTGACATCACTCAGTTTTTTTGTTTTTGTGTTTAATTTTAGCTAGTCTATTTTTATTAGTTCTCACTAAATTGTGTTAATCAGACTATAGAATAAACATTTAAGATTACACCTAGCTTTGTGCAATATGCTGATATATATTATTACTATTATTATTATTATTATTATTGTATTATTATTATTTTTATTATTATTACTATTATTATTATTGTTGTTGTCGTTATTATTATTATTATTATTATTATTATTATTATTATTATTATTATTATTATTATTATTATTGTTGTCGTTATTATTATTATTATTATTATTGTTGTCGTTATTATTATTATTATTATTATTACTAAAACAATGTTATTCCTTTATTTACTTTAAAATTTAGAATAATTTGTTTAGAGAGGCGTAGTGTCATGGTTATTGGTCAATGGCCTATAACTATAAGATAATCTCATGAACTTCCAATTTGTTTTATCCTGGTGTCGCTTTTTCGTCCTCCTTCAGGATTTCCTGCCTTCCCACCGGGGGTCAATCCAATGCCCATGGCCGCACCACCGGGCAAAGGGTTCCCGCCTCCCGGCAATCCACAGTTCCCGGCAGTCGCTGCTGCAGCTGGAATCGGAGGTCCTGGGTCTGGGTCCAACTCCCCCTCTACCCCTGGACAGCAATCTAAAACGGTTTGTTATTCGTGCTAATATTATATATTTATATATTATATATTATGGTTGTCTGACAAAAGGTTGTTAGCAGTGAATTCCTGAATTTTAGTATGATTTTTGGACTCAAATACGTGGATACGATTCCAAAGGATATGTTGTAATATTTTGATTTTTTTTTTCTCAAGCATTAATGATGTTGAAAATGACAACATGTCATACATCAATTGTTGACCGTGTTTCTTTTTTTTTTTTTTCTTTTTTTTTTGACCATGTTTCTGAATGATGCATCACAGTTAGTATACTATTGTTTTCATTTCAGTTAGTTATATGTTGCCGGTTTTCACAAATATTTTTCTCATAACTTTTTGAGGATTTGCATAGAATTATGCACTTAAGCTTATTTTATACTTTAAATGGCCTCAGGCCACATTTAAGCTTTTAGCACTTGTTGAATAGAAAATTTAATGTGAAAATTAAATTTAACAAACATCTTTGACAATGAAGCTTTCAAGTAAAAACTGTATTGCTGATAAGCTTAAACAGAAATGGATTATTTCCCTTTGTAATTACTAAAATTACTCTATTTTGTTTTTAGAAATTTAATGATCTTTTTTTAAGATTTATTATTTTGTATGAGTGATTTTTTTTTTTTTCATTACCAACTGGGCGGGTTTAGGAACAAAATGGTTCAAAATGAATCCTCTAGAAATATTTAACTTGTCTGTGATATGTGTGAATTTCCCATCATTTGACCAAGTAGTAGTGGTAGTAGTGATAGTACTAGTCTAGTAGTGGTTGTATGAATTGTTTGTAGTTGTAGTAGGAGGAGGAGGAGCAGTAAATTCTATAAAAAAGGGAGAGAGAGACATGGATCATTTGATAACATAATTATCTTGTCATTGCTGCAAATTGTCATCTCTATTAGATTGAAGACCACTCTCACAAATATTTTATCTCAAAACCTTCAACTGATTTACTGGGCTGGCAGATATATATCACCATCACAACTTCATTTGGGACATCAGCATCATCATCTCAAACCATCACCACCATGGCATCACCACTGTTACAATTACAACCACCATCACAGCATTGTCACTGCCACAACCACCACCACCACATCACTTCATCCATCACCACCACCGCTACAACCAGCATCTCCTCTTCTACAGGCACTCTAAAACAAACATTTATAACTTAGTAGAATAACCTTGAAACTAAACTAGTCTCATCTCTCATCCCCCTCCAGGCTACAGCGAGCAGTGCAAGTGGCTGGGGAGAGCACAAAGTCCTCGATGGCAGACTTTGTGTTGTTTTTTTTTTTTTTTTTTTTTTTTTTTTTTTTTTTTTTTTTTTTTTTTGTAGTTGTTGATGAAATGATCTTAATGTGTCTTAAGCATTTGTCAAACTCTCTAAAACAAACATTTATAACTTAGTAGAATAACCTTGAAACTAAACTAGTCTCATCTCTCATCCCCCTCCAGGCTACAGCGAGCAGTGCAAGTGGCTGGGGAGAGCACAAAGCCCTCGATGGCAGACTTTGTGTTGTTTTTTAGTTGTTGTTGATGAAATGATCTTAATGTGTCATAAGCATTTGTCAAACTCTCTAAAACTAACATTTATATAACTTAGTAGTATAAATTTGAATCTAGATTTGTCTCTTCTCTTCCCCCACCCCCAAACCCCGCCAGGCTACAGCGAGCAGTGCAAGTGGCTGGGGAGAGCACAAAGCCCCAGATGGCAGAATTTACTATTACAACAGTCTCACTAAAGAGTCCAGTTGGGAAAAACCAGAGGAACTCAAAACATCTCAAGAGGTGGGTATGTTTGGTATTTTTTTATTTATTTATTTTTTTTTTGGTTGCTTTTGCGGCTATGTAGTGTTGTGGTATGGTAATCGCTTTTGGATCGGAAGGTTCTGGGTTCGAGTCTTGCGCGGCGCATAGTTGAGTCCTTGGAAAAGGCTCTTTACTTATATTTTCTCACCATACTCATGTGTAAAAGGAGTATCTGGCTGTTTACAGCGTTGTCTCTGTCCGAACAAAATTGTAATGTGGAATGTTGCTGTTAGCCAGGGGCCCACTTGTAAAACGTTTTGATTACGTTTAGTGGGTATTGCGCTATATAAAAGCTCAATTTTTTTTTTGTTTTTTTGTTTTTTTAATTGACTAATTATTTTGGTTGTCTTTGAAAAAGGATCATTTTGAGGAGGGGATGGGGGGGGGGTGGTGATAATAAGGGCGCCACAATGATCAGTGATGGTAATCTTCCG
Source organism: Berghia stephanieae (assembly GCF_034508935.2). Classification (NCBI taxonomy): domain Eukaryota; kingdom Metazoa; phylum Mollusca; class Gastropoda; order Nudibranchia; family Aeolidiidae; genus Berghia; species Berghia stephanieae. Next base: position 13,689,995 of record NC_088374.1, read on the forward strand.
CGGAATTCCGGATTTTAGGATTTTTCGCTGTTTTTTTTTTTGCAATGTCAAACATTTTCGGCTACGAGGTAGTTTAGCTGAAAAATCACTGTTATGTCTTGTGTCATTTTTTGAACCTCTGCTCAGCTGCATGATTTTTGGTGACTCTAGTCTAGATACACTGGCACCAAATGTGAATAGTGGCACAAATGTCCGTGATGGCCTTGGATGAAAAGATGATCGAAAGGGAAAGGGATGGGGCAGATGGGTGTTAATATGTTTGTACCCTTTGGCTTTGTACTCTTTATTTTTTTATTTATTTATTTATTTTTTGTTTGTTTTTGTTTATTCTGAATTCACTTGAATTCATTACAACTTATGTCTAATTACCAATTAAAACTCTCTCTCTCTCTCTCTCTCTCTCTCTCTCTCTCTCTCTCTCTCTCTCTCTCTCTCTCTCTCTCTCTCTCTCTCTCTTCCCCCCCCCCTCCGACACACACTTTTTTTTCCTCGGCCTACCTTCTAACTTCATATTATTATGTTTGTAGATATCACTTGGTAATAGATTATGTAGCAATAAGTTAGGCTGATTGATATAAGTAATAATTATAATTTTTTTCAAGGCTTAATTTTAATTCGCTCATTTGATGGAATATGTTTTGCATTGATTAAAGATTCATATCTGTAAGCTGCATAACCACAAGGTTGCAATAATACACAGACACTAGCCGTGTTTGTAGTATAACAACAAATACCTCCTTTTGGCCAAAAGTTTATCATAATCTCTTTATATAGTGGGCAGCATTATAGTTATAGGCTCTAAAATGTTTTATTGGAAATGACAATTTGTTAAATTATATTAACAAGAAGTCAGTTTGTATCTAATGATCAGAATAGATGTGTTTTAGAAGCTAGTAATATATTACGTAATATTAAGTAACAATGAATAGTTGTGTTATTTTTGCATTAGGTTTGGGCGTGACAGACAGGCCGATAGATTTTCCTTCTTTTTGACAAATTGTCATTATCATCATTGAATAATAATAATAATAATAATAATAATAATAATAATAATAATAATAATAATAATAACAATAATAATAATAAAAATTGCCATAGGACAGCTGAGTATCCTCTATATACCCAGTTGCCCGCCGTAGATAGATGTCTGCAAAAAAAAAAAAAAACAACACAGGTTTTGACTGCATTTCTCATTATAAAGTTGAATCTCTTCCAGAAACTTCTATCCCAATGTCCATGGAAAGAATACAAGTCAGATGCTGGCAAGGTTTACTACCACAACTCTGTCACTAAGGAAAGCCGGTGGACCAAGCCGAAGGAATTGGAGGAGCTGGAAAGTATGGGATCGGATCGGATTGGATCGACTATTTTAAAACCTCATTTGACTTGTACTTAATAATAATAATAATAATAATAATAATAGTAATAATGATAATAATAATAATAATAATAAAGTTTATTTGTATAGCGCCCAATCCCGTTGACAAAACAGCTCTAGGCGCCTTCAGATCAGACGGTCCAGGGTTCGAGTCCCCCACTCTGGGCGGTGCATCGTTGAGTCCTTGGAAAAAGGGCTTTTTTTACTCACATTCTCTCACCGAAAACTCGGGTGTAAAATGAGTACTTGGACGTGAACGGCGCTGTGTCTCTGTCTGAAAAATTGTAACATCGCTTAACGGGCGTCATGTTTTGTCCTTCATGTCAAGTGTTGCTGTTGGCCAGGTGCCCTCTTGTAATATATAAAAGCTCAAGTTTTGTTTTGTTTGTTTTTTTAAATTTTTTTATACCAGACTTTTACTTAAGTGCGGCTATGTGGTCTAGTGGTATGACACTCACTTTCGGATCGGAAGGTCCTGGGTTCAACCCTCGCTCGGCGCATAGTTGAGTCCTTGGAAAAGACTCTTTACTCACATTCTCTCATCGTACTCAAGTGTAAAATGAGTACCTGGTCGTTAACAGCGTTGTCTTTGTCTGAAAAATTGTAATATCGCCTAACAGGCAGCATGTCCCGTCCTACATGTTAAATGTTGCTGTTGGTCAGGGACCCCTTGTAAAGTGCTTTGAGCACATTTAGTGGATATTGCGCTATATAAAAGCTCTTTATTTTTTTTATTTATTTATTTTTTTAAAGTAGTTCTTTAGGGCCACTAGGCTCATGGAGCCGGGGTCTATCCCTGTTTTCTTTAGTATTAAATGGACAATAGCAATGGCTTGCTACCCTTTGGATAGGTTGCTGGACTATTATTGCAAAATACTTCCCACCAGATCTAAAAGACCCAGCTATCCAATGAATGCTAGTAGGAGAGATAGAAGGGTCAAAAAAATAAATCTCGACTTCACCCCGGACTGGACTTGGTTTCTTCACATTTGAAGCAAGTGCTCTTCCGACTGATACCTTTAAGACAGATATTTTAGTCAAATTTGAAATCTATTTTTTTTCTTATTCAGATTTTATAACCAAAGTTTTTTTTTGGATTAAAATTTATTAAAATTGTGCAATTTACACCTGAGTACGGTTAGAGAATGTGAGTAAAGAGCCTTTCCTTTCCAAGGACTCAACCATGCGCAGAGCGGGGCTGGAACCCAGGACCTTCCGATCCAAAAGCGAGTGTCATACCACTAGACCACATAGCCTATATTCCTCTCATTGGTCCCAAAATGTTCCGTCGTTTATCTGTGTTCCATTGACGATGGATGGATGAAGTCAACCAATGTCTAGTTCAGCTGTGTTTGGTTTATCAGGATTCCACTGTACCTACATCAACATCCAGTCTGGATTTTTTAAAACAATGGTTTGACTTCCACATGGTTTTGTCTTGTCACCACACATGTCAAAACGTTGGGGGGAAAATAATAATAATAGTAATTATTATTATGATAATAATAATAAGAATAGTAATAATAATAATGATGATTATTGATGATAATGATGATGATAATAATAATAGTAATAATAATGATGATGATAATAATAATAATGCACATTTATACAGCGCTCATTCTCGTGAAAAGCACAAGCTGTGGGCACTTTACAATGTAAATTGTCAATTGGGAAAAAAAAACAAAAAAAACAACATACAATGCAATCTCAATTCAAAGCCGAATCAGGAGTTCATAGCGTCAATAAAAGCAAATACAGGAAAGATAGGCCAGGTATCAGAATTGCAGTCCCTCCAATTTTGTTTATGTTTTACGATGTAAATTGACATTTGGGGAGAGAAAAAAAACATACAATACAATCAATTCATTGCCAAATAGCTCATAGCATCAATAAAAGCAAATACAGTAAAGCTAGGCAAGTTAGGAAGAATTGCAGTCCGTCCAATTTCTCCCCTCTAATTTTGTTTATGTTTCTTTCTTTTCTTTTTTCTTTTTCAAACAGCTAAACTTGCCGCCAATGCTTCATCTAAAGGGTGAGTACTAATCACATATCGAGTTCCAGACCTGCCTACTGGAAAATCAAAAAATTCATATTATTCGGTGGGGGGGGGGGGGGGGGGGGGGGGAATAAAAATTGTCGCTATAGTTGACTTCTTTAAAAATCAACATTTTACCTTCATTAGGGTTAAATAAAACTTTAATATCCTCAAAATTATGTTTTCTGGCATCAGCTTTTCCATATTCAATTTTAAAAATTGTAGTCGCTATTGTTGGTTTCTTTAAAAATCAACATTTTACCTTCATTAGGGTTAGATAAAACTTGTTTATCCTCAAAATTATTTTTTCTGGCATCAGCGTTCATTTTCAATAAGTTTTAATGGTCAAGAGATGCTCCTGAAGTTTTGTAATTGGAACCAAAATGTCGTACTTCCATAGCGGGCAGGGAGGTACATACTGTGTCTTCTATCCCCTTATATCTGTTTTCCAACATGCTTTCTGTCTTTGTCTTGGAATGAGATTACTTGGTTTTGTCCTGGTCCTGGCCAGATGCCCTGGCTGACAGGGAAACAGTCGAATGTATAGTTAGTTTTGGGAGATGATATTTTTTTCCTTGTTTATCATCTCTCTGTTATGCACTGTATTATGCTTTCTTTATATTATATATGATTTGTAAAACATTTGAGTGTGTTCCTCTTAGCTGGGACCTGTGCTTGTGTCTAGATGAGACTTTTAGTGATCTCAAACCAAGTACTTTGATGGAGTGCTTTTGGAATCTACACCTGTTTCATATTTGAACCAATTCCCCTTTGTCTTCCCTTTTCTTGGATGCTTTATTGTAATTCTAGAACGTTTTACTATCCCATTTTCTTCCTTTTTACTGGCGCTGATATGACCTTAATGTGTTGCAAGCGCCGTAAAACCCTTAAAAACAAAAACAAACAAACAAAATGTCCTAATTCTATGAATTTTTCCTACTGGTATTCAGGTCTGTTGTAAAATTGTAGTCGTCATTGTTGACGAAGGGTGTCAGTTTTCAGGTTCATGCCGGAATTCCGGTTTCGCGATATGTCGAAGTCAAATAACTCTGGTATACTAAATTTTTCAAAAAATGTTGAGGGAGTACCTCTCGTACTCTCTGTCTCTCTCTGTTCTTTGGCTACCCCAGCCCTAGAAAGAGACAACTGCACTGTGAGTATTTCACTATGTATTATAAGTTGGCTTAAAAATCAAATTAATTTCCTCATTGTGTCAATATGTTTGCAGTGTAATCATTTAATAATGGTATAAAAACGGTGATGAAATAAGAGTAAAGTTTAGGCCGCATTTTCAGTAGAAACATTTTCAGGTTTGGCAAAGTGTCGAGATTTTAGTTTCAGGTTTCAGCACTTCTTCCTGCTGGCACCCATGTAGTTGACTTTGAAAATCAAAAATTTGCCCTGGTAAATAAAAAATAAAAATTAAATAAAACTTTTTTATCCTCAAAATTATTTTTTTCTGGCATCAGCTTTTCCATATTCAATAAGTTTTAATGGTCAAGAGATGCTCCTGAAGTTTTGAAAATGGAGCCAAAATGTCCTAATTCTATGAATTTTTCCTACTGGTATGCATTCCTGGAGTTCATCCTACTCTTAACCATGCAAGTGCCATGCGTGGTAGAAAAAAACATTATTTTTATTTTTTAGTTTGTATTAACTTGAGCTTTTGAATAGCGCAAAAATCTTTAAATGTGTTCAAAGCGCTTTACAAGGGATCCCTGGCCAACAGCGACACTTAACACGTAGGACGTGACATGATGCCTTTTAGGTGATATTATAATTTTTTCGAACAGAGACAACGCTGTTAATGGCCAGGTACTCATTATACACATGAGTAAGGTTAGAGAAATGTGAGTCAAGAGTCTTTTCCAAGGACTCAACTATGCGCTGAGCGAGGCTCGAACCATAGCCATCATTAACATATAGCCTGACACTAGAACCCTGTAGGACTCATAATTTGCCATCATTTTTTAGTTTTGTGCAGCGTCTAGTGAGTTGTCGTTAGTAGAGCTCTAGGAAACAAGTGATTCCATTGGTTGAACTGTTGAATACAACTCATGATTTGTTTTCTTTTGCGGCCAAAGACTGGCATTTTGACGTCTTTTTTTTTTTTTTGATCACTGTCAGGCTATATGTTAACGATGGCAACGCTCGAACCCAGGACCTTCCGATCTGCTTGCGAGTGTCATATCACTAGACCACATTATAGCTGCACGTACAATTTAATGTACGAAAACAAATAAAATGGATGTTTCGGGTTTCCCCTTTAATAACAAAACAAGTTTTGTTTATTCATCCTAACAACACCACTACCACTGAAAACTGATAAAATGGATGTTTCGGATGTGTTGAAGCTCATGCCCCCCCCCCCCCCACACACACACACACACACACATGACCAGAGACTTAACCACAATCTCGTTATTTGGCAGGATTAGTCATGTGAAATCTAATCACACATATGAAGTGTTATTGCAGGAGCTGCACTTTTTTTTTTTTTTTTTGGGGGGGGGGGGGGTGTTGCTGTTTTGTTTATTTTTCATCATCTCAAAATCGCTTCTCACACATTTACACAGTTGGAATCGGACACCCTCAATATGTTACATAGGCATCAATGTTGAAATGAGCTAGGTGTTGAAAATTGACTTTGATTATTATTATTATTATTATTATTATTATTATTATTATTATTATTATTATTATTATTATTATTATTATTATTATTATTTTTGTTATTTTTATTAATGTTGTTATTTCATTTTCATGCATGCCACGTCTTTAAACGAATTTCCATTTTTTTTAAATTTTTTTTTTTGGATGAATAAAGTATATTATTATATTATTATTATTATTATTATTATTATTATTATTATTATTATTATTATTATTATTATTATTATTGTTATTATTAATGATTTATTATTATTATTATTATTATTATTATTATTATTATTATTATTGTTATTATTATTATTATTATTGTTATTATTATTATTATATTATTATTATTATTATTATTGTTATTATTGTTATTATTATTATTATCATTATCTTCATCATCATTATTATTATTATCATTATCTTCATCATCATTATTATTATTATCATTATCTTCATCATCATTATTATTATTATCATTATCTTCATCATCATTATTATCATTATCTTCATCATCATTATTATTATTCCCCTTTTAATTCAGATCGGACAGCAGCAAACCTCCACCCACCACATCGTCCTCCTCCTCCTCATCATCAGAACAGCCGTCGTCTGCCATAGAGCAAGCCATGCAAGCCACCCTGGCATCCATCGTGTTGCCTCCCCCTCCCACTGCCTCGGCAGCCGCCGCTGTTGCTCCCCAAGAACCCGCCCCAGTGGAGTGAGTTGTGATTTGATTTGACGTGAAAATTTTGTATTTTAAAAAAAATTATTCTTAAATTTATTTATTTTTGTTTTTTTTTGTTGCTATATATACAGTGCTGTAAACCTTACATAAAACATGATATTCTTACGTAGTGATACCAACGTCATACATGCCAAATCTTACTAATTCTTCGTAATTTTACGAATTTTAGACAAATTTCATGGCGAAGACGAAATTTTATGGAAAATTATGAATTTTTAATTCCTAGTAATACTTAAATGATAATAAAAATAATAATAATGATAAGAAGAAGAAGAAGAAGAACAACTACTACTACTACTATATACTACTACAACTACTACTACTACTACTTGAGGCGTTGAGGCGTTCTATAATAATGATGATGATAATAATAATATTGTGGTTGTTCATACAAAATTTCAGAAATTACGAATTTCCTTGTCAAATTACTAAAAATTGACATTAAAATTACTAAATTTGAATTTTTCAATTTGGCAAGTCTGCAACGTTACTTAAAAAATGAGTATTCTCACGCATTTTTGCTCAATGTACGCATTTTGTTGAGAATTGCACGGATTATTAAATGTTTACTATTTAAGCATTTATAACAATCATACACTCTTTTAGTGTTCTGTAACACTCTAATCTGTTGGCCAGGACGTTCATATATGGAGAATTCAGTATAATTTTTTTCTGGCTGGGTCATATCAGATTTATAAGTGGATTTTGGAAGAGAATACTATTTATATAGTTTATAACGAGTAAGTTTATTCATTAATTTAGATCTCAATTATAATATTGCTAGTATGGCCTGCTTGTCCATTATCAGAAGGCACTGATTATTGGGCCCTTCCATGTCAGGTGGAGCACATTTTCGGAAATTGGGAACCACACCCCTTTTGATTTTCCTCAAACTTGGCTCAATTGAAAATACTTATGAGACATGAAGAAAACCCATTTTTCAGTTCAGAATATGGATATTTGATTTTTTTACAATTTTTTGAAATTTTGAGATTACTAAATTTGAGAGAGTTAGCAATGCTAACTTTCACCCATGGTTAGCATGATTAATAAAAAAAGTTATAGCCTCTCAAAAATGGACCCACAAGCAAATTTGATTTTGACACGTTTTGAGACAAAATTTCAAAAAAAGTGTAAAAAATTCAAATATTTTTGTGTGTCGAATGTTACTAAAAGGACTCTTGGTAGACCCTTATATAAACAGATATACAATAGTCTTTCAGAGCCAAGGAGCTGGAGTTTATCACAGTTTCTATAGCGTGAAACAGACAATAGCATTTGCCTGCTACCCTTTGGATACCTTTTTTTTTAAATGGTCAAGAAAAATCTCTCAAACTTTATTTCAAAGCTATTTTTAGAACCTCCTTTTTACTCGAAACTAGTAACAGTTCCCACACAGCTCAATAGCGCTTAGTTTTTTTCTTCCATTCTGTTTGTTAGTTTTAAAAACAAATTTCTCACCCCTTCTAGAGAGCCCAAGTCAAAGGAAGAGCCCTCCAAGAAAGAGCCGACATATATCTTTAGGAACAAGAAGGAGGCCATTGAGGCGTTCAAATGTCTCTTGAAGGAAAAGGTTTGCCTATGTTTTTTGTTTTGTTTTTTTGTTTTTTGGGGTTTTTTTTTTTTTCTTTTAAACCTCACAAATGAGAGACATCCACAATTTGCAGTCATTTTGTTGGTTGACTTTTCTTTTTTTTTCTTTTTTTTTTTTTTTTTTTTTTTTGTCTCTAAAATTATCTCAATTTTCTTCTTTTTTACATTTGTTGATATTTTTATTCTTTATATATTTTTTGGTATCTTAAATTATCTCTTCATCCATTTACTTTTTTTTGTTTTTTTTTTTTGTTTTTGTTTATATTTTTATATTTCTCGTTTAAAACCATATTTATTTATTTATTTTTTATGGACAAAGCAAGAAAGAAAAATACAAGAAAAAAAAAAAATCCCAAAAAAATCAGTCAACTTCGACTGGGGGTCGAACCTCAGACCTTCTGAACCTTCTGATTACCAGTAATCAGTTTTTGGGTCCTCCATCAATGCCCTTCTTCAGCTATTTCTAGGCCGCCCTCTCTTCCTCATTCCCTGCATTGTGAGCCTGCCTGTTAATTTTACATGCCTGTATATCAACTGGCCAAAGAAGGATCCCAAAAGGAACAACCGAAGTCGTCAATCACTTACCACCAGCAAAAGAAAATAATAAAGCTAAAAATAGACGAAAGAAAGCAATGACACATACCTGGAACACAACAAGCAGGATCCAATCCATGCCATTCAGCGAAGTAGCCAAGTCACCCTATTCCGCCTCCGAACAGGACACAATAGACTAAGAGGACATTGTTTAAAAAGCTAGGTATTGGAACAACCCCTTATTGTCCATGTGGAACCGACCATGAAACCACTTTACATGTGTATGGATTGCCCATTATACAACGTGCAACGCTCGAACCACTGGGTCACCCCTACAACACTCAACACAAAGCTCTATGGTGAGGCTGAGGACCTAAAGCGGACCACAGACTTCATAACAGATATCGGACTGCAGCCATTGATGTCCATCAGAGGAACGAAGAAGAAGAAGAAGAACATGCCTGTATATGTATTTAAAAATAAATTTTTAAAAATTTATGCCCTTCCGCCACGACATCATAAGATATCACTGCCTCATGCATTCCACGAAGGAATATAGATAATTCATCAAGCAAGATGTCTGATGTCAACAGGAATCACCCATGTTGTCCAAGTGAGCAAATTGAGGGTTAATAATCTTGCCCAAGGAAAAAAAAACGGAAGTGTCTAAAGCGGGACTCGAACCCGGGACCTTGCGGGTCACAGTGCAATGCCTTAACCACTCGGCCACTTCGCCGCCATAAAGATGTATAATTTAAAATATTTTTTTCCATTTTCAAATAATTTTTTTTTTTTTGTCTGTCCTTTACAGGAAGTGCCATCAATGGCATCTTGGGAAAGTGCCATGAAGCTTATCATCAACGACCCTCGGTATGGAGCCCTTAAACATCTCAACGAGAAGAAGCAGGCGTTTAATGAATACAAAACTCAACGAGCAAAAGAAGAGAAGGTAAAAGTTTAAAAGTTTGAATGAAGTTTTTTTTTGAGCTCAGCTCTTTGTTTACCTTTCTACTGGGTGTGTTTGCTGCCTGCATTTATGGGTCGGATAATTTGCTATCCTTTTATATGTGGTCTTGTGGTATGACACTCGCTTTCGGATCGGAGGGTTCAAGCCTCGCTCCAATCGGTGCATAGTTGAGTCCTGGGAAAAGACTCTTTACTGACATTCTCTCACCGAAATTAGGTGTAAAATGAGTACCTGTCCGTCAACAGTGTTGTCTGTGTCGGAAAAAAATGTAGTAAAGGCCTAACAGGCGCCTTGTCTCGTTCTACATGTCACGTGTTCAGTGATGCCAAAACTCCGGTTTCACCGGAAAAAAAATCCGGTCTGGAGCAAAAAATTCCGGGCTCCGGGCAACTTCCGTCAAATTCCGGTGAGGTCAATTTGTTCCAAGTATACCCCCCCCTACCCCCCTTTCCAACCGCCACATCATCATTATTGCCACTAGTATTACAACCATCATCACTACCACTACTACTGCAACCACCACCACATCATCATCACTACCACTACTACTACAACCACCACCACCACGTCATCATCAGTAACGTGTTGCTGTTGGTCTGGGACCCTTTGTAAAGCACTTTGGGCACATTTAGTGGATATTGCGCTATATAAAAGCTCTAGTTAAGTTAATTTATAGCTATTTTTCGAGTTGCTTTATGTCTTTGTCTTGGACTGGGATTGACTGGTGTCAAAATTCATAGCTGAGAGGGAAAAAGTCAAGTGTATAGTATTACTTTTTGGAGATTTTTTTTTTTTTTCCCTTTGTAAATCATCTCTGTTATGTCTTGCTAGTTATTATTTCTTTTTGGATATATTCTCTAACCATTTGAGTATATTCATCTTGGTGGGATCCTGTGCTGGTGTCTGGATGAGACTTTTAGGTGATCTCTAAGTACCTACACTGATAGTGTGCTCTTGGAATATACATCTGTTCCCTATTTAAACTAGTCCCCTTTATCTTTCTTTTTCTTGGGTACCTTTACTTGTAATTCTACAATTTTTTAAAAAACTATTCAATATTCTTCCTTTTTACTGGCCCTGAAATGACCTAAATGAACTGTGTCGCAAACACTGTAAAACCCTTAAAAACAAAGAACGGCTTTGTGTAGTTCTGTGGTCTTAGGGTTTGACATTTGCCTTTGGATTGACAGGTCCTTGGGTTGAGTCCCACTCTGGGTTGTTCAAAGTTGAGTCTTTGTAAGAGGCTTTTAAGTCGCATTCTCTCACCGCACTCGGGTGTAAAATATGTAACTGGCTGATCGCAGTATTGTCTTTGTTGAGAGAAAAAAGTCTTGTCTTGTCCTACATGTTAAATGGTGCCGTTGGCTGGGGACCCTTTGTCAAATAGATCTGTGAATAATTTTGTTTAAAAATTACCCGATAGCTCAGTTGGTAGAGCACTCGCTTCGTACACAAAGGGAACAAGATTGATCCCAAGTTCAGTCAAGTTTTTTCTGCCACCCTCCCTGTCCACCCAGCAGTGAATGGGTAGCTGATTCTGTTAGATTTGGCAGAAAGTACATTTTGTGATAGACTAGCGTCCTATCCAAAGGATAGCAAACAATTATTATTGTCTGTTTCATGCTATAGAAACCGGGATAAACTCCGGCTCCATGGGCCGAATGGCTCTGAAAGACTCCTATATTTTTTTTTCTCTCACTCTCTACCGATAGCAGTATTGTCTTTGTTGAGAGGGGGAAAAAAGTCTTGTCCTATATGTTAAATGTGCGGCTATTTGGTCTAATTGTATGAAACTCGCTTTCGGATCGGAAGATCCTGGGTTCGAATCTCGCTCGGTGCATAGTTGAGTCCTTGGAGAAGGCTCTTTACTCACATTCTCTCACCGTACTTAGGTGTTAAATGAGTACCTGGCCGTTAACAGCGTCATCTCTGTCCGAAAAAATTGTAATATCGCCTAACAGGTGTCATTTCCCATACTAAATGTTAAATGTTGCTGTTGGCCAGGGACCCCTTGTAAAGCGCTTTGAGCACATTTAGCACTATATAAAAGCTCATTTTTTAATATTTTTTTTTTAATGGTGCTGTTGGCTGGGGACTCTTTGTCAAATAATTCTGCGAATAGATTTTAAAAAATAAAAATTACCCCATATGCTAGTTTTGTATCTGTCTAAAAAACATTTTTCCATTGATTACCATCAGGAGGGGCAGCGACTGAGAGCGAAGCAAGCCAAAGAAGACTTGGAACAGTTTTTGTTGAACTCTGAGAAGATGAATTCCTCTGTTAAATACTGGTAAGTAAGCTAGCTGTCTTACAGTATTATTTGTTATTATTATTAATATTGTTGTTGTTCTTTTGTTGTTGTTATTATTATTATTGTTGTTGTTTTGTTGTTGTTGTTATTATTATGGTTTTTATTATTATTATTATCATTATTATTATTATTATTATTATCATTATTATTATTATTATTATTATTATTATAGGGGGTAACATGGGTTGATTTTTTTTTTTTTTTTTTTTTTGTTTTTTAGTTTTTATTTATTTTCTTTTTTGGAGAATGATCTCTCTTGTCAGATATTTTTTATCCTCCAGATTGGGCTTTAGTAATGGATATCAGAAGAAAAGTGGTGGAAATATTGTTTTGATTTACTTACCTTAATAATGGATTTATTTTCTTCATCGGACTAAGCACCATTTCGATGTGCTTATAAAGATTGTCATATGCCCAATTCTTTTTTTATATATATATATAGATAGTTCGAAGATGACGTCACTCAGGTCTTTGTTACTGTTTTTTGCCATCCGCGTTTATGAGTAATGCTCACAGAACTGTATTAGCCCGACTATAAACGTTCATGGATACACACAGTTTTGTGTGTTGATCCGTTATACTTCAGATGGCAATGTTATGAGCTTCTTAGCCAAGCGCATACTATCTATATATATATGTATATGTTTGGAAGACATTGTATCGGGGAAAAAAAAGTGTTATTTACTCTCACCTGCTTTTAATAAATCTAGACTATTTTGACTCCCTCATTTTTTGCTGAAATGACCTAAACGTGTTGCAAGCACTGTAAAACCCTTATTACTTACTTACTTACTTACTTATCCGAACCAGCGACCACCTGAGCTCTAGCCCTTCGGTCTTGTGCCACGACGTAGAATTAGACGTCTTTTGTAGTTGTTCCAGGTGACTATAAAGTGTGTTACTGAACCCTTATAAAGCAAACATACCTGCCAACCCTTCCGCTTTTGGCGGAATCATTCCTATTTTCACTCTTCTTTTTTGTACTATTCCGCCATTGTCTCTAAAATTCCGATTTACAAATATGATTATAATGGAATGAAAAAGAACGAGGTGGGGGGGGGGGGGGGTGATGAAATAGGTGAAATTCCTATATTTTGTCTCAAATTCCTATTTTCGGGCGTTATGATTCCATGGTTGGAATGTGAAGAGTTGGCAGGTCTGAGCAAAACAAACAAACAACAAGATCCTGGCATAATGTTACAATTATATTTTTTCTCTTGTTTATTTGTAGGAAAGCAGACACGTTGTTTGGAGACGAGGACGCCTGGCGGGCAGTGTCAGAAAGAGACAGGCGTGACTTGTACGACGATGTGGTCCACCTCATTGCCAAGAGGGAAAAGGTGGGGGGGGGGGGGTTTGCTGTTCATAATGTTTCAAATCGTTTTGTTTTTCTTGATAAACTAAGCGGTAGGATGCTACAAAGTAATGATGTATCAAGACTGGGACTTGCCACATTCTGCAAATTTTTCCTATTTTCTTGTTTTATTTACTTCTTCTTCTTGTTGTGGAAACCTCCAAATTGTCGAGGATCACTCCACAGTTTGTAGGGTTTTACATTTTAAACTTGCTAAAACTCTGCACATAATACTAATTTAAAATAAAATAAAGAAAAAAACACATAGATTAAAAAGTCACGTTGTGAACTCTAGCAATCGCGTGAAGGCATGTTGGCAACCGTTTTCAGCCGCTTCAGCTGGGAGGCTATTACTTCATGGGTTGGCAACTCTGCTATCACCTCCCAGAGCTGCCAAGTGTCACAGAACTTCAGTGACTGCCCGGAAATATTGTGCTTGCCAGGGACAAATGGAAATGACCTAAAAAGCCACAGAAGTGGTGCTGGTCTAATTAGTTATGTTCTCTATGGCCATTCAATACACATTTTGTTTGTCTGATTAGTCACATCAAAGTGTATGCAGTTGATGTCCAATAATATTATATGTTAGGAGGGTCAATGACCGATTCATTATTATATACTTAGGGTCAATGACCGAGATATCTGTAGTATTTTTGTGTAGTGTGGACTATTCTCCCTATTTTATTTTCGTAGTGCGTGTGTGTGTTGTGTGTATGCCACCTTAGGTGTGTGTTGGGTTGAGTGAGGGGTGGGGGTTCCTTTAGGGTTAAATCCACCCATTCAATGCCTTGCTCTGAGACTGCCAGGGCCTGTGTCCTATTTGACCCCCTTTTTAGTCAGTAAATTTTTACACATACTGTCATATGAGGAAATAGGTAAGAAATGATAGTTTTAAGTGTTCTAATATTCTAATATAGTTTTAAATTATGCACATGAGTTCATTAACAATTGTCTAGATGAAGTTGTCTGTAGGTCTAAATAGATTTTTATGCATTGTTGAAGTGCTGCTGAAATCAGTGTCAATTGTCCCCCAAACGGATTTTGGCAAGATGGCAGCTCTGATCTCCTCTCATGATGTCATTTTTTTTTTGGTTAAAACCCCTTCCAGGAAGAGGCAAAAGTTCTCCGCAAGCGTAACATCAAAGTCTTCAGCGAGATCCTGGATCACATGGCCAGTTTGACCTACAGCACCACGTGGTCAGAGACACAACAGATGTTGCTGGATAACCCCAGGTTTACAGAGGATCCAGATCTAGAGAGTAGGTGATTTTTATCCTCCTGGGTGGGGTTCCTGGCCTCCCATATTGGGCAGGGTGGTACTTACTTTGTCTTCTATCCCCTTATGTCTGTTTTCCAATTTGCTTTCTGTCGTTGTCTTGGAATGAGATTACTTGGTTTTGCCCTGGCCTTAGTGCTTGGCTGGGAGGGAAACAGTCAAATGCATAGTTTGGGTTTTGGGAGATGGTATTTTTTTCCTTGTAAATCATCTCTCTGTTATGTATTGGTATATTTGTTATTTGATTGTATAATGTAAACATTTGAGTGTATTCCGCTTAGTGGGATCTTGTGCTGGTTCTGGGTGAGACATTTAGGTGATCTCAAACTAAGTACATTGATAGAGGGCTCTTGAAATCTACAACTGTTCCCTATTTGAACTAATTTCCCTTTGTCTTACCTTTTCTTGGGTGTACTTAAATTGTAATTGTAAAACTTTTTACCATCCCATATTCTTCCTTTTTATTTTACTGGCGCTGATATGGTCTATTTGTGTTGCAAGCGCTGTAAAACCCTTAAAAACAACAAACGAATGATCAGTGTTGATGATTTTCCTCGGATCCGCGGAAAACCGCGATTTTTGTGTCAGAGGAGGAATTACCTCCTTTAAAAAAGTGACTTTATCCTCAATCAAATTTTATGGCTTTGAGAGATTTAAAATGTGTGGTGGAACAAACTGGTGCAGTTTCCCCAACTACCCAGAAGATAGCTAGAGTAGTTAATCATCTCAATGGCTCTAAAAGTGGGGGTTAGTGAAGTAAACATGTGGCGTATAAAAAACCATTCATGATTTTCCTCCTTTTTCCATTTTTGTCACCATCAGCACTGAATGATCTTTATCCTCTCATTCTTTTCCTCCTCAATCTTGTTCATGTTGTTGTTGTGGTGGTTGTTGTTGGTGTTGTTCTACTTTGTTGTAAGTCTACTACTCATTTTCAGCCCTTGTAGTAATAGTAATAATAATAATAATAATGCTAAAATAACATAACATAACAATAATCATTTATAATATAGCCCCCACTTCCAAATTGATCAAATGTCCAGGCTTACAGAGGATTCAGATCTAGAGAGTAGGTGATCTTTATCTTCTCATTCTTTTCCTTCTCCTCAATCTTATTCTTATTGTTGTTGTTGTGGGTGTTGTTGTTTGTTGTAAATCTGTTACTCATTTCCAGCCCTTGTAGTAGTAATAATGATAATAATAATAATAATAATAAGAAGAAGAAGAAGAAGAAGAAGAAGAAGAAAATAATAATAATAATAATAATAAAATAATAATAATGATAATAATAATAATGATAATAATAATAATAATAATAATAATATAATAAATAATAATAATAATAATAAATAATAATAATAATATATAATAATAATAACAATAATAATAATAACAATAATGATAATAATAATATTAATAACAATAATGCTAAAATAACATAACATACTAATCATTTATATAGCGCCCACTTCCAAATTGATTGAATGCTCCTCTGTGCTAAGAATTACAAATGGCTCACGTTCTGCACACATTCACAAGATACACACATGCACATCCACCGTACACTTAATAATAAATTCATTGTTTCACTATTAATTCTAGATATCATACACTTTGAAAATACCCCCCAAAAAACCCTCTGTTTTCACATTTTTATATTAAAAAGGGAAAAGAAGCCAAATATTAATGTTTGAAGGGACAGAGAGTTCCAATTGCTTGTGGCAGAGTAAGTAAAAGAGCAATTGAAAATCATAGTTTTACGGAAAATTTTTAATTCAGAAAAGTGAGTGGAGCAGGCACTGATGTTGATAATGACAACAGAGAATTAAAAACTTCACGACAGCGCTGGGGGCTTGAACCCACAATCGTGTCTCTCCTGTATGAGCTATCCACTACCCTGGCGGGGTCTTCTTCATTCCCCGCCTTCATGTTGGTGAAGAAACACTGTTGTCTTCCTCAGGGGGCCTAGACAGTTTAGTCTCCAGACATGTATTTAAAGTTTTAAAAAACTAGTCCTTCAGAGTCATTCGGCCCACGAAGCCGGATTTTACCCGGTTCCTATGGTGTGAAACGGACAATAGCAATTGCTTGCTATCCTTTGATAGGACGCCAGTCTATCGCCAAGTACTTTCCACCAAATCTAACAGACTCAGCTACCCATTCACTGCTTGGTGGCCGGGGGGGGGTCAGAAAAAAATCTCAACTGCACCCGGGATCGATCTAGTTCCCTTAGCGTGTGAAGTGAATGCTCTACCAACTGAGCTATCGGGACCCCCAGTTTAGTCTGCAGAGGTGTGTTACCAGGCCAAAAAATCCTCTCTTGCATACATGCCGAATCTTACGAATTTTTCTTAATTTTACGAATTTTAGACAAATTGCATGGCCAAATACGAAATTTTATGGAAAATTACGAATTTTTAATTCTAAGTAATACTTAAATGATAATAATGATAAGAAGAAGAAGAAGAAGAACAACAACTACTACTACTACTACTACTACTACTACTACTACTACTACTACTACTACTACTACTACTACTACTACTACTACTACTACTACTACTACTACTTTAATAATGATGATAATAATAATAATAATATTGTGGTTGTTCATACACAATTTCAATTTCAGAAATTACGAATTTTTAATTCTTAGTAATACTTAAATGATAATAATGATAAGAAGAAGAACAACAACTACTACTACTACTACTACTACTACTACTACTACTTCTACTACTACTACTATTACTACTACTTTAATAATGATGATAATAATAATAATAATATTGTCGTTGTTCATACATAATTTCAGAAATTACGAATTTACTTGTCAAATTACTAAAAATTGACATTAAAATTACTAAATTTGAAGTTTTCAATTCGACATGTCTGCTCTTGCTGTTGCATACTTTGGGCAGGTTTAGTATATAGGGTTAGGCATTTTCTTCTCCTTCACCCCAATCACACTTGCCTGTTTCTCCTGTTTTGGTGCATGTGGTATTTCAGTCGGTATCCCAAACTACTGCTGTTAACAGGTTAATGTTTCTTAACAAATCATCAAAAAGAGGTCTCTTTGAACAGTCTCTCTTACTCTTGAATTTAAGGTATTAGTAAAAAAAAAAAACCCCAACTTATATCATTAAAATCAGCAGTCTTTGGAGTTTATAATATCCCCAACTGGGTCTGCTAGCTTGTTTCAACGTAAAGCGCCATCCATGTAAACAAACCCTTTTTTTTTTTTTCTTCCTCTATATAAGATTTAAGTTTTTTCACAAATCATTTAAAAAAAATAAGGCCTATTTGAACAGTCTCTCTCTCTCTCTCTCTCTCTCTCTCTCTCTCTCTCTCTCTCTCTCTCTCTCTCTTCTCTCTCTGTCTCTCTCTCTCTCTCTCTCTCTCTCTCTCTCTCTCTCTCTCTCTCTCTCTCTCTCTCTCTCTCTCTCTCTCTCTCTCTCTCTCTCTCTCTCTCTCTCTCTCTCTCTCTCTCTCTCTCTGTCTGTCTTAAGTTAATGGTGAAAATCAGCATCCTTTGAAGAATTACAATAGCAAAAATTGGGCCTGTTAGCTTCTTTCGTTGCAAAGCACCATCTGTGTAAACAAAACCTATTTTTTTCCTTTCCCTAATCAAGATTTATTTTTCTTCACAAAACGTCAAACGAATGAAACTTTAAAAACCAATAACTTTTAAATTTATTTTGAAAAATAAAGTGTACTTTTCCATTGTTTTGGCATGTCGTGTGTGGCTTCCTAGTTTAATTTTTCGCTATTTATACAATGACAGTTTAGTTTAGGATACCAAGTTTTGGTTATTTGGTCTTGTGGTATGACACTCGCTTTCGGATCGGAAGGTCCTGGCTTCAAGTCTCGCTTCGAGTCCTTGGAAAGGAAAAGGCTCTTTGCTCACATTCTCTTACCTTACTCAGGTGTAAAATGTACTTGGGTGTTAACAGCGTTGTCTATGTCGGAAAGAAATTGTAATATCGTCTAACAGGCGTCAGGTATCGTTCTACTTGTTACGTGTTGCAGTTGGTCAGGGACCATTTGTAAAGCACTTTGAGCACGTTTAATGGATACTGCTCTATATACAAAGCTCAATTTTTTTTAAAAATTTAGTTTCAGGCAATTGTACCCTGTATTATGTTTTCTTTATATTATATGTGATTTGTAAAGCATTTGAGTGTATTCCTCTTTGTGGGTAACTGTGCTTGTGTCTGGATGAGACTTTTAGTGATCTCAAACTAAGTACTTTGATAGTGTGCTCTTGGAATCTACACCTGTTTCTTATTTGAACCAATTCCCCTTTGTCTTACCTTTTCTTGGGTGCTTTAATTGTAATTCTAGAAATTTTTCTCATTTTCTTCCTTTTTACTGGCGCTGATATGACCTAAATGTGTTGCAAGCGCCGTAAAACCCTTAAAAACATAAAGACAAACAAGTACCCTGATCACATTCTAAAGGTCAAACTTATTTGATTTTACCCATTGTTTCAATCAGACATGGACAAAGAGGATGCCTTGATCTGTTTTGAGGAGCATATCCGTCTGCTGGAGCAGGAGAATGACGATGAGAAGGAGAGGGAGAGGAGGAGGCTTAAGCGTAACCAAAGAAAGAACAGGGAGAGTTTTGTGGTAAGTCGTTGTTGTCTTATGCCGTCATGATTTAGTATTGGTAGTTTTAACAGCCTTGATTTGGAATTATGTTGGGGTTAAACTACATCAATTCTAATACATTTTAAATCAATAATTATTCATAAGAATAAGGGTAAATCTCTCAGATCTATTGTAAAACATATGAAGTCAATAATAATTAGTGTTGCGCATATATTATCGCAATATCGATACGAATTACAACATCGAATCATGTCGATTTCAAGACGCCATATCAATATCGATATAAGTTGTGCTTGCAGTTTACAAGGGCCAAAATTGGCCACATGGAGAATCGCATATCTTCTAATTAGCATAAAGAAACATCCCCTAGTTCAGTCCATTTATTTTGTTTATCAAAACCCATGAGTGTTTCAAGAGGTTCAGAGTGTTAGTAGTTTTGGGTCTTGTGGGGCAAAAACAAAAACAATCAGTATACATTGAGAAACAATGGAGAAACAAACTTTTTTTGTGAATAGTGGGGGATGGGAGAACAAGCATTTTTATTGATTTTCGATATATCGATGTATAAATCCTATGCATTGGTAAATATTGATAAGGGTAAATCTCTCTCATCAATTCTAAAACGTTTAAGATCAATGATTATTCATATAAAGGATGGGTAAATATCACTTTTTGGACTGACACTAATTTTTTCAAAAATTGAAATATGGATTAAGAAATATATAAATATTAAAAATTCTGTGTTTATTTGTTGCCTTTCATGATAAATGTGAATTGAATGTTGTGTTCCATAACTGTACCAGGTGTTGTTGGATGAGCTACACCAAAAAGGCAAACTCAACTCCATGTCTCTATGGATTCTAATACATTTTAAATCAATCATTTTTCATATAAACAAGCTTAATCTCTCTCTCATCAATTCTAAAACATTTAAAATCAATTGGGGACGAAGTAGCCGAGTGGTTAAGGCATTGCACCAAGACCGGGAAGGTCCCAGGTTCGATCCCCGCTTCAGGCACTTTCGTTCTTTTTCTTGAGCAACATTATTAACCCCCAATTTGCTCACTTGAACAACATGGGTGATTCCTGTTGACATCAGACATCTTGTTTGATGAATTATCTATATTCCTTCGTGGAAGCCTAGGCTACGATACAGTGATGCCAAAACTCCGGTTTCACCGGAAAAAACTCCGGTCTGGAGCAAATAATTCCGGGCTCCGGGCAACTTGCGTCAAATTCCGGTGAGGTCAATTTGTTCCAAGGATACCCCCCACCCCCTTCCAACCACACATCATCATAATTACCACTAGTATTACAACCATCATCACCACCACTACTACTGCAACACCACCACTCATCATCACTACCACTACTACTAAACCACCACTACCACATCATCTTCATGACCTCTACTACTACAACCACCACCACATCATCATCACTACTACTAAACCACCACCACTACATCGTCATTACCACTACTACTACAACCACCACCACCACATCATCATTACCACTACTACTACAACCACCACCACCACATCATCCACCACTACTACTGCAACCACCACCACCACATCATCATCACTACACTACTACTACAACCACCAGCTTCACATCATCACTACCACTACTACTACAACCACCACCACCACATCATCATCACTACCACTACTACTACAACCACCACAACCACATCATCATTACCGCTACTACTACAACCACCACCACCACCATTCATCACTACCACTACTACTACAACAACCACCACCACATCATCATTACCACTTCTACTGCAACCACCACCACCACATCATCACGACCACTACTACTACAACCACCACACCACATCATCATTACCACTACTACTACAACCACCACCACCACCACCACATCACCATTACCACTACTACTACAACCACCACCACCACATCATCAACCACTACTACGACAACACCACAACCACATCATCATTACGCTACTACTACAACCACCCACCACCATATCATCACTACCACTACTACTACAACAACCACCACCACATCATCATTACCACTTCTACTGCAACCACCACCACCACATCATCACTACCACTACTACTACAACCACCCAACCACATCATCATTACCACTACTACTACACACCACCACCACCACCACCATCACCATTACCACTACTACTACAACACACCACCACATCATCACTACCACTACTACGACAACCACCACAACCACATCATCATTACCGCTACTACTACAACCACCACCACCACCACATCATCATTACCACTTCTACTGCAACCACCACCACCACATCATCACCAACTACTACTACAACCACCACAACCACATCATCATTACCACTACTACTACAACCACCACCACCATGACATCACCATTACCACTACTACTACAACCACCACATCATCAGTACCACTACTACTACAACCACCACAACCACATCATCATTACCGCTACTACTACAACCACCACCACCACCACAACATCATCACTACCACTACTACTACAACCACCACTACCACATCATCACTACCACTACTACTACAACCACCACACACATCATCACTACCACTACTACTACAACAACCCACCACCACATCATCACTACCACTACTACTACAACCACCACAACAATCATCACTACCATACTACTACAACCACCACCACATCACTACCACTACTACTACAACCACCACCACATCATCACTACCACTACTACTACAACCACCACCACCACCACATCATCACTACCACTAATACTACTACAACCACCACCACAACATCATCATCACTACCACTAATACTACTACAACCACCACCACATCATCATCACTACCACCATTACTACAACCACCACCACATCATCATCACTATCACCACTACTCCAACCACCATAACCACCACATGATCATCACTACCAATACTACTACAACTACCACCATCACCTCATCTTCATCACTACCACCACTACTACTACTACAACCACCACCACATCATCATCATCACTACCACTGCTACTACAACCACCACATCATCATCATCATCACTACTACTACTACTACAACCACCACATCAACATCATCATCACTACCACTGCAACTACAACCACCACATCATATCTCATCTACTACTATACTACACACCACCACATCATATCATACTACTACTACTACTACTGCTAATGCTATACTATACTACAACAACAACCACTACAATATCATCATCACTACCACTACTACTACAACCCAGCACCACATCATCATCAGACCAGTACTACTACAACCACCACACCACATTATCATCACTACCATCTACTACAACACACCACATCATCATTACCATTACTACTACAACCACCACATCAACATCACTACCACCACTACTACAACCACCACCACATCATTATCATCACGACCACAACTACTACAACCACTATACCACCACCACATCATCACTACAACTACTACTTCAACCAGCACCACCACCATATCATCATCACTACCACTACTACCTCAACCACCACCACCACCATATCATCATCACTACCACTACAACTACAACATCAACCACTATCACATCTTCATCATCTCTACCACTATTACTACAACCACCAACACCACATCATCTCACTACCACCCGTACTACAATCTCTACCGTTAGGTTTTGGCGCTTTACTTCATTTGAAATAAGGAAACTTTGGGATTGTAATTTGCAATGTGTTTATGTATCATAATATACACTGTAATTCTAATCAATTATCTATTTAGAACTATACAATATGTAAGCACAATGCCAAATATCGTTCCAATTCCTTTTTTTTTTTGTGCGCGGAAATTCCTCTTTCGGCGTTGAAATTCCTACGAGTGGTGGCTGAAACTCCTGTTAGCCAAATTCAAAGTTGGCATCTCTGCTACGATATCTTATGATGTCGGGGCGGAAGGGCATTAAAAAGAAAACAGCATTTTTAAAATCAATTACTATTCATATAAAGGGTGGGTAAATATCTTGTATTGTGGGCTGATACTAATTTTTGAAAAATTGATATTCGAATTTTTAAAAAATAAAAAATAAAAAATTTATATATATATATATATATATACGTTTAAAAAATTTATTTGTTACCTTTCATAATAATTGTGAATTGAATATTGTGTACCATAACTCTACCAGAAAAATTTTAATGGATTGATGTTGTTGTTATGCGCCTCGAGCTTTATTGTAAAGAAGATTGGGCGCAATATTAATAAATTTCATATTATTATTATTATTATTATTATTTTTTTTTTTTTTTTTTTTAGACCCAGGCCATCCTATCTAATGACCCTCTTAATTAGTAAAAATTGTATTTGTTAGGTTAATTATTATGTGTTTAGTAGTAGTAGCAGTAGGAAGGCTTTGGCATTAACTGCTTCTGTATCGTACGTTACGATAATTTTATTTTATTTTTTTTTTTTTTATAAATGAAATAATGGTTGAAATATTAATGTTGCCTAACGCGTTCATGGAGGGTGGGGGGTTAATTGGGCAGTTGGTCAGTTAGAGGTTATATTGGGTTGGTGGGTTGTAATAAATTTTTTTTTTTTTTTTTTTAGGTGATTTAAATTAACAATTAAATAGCTGTTCATGGTTGGATGTGGAGAGTAGATAAAATGTGTTACGATTGGTGGATGACAGAGATCCTGTACCAATCGGTTTATTGATGATTCAGGGCTGTTTGTAATGTTGTTTAGATAAATTGTCTGGGACTGACAGAGGTTTAGTAGGGGGGGGGGGGGGGGTGTTGGATTCTGAGGGTTTTGATTGGTGGGAGTTGAAAGGCTGAGCTTCAGTGATCGAATATTCGAACTTCTGTAATATGGGGTTATTGTGGAAATGAGTTTAGGTTTAGGTTTTAGGTTGGATGGGGGGGGGGGAGGTTTTTGAATTGCTTCTGTTGTTGGGATGGTGAATACACGGGTCAAACGTCTTGTGGGTTTATTAATTGTTGTGGTCGGTTGATGTTCTTGGGCTATTGCTAAATTATGGGAGTAGATTGGAACTGGTGATGAAGGTGGTTATGCTTTTAAAAGGAAAACTTTTGATTAATTTGTTAGTAACCTATTCCCTTGCTCCCTTAGGAGTCCAAGGGTGGCCACCCACTTTCCCGCTCTCTAGCCGAGCGTCATTCGCTGCTTCAACTACTGTCATGTGGTCTTTCCCTATGCAGCATTGGTTATTTTATTATTCTATGAATATAGTTAATTTTTCGATAAGGTTAGAATCGTGGGGGGGGGGGGGGCAGTTGTGACTGTGGGTGTACAAGGTGTACGTTTTAATATTATAAATATTGTAAATATTCTTCTTTCCGAGTCGGCCCGACTGATCTCATCTGCATACATGTGGTCCACGGCAGTCTAGACGCCGCAGCGCAATTGTTTCAGCCGCGCTTCAGGCGGGTTGGGCGGGACTAGACCCCTCCGGCATGCTGCGCGGCACACACATTGCCCCGCGCCGTCTCTGCGCGGGCCGTTGCGCCGAGTTCGCCGGGCCGCATCGGAAAAAAAAAAAAAAAAAAAAAAAAAGGGGGGATTATATCTTACTAAACACTTGTGTCACGTCCTTTCCTTGGAGGTTTGTTATTGTTATTTTGTTGAGTTTAGTATAAGTGGGAATTTTTAGGTGGGGGGGGGGGGATGTTGTTTTGTATGTTAGTATTAGTATCATTAATTATTAGATGGTTTTATCTGCCACATGATCTTTTAGAGCCGAAATAGGGTCTGTGTTCTCTACTCTAGCTATAGTTTTGCAATCAGATAAATAAAAATACAAAAAGGGTGGTACTCTGCATTTTTCCTTGGCGAGATCTTCTGTCGTTTATGTTGGTATTCTTTTCCGTCTCCGTTTGTATCAGGGTGATGGGAAGGGGGCTGTCTGTATTATCTATCTAGATGTGGGGTAGGATTGGATGTACTGTGTGGGGGGGGAGGGGGGGGGGGTAGAAACAAGGGAAAAGGTAGAATTAGTTATATACAGAATGGTTCTGATTATATTATTCCGGAGGCCGAAGAGTTAGGAGAAGGATGATCGATTCATCGGGTTGTGTATCATTATCAATGCTGAGAGAGAAAGGGGGGGGGGGGTAAGAATAGACATGGACGCACCTCGTTGTTTGTAACTAGGTTGTTTGGCAGTGAAGTTGGTGAAAAAGTTATGGCTATATCAGGGTGGTAGAGGGGGCGAAATGGGAAGTTAATATATAAAAGGATAATACTACAGCAAAAGTAAGGGAAGGAGGAATAACTAAATACTAGGGGAAGGAATATATAATAGTAAGTGATCAGTCAGGTAAATGATCGATAATAGAGGTGTAAATAATATATGTATAAATAAAGTTTGTAAAGCTAGCTAGGGGGGGGGGGGGGGGGGGGGTAGGGTCAGGTTGTGGGTGTGGTGCAGAGAGTTGAAATGTCTCGTGGAAGGTCATCTATCTGAATTGTGCTATTAGGTCGGTATATTTGTTCCATCTTGTTTCTCTCTCTTTATCTAAATCGTTTTTGTATTTCTTTTGTATTATGTTAAGAAATATTAATGACATGTCGGTATTAGTGGTGTTTTGTCTGTGTACTTGACCCATCCATGCAGTCCAAATCGCTTGTCTTGCTGCTGCTAGGATGTGTATGTTTATTTCATGTGTTGCATTGTCAGTTTTGGGGATGATATTATGTCTAAATGCTATTTCTGTATGTATGGGTTGTCGTATTGTTTTTTGTATTGTGTTTATTGTGGCTCTAATCAGTGTTTTTGTTTTAATGCAGTTTGTGAAAATGTGTACATTTTGTGTTGGACAAGGCGCTCGGCATAAGGCGCATCTGGGCGTGTTGTTTGTTGGTAAGGCGTTGAACATCAGTCTGTATGTTATATGCTTACTGTATCTAGAAGTATCATGTTTATGTAAGTTTTCTGAGGCCACTCTCATGTTATCTAATGTTAGTCCTGATGCGTGCATTAGGTCTTGTTCTCTGCGTTTGTTTGGTGTGTTTATTGTTCTGTATATCTGTTTACTGTCTAATTGTTTATTTATTGTGTCTGGGTATTTGTTTACTAGTCCTACGCATTCTTTGTAAAAAGGAGGGAGTGTCTTACCTCCGAAATGGGGGAGTGTGTGGTCGATCTTTTTAAATTGTGTTAGTCGTGTCCCTAAGTAGTATGACCCGAATTTATTTCCTGTCGATTCTTGTATTATTTTGTCTATATATCTGATCCTAGTTGTGTCTAAGGTTCTTTTAATACATTTTAGTCCTGTGCCGCCTGATTCTGTGGGAAGTGTGAGTATTTCGTGTGGAATGGGTTTTGCGTCTTGTAGTATAAATGTGTCTATGCGTCTTTCTAATTTCTTTATTGTGGTGAACGGAGGTTTGAAGATTTTGATGTAGTATAAGATTTTTGGAATAATGTAGGTGTTCACTATCCTGGTTCTATCGAATATATTGGCTTTGATGTATGTGTATGAATGTAGTTTCTTGTCTATATTGTGTACAATTCCACTCCAGATGTGTTTCGGTGTCGTGTGTCTTTGACAGTACGTTATTCCGAGGATTTTAATTTGGTTAACCCATTGCATGTCGGGTATCTGGGCTTTTTCGGTTTCTAAGGGTTCGGGACCGAGATTCATGATTTTGGTCTTTTTAATATTTAGTTTGGCACCACTAGCGAGGCCGAAATTTTTGAAAGTTTCTAAAATTTTGTGTATGCTAGGTATATCACTCGGAATTAGGGTTGCATCATTGGCATACGCGATGAGTTTTTTGTTGGCTTTTCCGGGAATTCTGGTGCCTTTAATTTTCGGGTTTCTCCTAATTTTTTCCAAAACGGTTTCGAGACATAAGATGTATAGTTGGGCCGAGAGAGGGCAACCTGTCGTACTGACCGACCGATTTTGAAGGGATCAGATATTTTTTGATTGACTATTACACAGCTGGAGGGATTGTTGTATAGTATTTTTATCCATCTTCTGTAATAAGGGCCTATGTTGTTGTGTTCTAATATTTTGTGTAAGAAACTGTGTTCTAATCTATCGAAAGCTTTCTCTTGATCGATGGACAAAATGTATGCGTGTGTGTGTGTCTGTTTTACGTATCCTATAAGGTCTCTGATGAAGTTTGTGTGTTGTTCTATTGTTCTGTTTTTTATGCTACATGTTTGTTCTTTGTCTATCAGTTGGGGTAGGTGAATTTTGATTTTGTTGCTTAAAGTTTTCGCTATAATTTTGTAGTCGGTGTTTAGGAGGGATATGGGTCTATATTGTTTGACGTCTGTTGTGTTGCTTTCTTTGGGTATGAGGGTTATGTATGATATCTTTTGGCTGTTCGTTAATTGTCCTTCTTTGTGTATTTCTTTAGTCAGTTCTAGGAGGGGTTTTTTAATAAGAGGGAAGAAACTTTTGTAGAATTCTACTGTTAGTCCATCGGGGCCTGGGGATTTGTTTGTGTTCATGTTCTCTAGGCTGTGTTGTAGGTCTTCTATTGTGATCTCTGTATCTAATTGTTCTTTCTGTTCGTCTGTCAACTTCTTTGTATAATCGGTGTAGTGGTCTTGTATATCTGTTGATATTTCGCCACTTGTGTATAGTTGTTTGTAAAAATTGTAGAAGGTCTCAAGGATTTCTGTCTCGTTTTTTGTTATTTGCCCATCTGTTGTTCTGATTTTGTCTATATGTCGTCTATTGTGTAGTTCGTTTTCTATTCGTGCTATTGTGTCGTTTAAATCAGTGTAGTCGTTGCGTGTTTTGTATGTGCTTCTTATTTGTGGCCTCTGAATTTTCTTTGTTCAATTTCTTTCAGTTTTTCTATTGCTTTAGTAACATGTGGTTGTGTTTGTATTTCTGTTTTGTTGTCACGCGCCCTGTCTATGTTGATGATTGTTTTGTACTTTGTTTCCTTTCTGTTGGTTTTGTCTTGTACTTTTCTCCCTATCATTTGTGTTAGCGTTTGTATGGTCTGTTTGAGGGTGTCCCACCATTCTCGGATGTTGTCATTTCGTATGTTGTCCGTATAGTCTAATATGATGTCGGTCATGTATTGTATGTAATAATGGTCCTGCAGGAGACTGTTGTTGAATTTCCAGTAGGCACTTTTTTGTTTGGGTCTTGTAATTTGGGTGCCGTACTGGGCGTAGACAGCTTTGTGGTCTGTGTAGTCTAGTGTGTTCTCTAGGTGTTTAATTTCTGTTATTGGGGTTGTTTTGGATATTATATTTTGTCGAGTCTGGATCCTGTGTTTGCGAATGATTTAAAGGTGGTTTCTTTCCCGAGTGGGAATGTTTCTCTGTATGTATCTGTTAGATTGTGTTTTTCTAAAATTCGTTGTAGTATTTGTTTGTCTATGACTGTTTGTTGTGTTCTATGGTGAGTTGTGTCGCGGGGGTGTAGTGTGTTATTGAAATCCCCTGCTAGGATGATGGGTGTTGATGGGTTTATTTCCATTCTTTTCTCTAAGTCTAAAAACGTTGTCTTTTTTTCGTCTGTTCTTGAGGCAGGTCCGTAGATGTTGTAAATTTGGAATTTGTAGCCGTCTTGAGTCACGTCTATTTTCCCTATTCGTCCTGTGTTGTCATGGTCGTGTTGGGTAACAGTCCAATTGTCGGAGATTTTTATTATGGCTACTCCTCTACAGTTTCTTTTTTTCTTGTCGATTGTCCAAAATATATTTTTAACTTCTGGTTTGAGTTCGAGAAGTGTTCGTTCTTGTGTAAATTTGTCGTGTATGTTCGTTTCTTGTAACAGTAAGAAGTCTGGTCTTTGTTTCCTTATTAGATTTTTAATGTCTTGTATTTTCTGTCTCATGCCTCTGATGTTGAGTGTTATGATTGTCAATGGTGGGGGGTCATCCTCTTTGTAGGGTGTTTTTATTTTGTATGGTTTGTTTTTAGTGTATGATTTTGCTTGTTCTCTAGAGGTGGTGTGTTTGTTGTATCTAGAGTTGCGTTTGTATGTAGGTATATATGTGTGGACTGTAGGCTGCATGTCTGGGTTTAGTGTGTGTATTGTTTTGTTTAAGTATTGGGGTGTGTGTCTCCCATGTGTCGTGGTGGTCTGGGTAGTGACCTTTCCCTCTCGATGTTTTGGATGGGTGGAGTCTTCCTCTTGAGGGAAGAGCTTCTTTGGTGAGGTGTGTATGCATGTGTTTGTGTAGATATTGGGTAGTGTGTTCTGTGATTTTTTCGTGCTCTTGGGCAAGCCCAGGTGGTGATCGTGTGAGTGAAGTGTGTGTTTGAAGGCGTGGTGTGGTGTATTTTGGGGAGTTTTTGGGTTTGTTATTGGGTTGGGGGGTGTGGATGGGGGTGGGGGTGATGTTGCCCTTTCTAAAGGGATTATTACTGGTGTTGGTGTGGTGTGTTGGTGTAGATTTGTCATGGATGATGTTCGTTTTGGTGTGTATGGGGAGTTGTGTGGTTCTTGTTCTAGTTGTTTCATTGGTGCAGTTTTTGTTGTGTTGGTATCTTTTGGAGTGTTGTCTTGAGGGTTTGCGTTTGGTGTCTGTGGTTTAGTGGTGTAGCTTGTGAGTAGTGGTGTATTTGGTGTGTTGTTTTTTTGTGTGTTGGAGTGTTGTGTTGTGTGTTTCTTTCCCTTTTTTACTACCTGGTTCCAAGGTTCTTGGGATTGGGATGGTGCGTCCGGCAGGGGGTTGCCGGAAGGCGTGACAGAACCAGTAGGTGAAGATGGAAAAGGAGGAGGGATAGTGGGATTTCGTGCTGAATTCACTCCTGGTGCATACCGTGCTCTAGTAGGGCACAAGTAGAAAGGGTTGCCCCACATTGTAGCATGTGGAGCATGCCGGCACACGCCCAGGAATGTGCACTTTTACGTGGTGGAAGGCGCCACCTACCTCAAATTTTAGATAGTGGGGTATTTCTACCCCATCTATCTTCTCCAGACGGAACGTATACGAGTCCAGCTCGTCCCGTCTGGGTTTGCCGACAACGATGGTGCCGGGCTTGGCGAAGGGGGCGAGGGCCCTGGTGAGGCCGCCTTCCTTGACGGAGGGAGCCACCCATTTCAATACCCCCGACACCAGGGATTTGTTAACATCCCTGATGTGGAGGTTTATTTTTAGGGTTGGGTGGGGGTGCACTACGCCGTGTAGTTTTTCCACCTCTGACTCCCTTCCTTCCTTGAAGGTGACGTAATATTTGCGGGCGTCCATGAACCGGTAGACTCCCGCAATATCGTCTAAACTGACCCCCATGTTATTGAGGGCCAGCTTGATCTTAAGATGGTTGGCCTGATTTGTTTCAGGTCCTTTTAAGAAGACCTCAACCGTATTTGGCGGATGAGGCCCATTGAACTTAAGATCCTCTGCGGATAATTTCACCACAACTACGTTGGGGTGAACCGCCATGGAGGCCGGAAAGAGAAAGAGAAGGAGAGAGAAGAAGGTGTAAATGCAAAATCGTAGGGGGATATCCCCCTCTTGTGGTAATATTTATTTAAAATTAAATTTAAAAAAAAAAAAAAAAAAAGGGGGGGCTAGAGGTTTATTGGGTATGAACTCGCTTGCTTAGTAAGTGGTAGTGCAAGTGGAGTTGGACAAATGTTTGAAGGGAAAAAAAAAAGAAGAAAAAAAAAAAAAACAAAAAACAAATAAAAAAAAAGGGGGGGGGGGGGTTAGGTTGGGGTCGAAGGAAGTTAAGAGGAAATAAGGTGCTCCATTACAAAGGGGTTACGGGTGTAGGGAGGGGATATGGGGAATAAACACTGGTGTTTCTTGGGAGGTCTTCCGTATACTTACACCATCCAGTTGTTTTAAATTTTAGGCACAGATAAGCACATTCTAACTAACTTCACTAACGAAGTTCCCTAACGGCTAAGAAAATAAAAGGGTAAGGAAAACAAACAAAAAAACAAACAAACCTAAACAATAAAACGAAAAAAAAAGGAAAGAACTAAAACTAAAAAGGTCTAAATTAAATCCTAGAAACACTATAACACAATAACACAACGCCACGTCCAGACATTTTCTTGATATTCAGTTAGGTAGATCAATGAATGAAGCGTTAAGTGATATGTAATATTATTATTATTATTAATATTATTATTATTATTATTATTATTATTATTATTATTATTATTATTATTATTATTATTATTATTATTATTATTATTATTATTATTGTTGTGTTGTTGTTGTTGTTGTTGTTGTTGTTGTTGTTAGTTGTTGTTGTTGTTTTGTTTTAGTTGTTATTATTATTATTATTATTATTATTATTATTATTATTATTATTATTATTATTATTATTATTGTTATTATTATTATTATTATTATTGTTGTTATTATTATTATTATCATTACCAGGTGTTGTTGGATGAGCTACACCAGAAAGGCAAGCTCAACTCCATGTCTCTATGGATGGATTTGTTCCCCTTGCTGAGTCAGGACAGACGATTCTCCTCCATGCTGGGCCAGCCAGGGTCCACGCCATTGGATCTGTTCAAGTTTTATGTGGAGGACCTCAAGGCCAGGTTTCACGATGAGAAGAAGATTGTCAAGGAAATACTCAAGGTGAGGCAGATATAATGCATAATAGTATGTGATGTCAGGGTGGGCACTAGTCGATAGGGGTCAATATCAAGTACTGTATCGATTAAATGGAATCAGTATCGATAAGTACTGAGTACTTATTATTAAGCACAATCAAGGAAACCACATAATCTTAAATGCACTGGATATAATAACCCGATTACCCCCCTCCATTGTTATACCCCCCATCCCCCGTAAAGTAAAGCGCAGTCACCCCCGCCCCCATCATAATTTCTGCTTTGAGTATTTCAGGGGTTTTTTTGGGGGGTTTTTTCTTGTTTATTTTAAAAATAAAATATTTACACCTCTCCTAATTTTATTTTGTTGCTTGCAGAAGCAATGTACAAACAACCAAAAAATTATATAAATACATTTTTAGAAATATGAAAAAAAAAAAAAAAAAAGTATCAGCAGTTCCAATTCTTTGCTTGAAATCATATCTTGTCATCGTTACCTATTGATATTTTGGATCTCTTTTTGGAAATTAGATCCAATGGTGTCGAAAATAACCTCCCATGTGGCCTCATAGAAGTCAATGATCTGAATATTCGAGTAATATTATCATTTTTATACGTGTTATCAACATGTATTTGTCAGTATTAACCCATTGCTGGCCGGGCATAATCTGGAAAAATGTCTCACAGACCACGCGAGGGGAGATAACTCTTCCAAATTGCATAGTACACTTCATTAAAAAATTCATTGCAAGAATATGAGGCATGCTAGAAACAAAATAAAGGCTGTTTTGGAAAGAAGAATGAATGGCCTTTAATTTGATGTATTGTTTTGGACTATTGATTTATATTTTGATTTGAAAAAAAAAAAGTTGAAAAATATGTAATAATATTAAGACACATGAAATCCATTGTCAATGTCATCAAAATATACATCCAACTCAACCTCAATGTCTGATTCAGTGTCTGAATGAGCACTATCATCGTCACTATCCAATAAAAAACGTTGATCACTCCCGAGAATTGAGGAATTCAAACGCCATTCCAGCAAAAGAAAAAAAAAAAAAAAGGACATTACCACAACCGATTTGGTCGACAAATTTCAAAAAATGACAGCAGACAAACGAATTGAGATAAAAACGATCTGGAAATTTCTAGTTTCACTTTCACTCTTTCTCTACTTTCGTTTTCTAAATAAAAAGAAGCGGTTCTATACACGTTTTTTGTTTAAGGGTTCAAAGATGCCGGGTACCTGGCAGGCGATATCGGGCGATTTGAACTGTTTGAGATGTTTTTTTAGCGGCCGATTTGGGCCGCAATGGGTTAAAACAAGAACCAAATGAACAAATAAGAGGAAACGATTAAGTAATGATTTCCTCGCTGAACGTGTCTCATCAAACAAAATAAACAAACCCCCCTCCCCCATACATGAAATCTCTATATTTACTCCCAACAGGAAAAAGGTTTCTTCATCGAGATCAGCACATCGTACGACAGTTTCAGCAGTTGTATCCTGAGTGACAAGCGGTCCAACAGTCTTGACAGCGGCAACATCAAACTG
Organism: Berghia stephanieae; assembly: GCF_034508935.2. NCBI lineage: Eukaryota > Metazoa > Mollusca > Gastropoda > Nudibranchia > Aeolidiidae > Berghia > Berghia stephanieae. The sequence continues at coordinate 13,723,555 of NC_088374.1, forward strand.
ACGTACAACAGCTTGCTGGAGAAGGCCGAGGCTCGGGAGAAAGAGAGGCTGAAGGAGGAGGCCAGGAGGATTAAAAAGTTGGAGTCCTCTTTCAAAAACATGCTGGCCAAGAAAAATATCGACCTGGAAACTAAATGGGATGATGTGAGTGTGGCTATGTGGTCTTGTGGTATGACACTCGCTTTCGGATCGGAAGGTCCTGGGTGCGAGCTTCGCTCGGCGTATAGTTGAGTCCTTGGAAAAGACTCTTTACCACATTCTCTCATGTACTCTGGTGTGAAATGAGTACTGGCTGTAACAGCGTTGTCTTGTTGGAAAAATTGTAATATCGCCTAACAGGCACCACGTCTCGTTCTATATGTTACGTGTTGCTGTTGGTCGGGGACCCTTTGTAAAGCGCTTTGACTTTGAGTACATTTAGTTGATGTTGCGCTATACAAAAGCTCTGTTTTTTTAAATTATTTTTAAAAAAATTTATTTGGTGTATATTTTATTACTAGTAGTCGTACACATGTTCGGCGTGTGAACAAATACACAAGTATTTTGTAAGCGTTTGAGGGTAACCCTGTGGTTAGATGCTGGGTGTGTTCTTGAAGTCATCTCAGACTAGAGACAATAATAGCTTAGGGCTATTTATGACCTCTGCTTGAACTAGGCCGATCTTAGTCTTATTATTTTTTATTGTTATTATTATTATTATTATTATTATTATTATTATTTTTGTTATTATTATTATTATTTTTTTTTTATTATTTTTTATTTTTCATTACGGTATTTCTTTGTCTTCTTCTTCTTTTCTTCTTCTTCTTCTTTTCTTTCTTCTTCTTCTTCTTCTTCTTCTTCTTCTTCTTCTTCTTCTTCTTCTTCTTCTTCTTCTTCTTCTTCTTCTTCTTCTTCTTCTTCTTCTTCTTCTTCTTCTTCTTCTTCTTCTCCTTCTTCTTCCTCGTCTTCTTTTTATTATAATTATTATTATTTTTGTCATTACTATTATTTTTATTATTATTATTATTATTCTTATTATTATTATTATTATTATTATTATTATTATTATTATTATTATTATTATTATTATTATTATTATTATTATTATTATTATTATTATTATTATGATGATGATCATCATCATCATCATCATCATCATCATCATCATTGATTTAATTGTTGCTTTCATCCATCTACCATCGTTCTATTAATGATCTTAAGATAGACATCGTTATAGATTTAAGAAAAAGAACAGAAAGACATTGTGGAACGTATTATGACATGATGATGACTGTTTCATCCCTGCTGTCCCACAGCTCCGGCCACAGATAGAGAAGGAATCAACCTTCCAAGCCGTCGTGCTGGAAGCGGATCGTATCCGTCTGTTCAAAGAGTTCCTGGTAGCCGTGGAGGAGAATTGCTATCACTACAGACCCAAGAAGAAAAAGTCCAAGAAGCATCGGTCACACAAATCCAGGTCTCCATCTAGATCGGTAAGCCTTTTGTTTTTTTCACTTTGATAAAAACAAGAAATGGAGTGAGCATAGCTGCCAACCAGTGAGATAAAATCGTACTTAGTACGATTTGGCCAATACAGAAAAAGAAAAAAAATCCAGAAAAAAAAAAAAAAGAAGAAAATCTGATAAAAATTATCTTGGGAGAAAATTTTCGCCACAAAGGAGGCTGCTAAGCCCAAGCCTCAGTAATCTTTTTCTGTCATCACCTCCCCATCACTTATGCCTACCCAGTATGATGATAAAGGTAAGCTTCTCTTAGTATTACAGTTCTGACCATTCTAGTACTTAAGTACATTAATAAATATGCCATTTTAAGACATGAATTGGGCGTCCGCGCCGCACCGCACAGCGTATAATAATACGTTTTTGCATTTTGAAAAGTTGGCAGCTATGAACAAGAAATGGAGTGAGTAGCATGGGTGCCAGTTTTCCGGTTCATGCCGGAATTCCGGTTTCGCGATATCTCGAAGTCAAATACCTCCGGTTTCAGTGTTTTGAGTAAAATAACCTAATATCATCGGTGAAAATTCGAAAACGTGATTCAGTCACCTTTTCGGTGTAATCATTTAAAATTGGTGTAAAAACGGTGATGACTAAAGTTTAGGCCGCATTTTCAGATTTGGCAAAGTGTCGAGATTTTAGTTTCAGGTTTCAGCACTTCTTCCTGCTGGTACCCATGGTGAGTAGGAAAGTGCCAGAAGACAATAGGGAATAAAAACTTAGTGGCAGCGATGGGGTCTTGAACCCGCGACCTTACTGGTACGACAACTCCGCCTGACCGGGGAGAGCGTGACTCTACCGTATGATCTATCCACGATCCCCCATTCCCAAAAAGATCGCTTCTAACCCTAGTCTTTTTCACTTTGATACTTTTGAAATAATGTCATTTACTTATCGCTGAGCTCTTGCCCTTCGGTCATGTGCCATGACGTTGAAGTTAGACATCTTGAAATGCCTTTTCATAATAAAAACAATAAATAATAAATGGCATTTATATAGTGCTTTACCCCATTGACACAGGCTCTAAGCGCTTTACAGTGATATAAAACAAAATGTTTTACGGTATGACAAGTGTTGATGGAAAAGTGATATGAATTCAATTCAACAACAAGAAAATATGATAATAGTATTGCATCTTCTGACATAAAAAGATAAAACTGTAAGCAGGATTTGAAAGTTGTCAACGAATCTGAGCATCTCACCTGTGATGGTGGGATTTTTATTTAAAAAGTGTTTATGAAAAAACAGTGCCAGACAAAGCAGAAAAAAAGGATTGGGATTGAATGAGTGCCTGGCAATAAGGAGTGATGGATAGTGTACGAGTAATTTCCTGCACCCAAAAAGATATTAACAGGTGACTTGTACTGTTTGAAATGGAAATTTGGCCTCCTGGAGGAATTAAAAATGAATTGTTTTGAGTATCGTTAAATTATGTCAATGTGCTACATAACATTAATTTATTTATTTATTCATCTATAGTGCAGCGCGGAAATCTCGAGCAAGTCGAGACTGAGCCTGTTTTGGCAATGCTGATCCGTCTTTTGATAACAATGTCATACATGCCGAATCTTACAAATTTTTCATAATTTTACTATTTTTAGACAAATTTCATGGCCAAATACAAAATTTTATGGAAAATTACGAATTCTTAATTCTTAGTTTTACTTAATAATATAATGATATTATTAATAATAATAATAATGATAAGAAGAAGAACAAATACTACTACTACTACTATACTACTACTACTACTGTTATAATAATAATAACGATGAGAAGAACAACAACTACTACTACTACTACTACCACTACTACTACTACTACTCTAATAATGATGATAATAATAATAATAATAATAATAATAATATTGTGGTTTTTCATACACAATTTCAGAAATTATGAATTTCCTTGTCAAATTACTAAAAATTGACATAAAAATTACTAAATTTGAAGTTTTCAATTTGGCACGTCTGCAATGTAATAATTCCACACTCCTTTTCTTGTGTCCCCATTGCCAGAGTGAATCAGAGGATGAGTCCAGACACAGATCCAGCAAGAAGAAGAAGAGACGATCCGACTCCAGATCTATCAGTCCCATCACAGAATCAGGTAATGTTGCACAACTATCTGGTCTAGTGAGTATGACCGTGGCCTTCGTAAAGTTATGGCCTGACACTGACCAAAACATGACGTCAAAATGCCAGTCTTTTGCCACAAAAGAAAACAAATCGTGAGTTGTATTCAATAGTTCAACCAATGAAATAACTTGTTTCCATGAGCTCTACTAACGACAACTCACTAGACGGTGCAAAAAACAAATAATGACGTCAAAATGTCAGTCCTTTTGGATTTCAGTGTCAGGCTATAACATAACGATGGCTACGGTATGACACTCGCTTTCGGATCGGAAGGTCCTGGGTTCGAGCCTCGCTCAGCGCATAGTTGAGTCCTTGGAGAAGGCTCTTTTTGTGGCGTCCAACACTAGTTGATTTCTCCCTAAATTATCTGGCCACTTCTTATATTGTTTACTTTCCAGGTTTCCTACTTCCGATTGGAGTAACGGTCACTTCGTCTTTGATTAAACTTCTAATCGTATCTTTCACTTGTCGTTGTCATTCCTTTCTTTTGAACAAAGTAAGATCGTGACTTCCCCTAGCGGGCAGGGAGGTACATGCTGTGTCTTCTATCCCCCCATACCCGTTTTCCAATTGTTTCCTGTCGTTGTCTTGGAATGAGATTACTTGGTTTTGTCCTGACCATGGCAGGGAGGGAAACAGTCGAATGCATAGTTATAGTTTGGGAGATGATATTTTTTTCCTTGTAAATCATTTCTCTGTTATGCATTGCATTATTGTATTATGTTTAGTTTACATATTATATTTTATGATTTGTAAACATTTGAGTGTATTCCTCTTAGTTGGGGCCTGTGCTTGTCTGGATGAGACTTTTGGGTGATCTCAAACTAATTACTTTGACGGTGTTCTCTTGGAATCTACATCTTTACCCTATTTGAACCAAATCCCCTTTGTCCTTCCTTTTCTTTTGTGATTTAATTGTAATTCTAGAACTTTTTACTGTCCCATTTTCTTCCTTTTTACTGGTGCTTTTATGACCTTAATGTGTTGCAAGCGCCGTAAAACCCTTAAAAACAAAAACAAACAACAAGATCGTAACATTCTAACATCTTACATTGGTGACCCCAATGGGATGGACAGGCGAATTTTGTTAGACTTAGCAGAGGCTATCAAAACCACAGTGAACGCAGTGTTGTTCAAGTCTCCTCCTTTCTGGACGACAAATGCGACAGTCTGGTTCCTTCGGCTGGAGGCCACATTCGCCACACACTGTCCTCCCATTACCAACAACTAAACACTATTGGGCGCCACTATGTGTGCGGCTATATGGTCTAGTGAGTATGACACTCGCTTTCAGATCGGAAGGTCCTGGGTTCGAGTCTCGCTTGGTGCATAGTTGAGTCCTTGGAGAAGGGTCTTTACTCACATTCTCTCACCTTACTCAGGTGTAAAATGAGTACCTGGCCGTTAACAGCGTTGCCTTTGTCCAAAAAATATTTTTTAATATCGCCTAACAGGCGTCATGTCCCGTCCTAAATGTTAAATGTTGCTGTTGGCCAGGGACCCCTTGTAAAGCGCTTTGATTTGATTTCATCCAATTTACACTGTTTACCAAGCAATTAATGTAAAAATGGATTCAAATATTGTGCATTACTCTCTCACTGTCACACTGATAAGTTTTAAAAAAATTCTTATAACTTACAGAGGGAGGTGTTGTCTTTGGCAGTTCCAAAGCAGTTTGACTGTAGGTTTGATTTCATCAATTTGTATTGTTTACCAAGCAATTAATGTAAAAATGGCTTCAAATATTGTGCATTACTGTCATACTGATAAAGAAATTTGTTATCTTACAGAGGATCCAGCGTAAAGTTATTTATATTATATTATTTATATAATGAATATGTTTATGTTGTGTATATCGCACGTGTGAAAGAAAGAGAGGAAGAGGATGAGAGAGAGAGAGAGAGAGAGAGGGAGAGAGAGAGAGAGAAAATAAGTAGGAGTGAAATATTTGTTCAATGTTATAGTTATCTTATAACAAGTGTAACTAAATGACAAATTGCCATATTTATGGACAATAAAGATCTATTATTATTATTATATGTGTTGTCTTTGACAGTTCCAAAGCAGTTGACCGTGGGGCTGCTTTTACCCAATTTACATTGTTTATCTACCAATTCACATGCTAATCTTGATATTCTTCCTGCTATCGTCATCTTTTGCTGAGGCATGTTCTGTGAGCCTTCTCCCATTGGTGTGAAAAACACTTTTATCTTTGTCCCTTTAAATATATTGTCCTCTCATCTTCTTCTTCTTCTTCTTCTTCTTCTTCTTCTTCTTCTTCTTCTTCTTCTTCTTCTTCTTCTTCTTCTTCTTCTTCTTCTTCTTCTTCTTCTTCTTCTTCTTCTTCTTCTTCTTCTTCTTCTTTTTCTTTTCCTCCTCTTCCTCCTCTTCTTCCTCCTCTTTTTCTGCTTCTCCTCCACCACTTATTCTAACTTTGTCCCTTTAAAGATATCGTCCTTTCATCATCATCTTCTTCTTCTTCTCCTCCTCCTCCTCTTCCTCCTCCTCCTCCTCCTACACCACCTCTTCTTTTCTGCTTCTCCTCCACCTCCACCACCACCTACTTTCTTCCTCATCAAATAAATCAACTCACCCAATCAGCATTACCCCCAATTCTCTGGAAAGAAAGAAATGTCCACCTTTTAAAAAAAAGGAGATTTAAAAAAATCAATATACAAATAATTGTAAGTGAGAAGAAGCAAACCACTGTCGACTGCTGAAAGAATGTAATATCTTTGAACTCTGACCTTATACTGTTTTAAAAAATAAAATTAGATGGTATTTTTCTTGTGTTTCCAGATGAAGAAGACAGAAATTCCCGGAAAAGGAAGAAATCCAAGAAGAAGAGGCATGACTCGGTGAGAAATCCTTGATTCTTTGTTGTTGTTTTTATGAATGCAAGTCTTACGACTGCTTGAAGTTCTAAGGAGTGAAGCATGAAGAAGAAAATAGACTGAAAGCTTCATCTTTTATTCACAGAAACAAATGATTGGGAGCTTTCAGGTTTCCTGACTACCACGTTGTTGTTTTTGGTGTAATTATTGCTGCTTGAAGTTCAAAGGAGTGAAGCATGAAGAAGAAAATAAGACTGAAAGCTTCATTTTTATTCACAGAAACAAAAATGAATTTAACAGCTTCAAAAAAGATTTTTTAAAATTACCAAACACAGAACTTTTCGGGCTCAAAACCCTTCTTCAGCAAACAGCAAAAAGCAATAAAGACATAAAGACATTATTCATGTATTTATGTCTTTATTGTTTTTTGTTATTGGTTGAATAAGGGTTTTGAACCCGAAAAGTTCCGTGTTTGGTGTTTTGTTCTTTTTTTTTTTTGAAGCTGTTATATTGATTTTTGTTTCTGACAAAAATGACAACGCACCATCCTCCCATTTCAATCTCGTTTCCAATGTCTCTTATTAGGTACGGCAAACCCTCTTATCGAGTCATGGCTTTATTGGCAAACCGAGAATTTCAACTCAAATCGTCACTCTCTTTTTCTCATTTTCAGTCCGTCAAATAAAACGTGTTTGGTGTCAAATTAAATCTTAAATCTTCATCTTTTTAAAAATGTTTATGCTTTTTTTTTTTATAGGATTTGCCGTTATTTCATGGCTTTGAGTTGAAGAAGAGGAGTAAACTCCGATTTTTGAATAGGCGCTCCGCTACTCGAACACCGTGACTGATGGTCGTCTTTTCTCTCCGCTCGGCTGATCGCGTCAACGCTATTAATAGTAACGTCAATGGCTGCATCAGAAATTCTTATTAGGTCTTGTTATTATTATTTTTTATTATTATTATTATTATTATTATTATTATTATTATTATTATTATTATTATTATTATTATTATTATTATTATTATTGGTGTTGTTGTTGTTATCATTATTACCATTATTAATGTTTCAATATATTTTTGTAACAAGGTTTTAATCATTTTCCTGTTTGTTTGTTTTGTATTTTGTTTTTTTTCCTGACTTGTTTTTCCCCCATCCTTGATTAATGGATAAACAATAGAAAAAGGTCAAGAGTTCATGTTTTTTTTTTAAATTTCAGCGGAAAGTTGTTTCCCTGGGTGGGGTTCCTGACCTCCCATAGTGAGCAGGGAAGCACTTACTGTGTCCTCTCTCCCCTTATATCTGTTTTCCAACGTGCTTTCTGTCTTTGTCTTGGAATGAGATTACTTGGTTTTGTCCTGGCCCTGGTCGGCTGAGAGGGGAAACAGTCAAATGTATAGTTAGTTTTGGGAGATGATATTTTTTTCCTTGTAAATCATCTCTCTGTTAGGTATTGTTATATGTTATTTTGAATGTATAATGTAAGCATTTAAGTGTATTCCTCTTAGTGGGATCTTGTGCTGGTGTCTGGGTGAGACATTTAGGTGATCTCAAACTAAGTACTCTGACAGTGTGCTCTTGGAATCTACATGTGTTCCCTATTTGAACCACTCCCCTTTGTCTTATTTTTTTCCTTGTCCTTTTTATTGTACATCTAGAATTTTTTCACAATCCAATTTTCTTCCTTTTTACTGACTTTAATGCAAGTGCCCTGAAATCCTTAAAAACAAAACATAAAGAAAGTTGTTTTCATCTTTTTTTTCTTCTTCCTATCAGGTGACTAGATCTGATGCTGGTGGCAGCGACAGGGAGGACAGGGAGAGGGACAGAGACCGAGGCGGAAGAGGCGGGGACAGAGATAGAGGAGATAGAGAAAGAGAGAGGGAGCGGGAGAGGGATAGAGACAGGAGGAGCGAGAGTCGGTCCAACAGGAGGAGGAAAGAAGCGTCCCCACCTCACAGGCAAGAGAAGAAGGAAAGAGCTTCAAAGGTGAGGCTGACTGGGTTTTTTGTGTATCATGCTTATTGTTTCAAATAAAATAAAAAAATTCCCTTTATTCATCCCCAAAGGGAAATTTGTCCTTAGGGTCTATTCCAAGGGAAGACTGGAATAACCCAGGCATCAGCCGCAGTGCAGCGCCGTAAAGTGAGCTAGGGCTAGGTGACTTGCTCAAGGCCACACAGGGCAGTGGCCGGTGATCGAACTTGTTACATTTTGGGTACGAAGCAATCACTGTACTGCTGAGCCACGCTGCCCCAGTTTTTTTTCCCGTTTTTTTTTTTTAAATTTTATTTGTAAAGGTGGGAATTTTTTTTTTTTAAATTATTATTATTTTTTTTTCAATTTTGGTAGTTTTTTTTATATTATTATATTGAGCTTGACAAAGGAAAAAGAGGGAGTCTTGATAATTCAGTTGGTAGAGCACTCACTTCCCATCCCTTGCAACGGGACCAAGATCGATCCAAGTCGAGAATTTGAAGGTCATTTCAGTGCCAAGCAAATTAACTCTTTCAGCGCCATTGGCCGCACTGTGTGGCCAGAGCAGAATTGGTTCTACTGGCCTTGAGTGGCGAAAACAATAATGTAATCCATTCCTGCTTTCTACAATGGTATCATTTCTTTCATCAGAACATTCAATTGGCCCTAGCGGGGGTGTGTTTTTATTGAAATTTTGCACCAAATTCGATTGTCGCTCTGTCTTAGCTTGTCATTCTCATGCTGGCTCAATCAGGTGTCAGCCATTTTGTGATGGAAATGCGAATATAACCTTAGCACTGAAATAGTTCAAGCAGATCCAAAATGGAATGGCTTGACTGAGATCT
>NC_088374.1:13735345-13758734 GCF_034508935.2 Berghia stephanieae
CTCTACAACACACTGTTCATTTTCTTTAAATTTTATGATGTACAAGAGAACTTTGAATAAGAAAAATGTTGGTTGTATCGTAAGGAATGTGATGATTTTCCTATAGTTGATAAGGAGAGGGTTAAATTGATATCGTGTCAGGTGTTGGCTTACTTGTAAATCAGTAGTGACTGAGAGATCCAAAGACATGTGTTGAAAATTCTTTTTTTTTTTAAATTTTTAGTGTGACATCCATTTTTTTTTATTGATAGGGAAACCCGATTGGTCTGTGGTCTTGGAACAAAATATGGGGGTCTTGAAAAACATTTTCAAGATTTGACTGGGGACCCTGGTTTTATATAATTTATTTCTTGATTGATTTATTTATTCATTTATGTATTAATTAACTTATTTACCATTTTCAGGGTTTTTACCAAACTATCTTATTCAACACAAAAATTGATTTTTAAACTCAAACTCAAAAGCAAAATACTTTACATGATTTGTTCTACAAGACAACTTTTAAAGACAGCTGTAAGTTAGTATAGCTACAACAAAGATTTCTCTTCAAATCTTGTGATGTACAAAACAAAACACATCTGAATAATTTCTTTAAAAAGCTCTTTGAATTTTAACGATTGTGATGATTTTCCTTATGAAATGCCAAGGAAAGCATTTAAGACTGATGTCTTTTTGTATGGACTGTTGAAAAAAAAAGCAACATATATTTAACGTTGTGTATATAATGCTGATACACTGACCTACATGAAATGAAGTGAGTAGGAAAGTGCCAGAAGACAATTGAGAATAAATAAAAATGGCGACTCGAACCCGCGACCCTTACTGGTACGACAATTCCGCCTGGCCGGGGAGAGTGTGGCTCTACTGTCTGAGCTATCCACCAGTTCACTTCATTGACCTACATGCCAACAAAAAGTAGTCCTTTGGAGCAGAGTGCCCGATGGAACCGGAGGATATCCTGTGAAAAGGACAATAGCAATTACCTGCTATCCTTTGGGTAGGATGTCAGTCTATCGCAAAGTACTTTCCACCAGATCTAATAGACCCAGCTACCCATTTGCTGCTGGGTGGACAGAGGAGTAAGAAAAAAAATCTGGACTCCAACCGGGATTGATCTTGGTGCCTTTGTGTGTGAAGGGAGTGCTCTACCAACTGAGCTATCGTGTCCCCATGCGAACATAATAAGCAGTACTTACTTATTTATCCGAATCAGCGACCACCTGAGCTCTAGCCCTTCGGTCTTGTGCCATGACGTAGAAGTTAGACGTCTTTTGTAGTTGTTCCAGGTGACTATAAAGTGTGTTACTGATGCTTAGATTTGGTGGGAGGAATGTGCATCTCAGGTCTTCAAGAGGTTGACATTCAAGCAAGTGGTGTGTTACTGTTTCATTGGGATAATAAGCAGTAAAAAGTTAGTATATTGATGACATATAATTTATTCATGTCATTTCAGCCCACGGCGTCTGCAAACTGGGAGAGTTCAGAGAGTGAAACCAGCGAGGGAGAGTTGGAGAAACGAAGACGGATGTTATTGGCACAGTTGGATGACGCATGAGGGGAGATTTGGGCTAAGGGAAGGATAATGACAGTGTGTGTGTGTGCGTGTGTGAGAGAGACTTAGACTTAAGGTTAAGGGAGGGATAACGATAGTGTGTGTGTGTGTGTGCGTGTGTGTGTGAGAGAGAGAGACTTGAGACTTACCGTCTTTATTTTCACTTCTTGTATTTATGTCATCGGTTCCACTCTAGCACATTCTTTGTTTCCCCATTTTGATTTTATTTGGAAATATTGTTTGTTGATGAATGGAAGTTGGAAAGGTGAGAAAGGAGAAAGACCCTCTTGTTTTCTGCTTTTCTATTTTATTTTTTTTTGGTCTTCTTCTCTTGATTAATGTGTTTTTCTTTTTTTTTTTCTTTTTTTTTCTTCTTTTCTTTATGTTCGCAGTGTAACGCATTGTTTGTTTCTCCGTTTTAATTTAATTTTGGAGACGTTATTGTTGTTGGTGGTGATTGGAAGTGGGAAAGGTGAATGGAGAGACACTCTTATTTTATTTTTTTTATTTATTTTATTTTTTTTCGTATTTTTCGCTTTTTTTCTTTTATTTTATTTTGTAAATGTGTTCAACCGATACGCTGTTTGTTGTTCCTTTATGATTTGGTTTGGAGATTATTATTATTATTATTATTATTATTATTATTATTATTATTATTATTATTATTATTATTTATTATTATTATTATTATTTTATTATTATATTATTATTGTAGTTGGTGAACGGAATTGGAAAAGGTGAAAGGAAAGGCACCCTTCTTTTCAAGATTGCCGATTTTCCGTATATTTACAACTGTATATTTATAGCCGTACGGAATGCAGTATGATCAAATGACCTCAATGTATTATCCCATCATTCGTCGAAGGAAAGAAAGCAAGAAGGTCGGTAGATCACATGTTAACTTAAATTTTTATTTTATTTCTTTCTTCTTCTTTTAAAAAGAAAAAAAAACACATTTTGATGGGCATTTTTTATGTTGGATGTTCTTAGGGTGGAGGAAGACTTCCAAAGCTGAGTTGACGAAATGAATTTTGGAGGTGTAGCCAAATGCTACTATACCGTCAACTAGGGTGACTTTGCCTCAATTGATTTGGAACATTTTCTCAGGCTTGTTGCATTTATTATCCCTTTTAGAGGACTTGGGTTTTTCATCAAAAGAAATAACTGTTTGCAAAACTAGCATACCTGCCTATTATTATGGACCGTCCGTAATGGTTACGGAAGTGTAAGGACAATTACCATGGGTGCAAGAGTGCCGGCTACAGCCGGCCTGCCGGCCAATTGGATGACGGAAATAAACGTCGCCGGCTTTTTGCGATTTGGATTTGATTGACTTTTTTTTTTTTTTTTTGGTTAAAATTGTGCAACTTGTGACAAGAAACTTGACAAATTACTGCATTACAACCTTTGGATTAAACATACAACAATTGTGGACTACTATTATGAAGACAAGATGCTGAGAACAAGACTTCAAATGAGTCCGTGAATCTTGCAGGCTTTTTCATATTATATGTCTGGTCATAAGTAGACTTGCAGGCTTTTTGAGGTCCAGTTGCTTGCACCCATGCATGAATACGGACTTGCGGAAATAGAAGAAATATTACTGATACAAATGTTCCCACCGTTAAATTTTTAAAAAAAATTTTTTTTTTTTTTTTTCATTATTTACCCATGCTACAATAAAAAATCCCAATGCCTCATTCGCTGGCGATGAGTGACGTCATCGACTCGACAAGGAAACTTTACCCTCATCAGTAGACACAGTGCAGTGTCGAAAGTAGGTCATCAGTAAGCATATTATTATTATTGGCAATAGTAGGCCTATATAACATGGTAAGTTTATTTTACATATATAAAAGGGTGTATCTATCATTATTTTTGTTTGCTTTAGTATTACTGAAATTTGACCATTAATTACTGATGAATTTTGTATTTCTTGCTGAATTTGAAATTTTCAAGTAGGCAGGTATGAACTAGGTGTAATCTAGTATGTCCAAATCTATAGATAGTATGCGCTTGGCTAAGCTCACAACATTGCCATCCAGAAGTATAACGGACCAACACACAAAACTGTGTGTATCCATGAACGTTTATAGGTTAATACAGTTCAGTGAGCATTACTCATAAATGCGGATGGTAAAAAACAATAACAAAGACCTGAGTGACGTCATCTTCGAACTATCTATAGAGGCAAAGTCACCCGATTTGACGGTACCGTCCTACTATTGATTTGGATGTGTGGATTCTGGTACAGATCATAATTAATGTGAAATATTGGTGTCGTGTTTGTACGTAGGAGATGAGATATAAATGCCGAGGAAAGAGTGATTGACTTCAATTCCTATTTATTGTACACTTTTAATGTTAGTTACGTATTTCATTTACACACTGAATGGTCTCTCAGTTGATTAAATCATTGTATTTTGATAACCAGTGTTACAACATTGTGTCAAATATGTTTTAATTTTGTGTTGTTTCATATTTAATTTATTGTGTTTGTTGAAAAGGTTTTGACTTGTATTTTGTAGGTAATGAATAAAAATGAATTTTATCAGCTTCTAAAAAGGAACAAAATGACACCAAACACTGAACATTTTGGGCTCAAAACCCTTCTTCAGCCAATTACAAAAGCAATAAAAACAATTACATCATTTAAAATCCAGGCAAACGACAGAAACGTATTTGGAAATCCAAGGATTCAAGGATGGTTTGTCATTATCAAATCAGAGAAAATGACAACTATTATCACTATTCAAATTATTTAGGATTGTCTATTCCTCTGAAATTTTAGGTTTCATAAATGCACACACAAAGCAGCATGATGATGGGTCCCGACTTTCAAGGGAGTCCCGTAGAGCACTCACTCCACACGCAAAAGGACCTGGATCAATCCCATCTGAAAACTAGATTTTCTACCAAACTTCCCGTCCACCCTGCAGTGATTGGGTAGCTGGATCTGTTAGAGCTTATGGAAAGTACTTTGTGGGCGGGGTTCCTGACCTCCCATTGTGGGCAGGGAGGCACTTACTGTGTCTTCTTCTATCCTCCTATATCTGTTTTCCAACTTGCTTTCTGTCTTTTTCTTGGGATGAGATTACTTGGTCTTGTCCTGGCCCTGGTCGGATACCCTTGCTGGGAGGGAAACAGTCGAATTTAGAGTTGGAAATAATAATAAGATCATTTGGAATCTAACACTAAAAACAAGAATAAAGGTAAATTACGGGCAAGCTGGGGTGAGTAATAATAAAATGAAAATAATAAATAAATTCCCAGAGGGGAAATTTGTCTCTAGGGTTGATCCCAAAGGAAGAGTTGAATAACCCAGGCATCAGCCGCAAATTGAGCTAGGGCGAGGTGACTTGCTCAAGATCGAACTCTGTACCTTTTAGGTACGAAGCAAAGACCGTACCGCTGATCCATGCTGTCCCCCTACTGTTATGACATGTGGATTGTAATAAAGAAATGAACAAAGTGAATATAGCAGCTTGGAAATAAAAATTTTTTAAAAGAACAGAATACTTAATTCACTCAATCCTAGAGATTTTTGCTACTTTTCAAAATGGGTAAAAAATGTATAAAAATGAGCATGTACATACATATTCTTATTCAACTATCAACTACAACTACTGATTAACATCAACTCCATATTGACGTAATTAAATTTATCTCCTTGTTTAACAGATCACAGACTCTACATTATTATAGCACAGCACATTTTGTCCCCAATACCTCACCTACAAACATAAATCAAATATAGATCTTTTGGGCTTTGTGATCAGCGATAACATGGCGTTTGGCTTACTATTACTATCTGTATGTACGAGGGTATAAATCTGGCGGTACTCATTTTACTTCCTACCCACTATACCTGCTGTTATGTAGGGCAGCAACGAAAGAACTACATCTTTTCCTGTCCGTGGTCATCGTCATCAGGGAGCTCCAGGTCCTCCAATCTCTCATTTCTCCCTACACTGGTCTGGCTTTTGGCGGTACATAATTGAGTCCTTGAAAAATGCTCTTTACTCATATTTGTTTCCACCGTTGTCCAGGAGAAGGCAGGTCTGGACACCGGGTTGGATCTTTCTTAGTCTGACGTTTCACCATCAGCTGTATCAGCATGATTGTTTCTGGGCTGGCATCACCTTCAGGATCATGAAGGTACTCTAGCTCCTGCACGATGACAACGTGACGATCTTCTTCCTGTTCCAAACTCTCGGGAAGTGTATGTAAATGTAACCAAGTTTCAGTTAGAAGCAGAATGTATGTACCGGAGGATTACGGGAAGTAAAAGAGGATAGATTATACTCTTTGATGGGCGACCATGTTTTATTTAGAAAATAGGATGCCATGACTCTGAGACCAGAAAATCAATTACACAAGTTTGGTACCCTTGAGATTGGAACCAGTTTTTTGTTTGTTTTTTTTTCTTTTTCACATGTTTGTTCCCATTTATGATGGTGTAGTTATGGTGATGATGAAGACATCATATTATGATGATATATTATCTAAATCTAATGTTGATGTTTTTTGTTTGTTTTTAAGGGTTTTACGGCGCTTGCAACACATTAAGGTCATATCAGCGCCAGTAAAAAGGAAGAAAATGGGATAGTAAAAAGTTCTAGAATTACAATTAAAGAAACCAAGAGAAAATAAGACAAAGGGGGAACTAGGAACAAATAGGGATCAGATGTAGATTCCAAGAGCATACCTTCAATGTACTTAGTTTGAGATCACCTATAAGTCTCATCCGGACACAAGCACAAAATCCAACAAGGAGGAATACACTCAAATGCTTACATTATACATTAAAAATAAATAAGATAATACATGACAGAGAGATGATTTACAAGGAAAAAAATAGCATCTCCCAAAAAATATCTATGCATTTGACTGTTTCCCTCCCAGCTAGGACTCCGGCCAGGGCCAAGACAAAACCAAGTAATCTCATTCCAAGACAAAGACAGAAAGCATGTTGGAAAACATATAAGGGGATAGAAGACACAGTATGTACCTCCCTGCCCACTATGGGAGGTCAGGATCCCACCCAGATAATGTTGGTGAGGGAACACAATGATTGTGAAGTGGTCATGCTGTTGTTTTTGTTTTAAGTCAATCAAATCAACGCGTAGCCTTCATTAACTCATTGATGGAACTGGAACTGGAACGAAATTGACACCACTCAGCTCTTTGTTTTTGTTTTTAGCCAGCCATTTTTATGAGTACTACTCACAAAATTCTATCAATCTCAATCAAGACTATAACACATGGTCTCTCTCTTTTGTGACCCATCACCTCAAAACAGTGTTATGTGAACTTGTTACTGAAAATTGGTTCCACAGTCGAAAATAGAAATAAATAATTCAAGGGATGTAACCTTTCAATAACCTTTTTTGGAGAGTACAATAAATTGTATTTACTGGATTATTCCCCCTACTCTCACCTAAAAAAAATAAATCCATTTTGCTAGGTTACCTGCCCCTTTTTTGCTACATTGAAAGAGGTTATTTCCCCTGAAATTCCAAACTCTTGTGACCCATCACATCAAAACGGTGTTATGTGAACTCGGTACTGAAAATTGGTTCCACAGTTGAAAAGATGAAATATTGATGCTATGTGTTTAGGTAAAATACTCACTTCATCCGCCAGCCAAATTAATTATACCAACATACAAAACTATATGTATAAACTTTAACGTTTATAGTCTGATTAATATAATTTAGTGAGAACTAATCACCAAAATGGCGGTCTATAAACAATAACAAAGAGCTGAGAGACGTTAATGTCGTTCAACCCATTGAATTTGAGCCTGAGAAGAGGGGAGTTTTCTTGACTTACTTACGTAACCCTCTTTGTTTTTTCTTTTCTTTTTTTTTAAGGGTTTTACGGCGCTTGCAACACATTTAGGTTATATCAGCGCCAGTAAAAAGGAAGAAAATTGGATAGTAAAAAGTTCCAGAATTACAATTAAAGCACCCAAGAAAAAGTAAGACAAAAGGGAACTGGGAACAAATATGGATCAGATGTAGATTCCAAGAGCATACCACCAATGTACTTAGTTTGAGATCACCTATGTCTCATCGGACACAAGCACAAAATCCAACAAAGAGGAACACACTCAAATGCTTACATTATACATTTACTCACACTCTCACCGTACTCAGGTGTAAAATGAGTACCTAGCCATTAACAGCGTTGTCTCTGTCCGAAAAAATGTCATGTCTCGTCCTACATGTCAATTGTTGCTGTTGACCTGGGACCCATAGTAAACTGCTCTGAGCATGTTTAGTGGAAATTGCGCTCAATTTCTCTTCATTTTTTAAAAATCTTCGATGCAAGCAAGACTTGAACTACTCACCATGGAAGGTACAAAAAGAAACAAACAATTAAACACAAGACATAATGTCCGATAAATATTTAATATTTAAAGCAGAAATTTCTATCATTATCATGTTAAATCGTTTGATATCATAAAATAACACAGAAAGGGTGAATTATTCATATCATAATGACAAATGACAATGGCTTAGTGAGAACAAAATACATTGTAATTTTAATTATAATACTATCCAACAACAATATAATCTTTTATTTCCAAAATTAATTTAATGATAACACATACCCCAATATCAAATAGTCACTTCACTTCTATACATTTTAAAGTTAAAGCAACGGTAGAGAAATACCAGTAAACATCAGTGAATATATATATATATTCTCAGTAAAATAAAAACAGTTATAATAATAATAACAATAATACTACTACTACTACTACTAATACAACTACTACAACAACTACTACTATTTTTGTTGTTATTATATTATTATTATTATTAATAATAATACTAATGTTATTATTATTAATAATAATAACAACAAAAATAGTAGTAGTAGTAGTAGTTGTATTAGTAGTAGTAGTAGTTGTATTAGTAGTAGTAGTAGTAGTAGCAGCAGCTGCAGTAGTAGCGTAGTAGTAGTAGTAGTAGCAGTAGTAGTAGTAACAGTAAAAATAATATCTTCTCATATACACGTATCGCAATTTGATTGAGCATGTCCAAAACCTCACTGTAATCTCACATCACTGGTCCCAATCGGAGTCGGTAAGTTTATGCACGGAGGTGTCACCAATAAACATGAACAAAAAACCCAACAAAATTCCAGCAACAGATGCTACACTACACTACAGTCCGCCTAACTTAAGCTTTAAAACATAACGAGGGTAGAGAAATACCAGAAAACATCAGAGAATATATATATATATATATTTCAAGTATAATTATGATCAGCTTCTACAATATTGTTTCGAGCATTCGCTCTCATCATTTGATGTTTAACATTTCTATTAGGCCTACATGTTATAGATATCCTAAATTTTCATCTTGTAGCACAGTGCGTGGTAATTAAATTACAAATTGATTAATGCTATTCCAATATGATAGATTTTATGCTTAAATTATCAATTTATTGTTGTGTTTTATTTGCATTGTAAAGCGCCTCTGAGCACATTGTGGATCTAGGCGCTATATAAATTCATTCATTTATTCATTCATTCATTCATTCATCAGGAAGTGAAAGTGAATGATGAGAGCGAATGCTCCAAACACTGTTGTAGAAGCTGATCGTTAATTATAATTGAAATGTTTTATAAAAAGCTCCTTTTATCAAAATGTTGAGCAATATTGTTTCATGGTTTTTGTTTTTATAATTTATATAAAAAAAGGAAGAAAACAGGGCAATAAAAAAATAATTCTAGATTTACAATTGAAAGCACACGAGAAAAAGTAAGACAAAGGGGAAATGGTACAAATGGGAAAAATGTGATTCCACGAGCATATCATCAATGAACTTAGTTTGAGATTATAACTAAAAGTCTGTTTTTGTTTGTTTTTAAGGGTTTTACGGCGCTTGCAACACATTAAGGTCATATCAGCGCCAGTAAAAAGGAAGAAAATGGGATAGGAAAAAGTTCTAGAATTACAATTAAAGCACCCAAGAAAAGGTAAGACAAAGGGGAATTGGTTCAAATAAGAAACAGATGTAGATTCCAAAAGCACTCCATCAAAGTACTTAGTTTGAGATTACTAAAAGTCTCATCCAGACACAGGCACAGGCCCCCACTAAGGAACACACTCAAATGTTTTACAATTCATATATAATATAAAGAAAGCATAACAGAGAGATGATTTACAATGAAAAAAATATACATTCCCAATACATTCGACTGTTTCCCTCTCAGCCAGGGCATCTGGCCAGGACCAGGACAAAACCAACTAATCTCATTCCAAGACAAAGACAGAAAGCATGTTGGAAAACAGATATAAATGGATAGAAGACACAGTATCTACTCCCTGCCCACTATGGGAGAACTAAAAGTCTCATCCAGACAAAAGCACAGGATCCCACTAAGAGGAATATACTCGAATGCTTACAAATGATTATCTATTCCAGATAAAACATAAACAGTACATAACAGAGAGATGATTTACGAGTAAAATAAAAATAATCTCTCAAAAATATAACTATACATAATTTGACTGTTTCCCTCCCAGCCAAGGACTCCGGCTAGGGCCAGAACAAAACTAAGTAATCCCATTCCAGGAGAAAGACAAAAAGCAAACTTTAAAAAAAAAAAAAACAATCAAAAGGGGAGAGAAGACACACCAAGTGACCTCGTGCCCACTATAGGAGGGAGATCAAAGAATCCTACCTGGCCCATCTGGTCAGGGAAAACCAAATCATCAAAAACAAAAAAACAATAAAAAACAAAAAAAATAATAATAATACAAATGACTACAAATTACACACATACCTCGGATTTCAATCATTAATGTAACAAGTGGATATCTAAAAAAAAAAAAAAAACTCAACAAAAAAAAACAACATAAAATCAGCTATCTTAATATTCCTCATAAATGCATGATAATTTGTCAGAATATTCAATTGCAAAGGGGGACGGGATGTGTGTGTGTGTGTGTGTGTGTGTGTGTGTGTGTGTGTGTGTGTTTATTAGAATGTGCAAAATAATGTCGAATTTTGAAATGATTCATTTTTTAACAGTTTTTCAGACATTTGAGACATTTTAAGCAATCTGTCTATGTCAGTTTCTGACAGGTCAATTCTTTTTGGTTTGCTATATTTTATTAATTCCTATAAAAGCAAAAAAAAAAACAAAAAAAAAACAAACAAACAAAAAAAAAAACCCACACACACACAAAAAAAAACCCCCACACAAAAAAAAAAACTAACAAAAAAAA
This sequence comes from Berghia stephanieae, assembly GCF_034508935.2. Taxonomy (NCBI): domain Eukaryota; kingdom Metazoa; phylum Mollusca; class Gastropoda; order Nudibranchia; family Aeolidiidae; genus Berghia; species Berghia stephanieae. The sequence continues at coordinate 13,746,149 of NC_088374.1, forward strand.
CCCAATCAAAACAAAAGCGTCCTTTTCTGAAACAGTAAAAGCCTGTTTGAGACCCTCCTGGTTTCAGGTGTATTGAACAGGCAAATAATAAATAGCATTCGGTCATGAAAGAAAAAAAACGGTGGACCTATTTCAACCTACCTGCTCAAAGAGCTCTATACGTTCCTTCTTTCTTTCTTTCTTTCCGTCTCTTTCTCTCCTCCATTCAGCCTGACCCCTGACCCGATCTCCATCTTCTTTCTTTCTGTCTCTTTCTCTCCTCCTTCCAACCTGACACGATCTCCATCTTCTTTCTTTCCGTCTCTTTTTCTCCTCCTTTCAACCTGACCCCTGACCCGATCTCCATCTTCTTTCTTTCTGTCTCTTTCTCTCCTCCATTCAACCTGACCCCTGACCCGATCTCCATCTTCTTTCTTTCTGTCTCTTTCTCTCCTCCATTCAACCTGACCCCTGACCCGATCTCCATCTTCTTTCTTTCTGTCTCTTTCTCTCCTCCATTCAACCTGACCCCTGACCCGATCTCCATCACGACAAAGATCACACGGAATCCCAAAATATATCACAGATTTCAAATTGCATTGACTTATAATAATAATAAGCACACAGTAAATAATAATATTTCTACATAATAATAATACACATATGACGCTATCAAAACACTTGTTCAAATCATCATATTGAGTCACATGTCAACACATTTTCATCCAAACAACCTTTTGGTTAAATCGCATCAAATAATACATTTTTTCACTTACATTGGATACGAGATGTAAATGAAAAGTACATGGGGAAAAAACGGCAGAGTCACATTTTACGCGGCGATGAGGTCTAGTGGTATGACACTAGCTATCGGATCGGAAGGTCCTGGGTTCGAGCCTCGCTCGGCACATAGTTGAGTCCTTGGAGAAGGCTCATTACTCACATTCTCTCACCGTACTCAGGTGTAAAATGAGTACCTGGCTGGCCGACGGTTAACAGCCTTGTCTTTGTCAGAAAATTGTAATATCATGCCTCGTCCTATAATATGTTAAATATGGCTGTTAGTTGGGGACCCCTTGTAAAGGGCTTTGAGCACGGTTAGTGGATATTGTGTTATATAAAAGCTCAATTTTTACCAAAATTTTTACAAAATTTTTGGAAAAATTTATTTTTCAAAATTAAATACAAAATTTGAAGATATGAACATTTCTTTTCTTCATTTATGTTTCACAATAAAGACAAATCCATTATCTAAAAATACTAATAAATAATAACATTTCTCTGAAAGATAAATGAACTATAAATACATATGTAACCCTCCAGCCCCCCCAACCTCACCCAAAATCGGAAAGTGACTCGCTGCCGTTTTCCCCCCTGTGCTCTTCAAATGAATGATAACAGAAAAAATGCAACAAAAAAAAAAAAAAAAAAGAAGCGTTTTATGTGAATAATAATAACATACTATCATATTTCATTGAAAAACATTTAAATGGCCACATGAATTTAGAATGGTTACCACCCACCATTCAAGTGGGGTAACTCTACCTCACAGGGGAAACAAGTGGGGTAACTCTACCTCCAAGGGGAAACAAGTGGGGTAACTCTACCCCAAAGGGGAAACAAGAGGGGTAACTCTACCTCAAAGGGGAAACAAGTGGGGTAATTCTACCTCAAAGGGGAAACGTGTGGGGTAACTCTACCTCAAAGGGGAAACAAGTGGGGTAACTGTACCTCAAAGGGGAAACGTGTCTCTTTGGCGGCTTTACTGTCAACCGATTAGAGTATACAGTGGAATCTGCTTAAAGTAAACTCCTTGGGATCAGGAAAAAAAAAAAAGAAAAAAATAGAAAGTAAAGTTTATCTCATCCATATTCAAGGGAAACAACCTTTCAATAAAAAAAAAATGACTGATGGGTAAAAGTCCAGTAGCCCCCCCTGTTCATGAAACTAAACCTTCAAATATTGATCGATTTAAATCTAAATAACCTTCATCTGGCAAAAACTCTCAAACCTGGGACTAAGGAAGACCTCGTGAGGTCCCAGGTTTGAGAGTTGTTTATTTTTTTGCCAAAATGAGGGTCACTTAAATCGATGGATATATATTTGAAGAATGAGTTTTCTGGCCAAATATTTAAATACATGAGTTTTCCCAGGGTACAGTAGTTAACAGGTTAAATAGCTTCTATGAAATCGCAACGAATCAACCCGATACAAAAGGAATTTGAATCCAATACAATCCAGGCTATAAATAGAACATCAAATTTTTTACTGTCTTTCCTTCTAATGCTGATGGTTGTCATAAAATGTATGATAAACATCTGAACGAGTGGAGTGTGTATGAAAGGTGCCAGACAAAGCAGGAAAGAATAATACAAGACAAGAACCATCCAAAAAAAATCAGTCTACCTCGCCTGAGGATCGAACCTTAGACCTTCTGATTACTGGTCAAACATGCTACCATTACACCACAGAGGCTTCTCCTATATTAAAAAATTTACTGATTCTTTATCTACATATTCCTTTCATGGAATAACCTACCCTACAGCATACGTTATTTTGTATTGATGGAATATTTACAAAAACAACATTTTGATTAAAGACTCGTAAGAGGTGATTATATATATATATATATATATATGTGACCCTCCGCCTCAAAACGGTATTAAGTCGGGTTGGTTAAGATGTTGCAAATTGAATTTATAGCCAGAAATATCAGACTTGTGTTGAGTTTGTATGTTTTATTGAGGAGAATGGATACCATATTTTAGGGTGCTTTACCAACAATTTATATTTTTGACCAGTTTAAGATTTAATTCGGCATTTAAGCATATAGTTCGTTCCGACATAATACCGTTTTGAGACGATGGGTCACATTATATATATTATAAATATATATATATATATATATATATATATATATATATATATATATAATATATATATATATATATATAATATATAATATATATATATTAAAGATAATGTTAGGGATTTGACATTATAAAACAAAACAACTAGACTAAACCCTTAATTTCCACTCCTCCTCTGACACACACACACACACACACACACACACACACACACACACACACACGTCTTATATACTATTAGCTTGTAATAGTCCTGAACATGGATGGCGGTATAACAAGGCCGCATAGCCGCACATGAAACACCAGTGCCTGATTCCCTAATTTGTCACTGAATTGAATGCTGTAAATAATATGGAGGTAGGCGTCACATTTAATATCAACACTGCTTTGCTGACCCGAGAGAAAGACTATTAAAAAATAACAATAAAAAAACCAAGTAGGTTTATTTGCCCTCTATTCCAGTATTAATAACTCTATTCAAATGTTAATAACTCTATTCGAATGTTAATAACTCTATTCCAGTGTTAATAAATCTATTCAAGCGTTACCAAGCATTAATCGATCAGAATATTTCCTGCCATTTAGATATCTGTTTTTTTTAAAGTCATGTATTTATGTCTTTATTGTTTTTTGTTGTTGGCTGAAGAAGGGTTTTCAGCCCGAAACGTTCCGTGTTTGGTATTTTTTGTTCTTTTTTAAAGCTTTTGTATTCATTTTTGTTTAGAACTTTCTACAGTCCACAGCTTGTAACAGCTTAGTATCCCTTTGACTTTGACTGATCAAGGCCTGGATCGTAGCCATCGTTAACTTATAGCCTGCCACTAGGAATGACTAGGGCTTCCAGTTTGACGTCATTTTTTTAGGTTTGTGCAACGTCTAGTGAGATGTCGTTAGTAGAGCTCAAGGAAACAAGTGGTCCCATTGGTTGAACTACTATTGAATACAACTCACGTTTTGTTTTCTTTTGTGGCCAAAGACTTGTCTTTTGACGTCATTTTTTAGCCAGTGTCAGGCTATAAGTTTCCGATGGGTACGACGCCTGGATTGGGTAACAGATGAATTGGCTCAATACAAAATTCATGTACATCATTCAAGAAACCATTTACAACTAATACCTATTATGTTACTATTTTTATCATATATTATTATTCTACCCCTAAACCTAAAATAGTATTGTGTATTGATATCAAGTTTACAAAAATAATTTGTGACATCTGATAATGTCAAATGATGATGATCATCATCATCATCATTGCCTTTTTCACCCTGGGTCAGGGTATAGGCCACATACAAACAGTTTCCATCCTTCTCTATCCTGAGCCAACTTTTTTATCTCATTCCAGGTCTTACCACTTCTCTGTTGTCCTTCATAAATTCTGTAATTCCAGAAACTCTTCGGTCGCCCAAGCTAAAAAAAGGATTTGGTTTGTCTGCGTTTCTGTAACGGTTTGAGTTTAATGGAAAGGGGTGTTAACCCTCTGATCAAATGATACATTTCACTAAAATTAGATTTTTTAAAATGAAGCATCATATCTTTGTAAATGTCTTTTCTGAACTTTGATAATGAAATGGGAATCAATTGAGGGGTAGAATAAATGATTTCTTACAATATTTGCATTTTGGAATTCAAACTTTGTTCCCAATGCGCATTCGCAAGCTTGTACAGCGATTGGGAAAACGTCCAGAATCCCAAAACGCGAGAGTGTAAGAATTATTATTATATGCAAAAGTTTCACATATAGATGGTTTCCATCACAAATCATTTCACAGACAGATGGTTTCCATCGCAAATCGTTTCACATACAGATGGTTTCCATCGCAAATCGTTTCACATACTGATGGTTTCCATAACAAATCGTTTCACATACAGATGGTTTCCATAACAAATCGTTTCACATACAGATGGCTTCCATCACAAATCGTTTCACATACAGATGGTTTCCATCACAAATCGTTTCACATACAGATGGTTTCCATAACAAATCGTTTCACATACAGATGGTTTCCATAACAAATCGTTTCACATACAGATGGTTTCCATCGCAAATCGTTTCACATACGGATGGTTTCCATAACAAATCGTTTCACATACAGATGGTTTCCATAACAAATCGTTTCACATACAGATGGTTTCCATCGCAATTTGTTTAACTCCAAGAAAAATGCCATTTTCTAAAATTTAAACCACGACCACTCTTGAACCCAATGACAAGCCAGGTCTATAAATTTTGAACGGTTGCCGTCGTCGTCAATCAGATGCACATTCCTCCCTCCCACCAAATCCAAGCATCAGTAACACACTGTATAGAGTAGTCACCTGGAATAACTAAACTACAAAAGACGTCTAACTACTGCTACAACCATTATGGCACAAGACTGAAGGGCTAGAGCTCATCACATCTGGTCGCCGGTTGCGATAAGTAAGTAAGTTGCCTTTAAGCCCCTTTTATACTGCGTTAACCCCCCCCCCCCCCTTTATTTTTAAAGGTGAGAGATGATAAACTATTTGTTACAGTGAATGACATAATCAGTCGGATGGTGAAAAGGTTTGAACTGAGGTATTGCCAAGTTTAGTTCAAAGCCCAATTTTTAAAATCTAAAATGAGTTCTTGTCATAAATGATTAAATCCATACCCACCTACTTGAAAATTTCACATTCAGTAAGAAATACAAAATTCATCAGTAATTAACGGTCAAATTTCAGTAATACTAAAGCAAACAAAAATAATGATAGATACACCCTTTTATATATGTAAAATAAACTTACCATGTTATATAGGCCTACTACTTATGCGGGACAAGCCTCAATCAAAGTCCATTTTCCACAGCATGGCAAAATATTCATCAGAAATCAAGTCCATTGAATAAGTAAAAACTACATCTGCTACAAATTCTACACGTTATATATATTAACATCATTTACAGTTCTTCAAACAAAATATTTATACACACTATATTAATAAATAAATTATTATTTTCTAATTTAACATTGCGACCATTTGTATCAGTAATATTTCTTCTATTTCCATAATACACTTCCGTAACAATTACGGACGTTCCGTAATAATAGGCAGGTATGTAAATCAACCCTTTTTTGTACATCTTCAGGAAATATCTAAGCTTAATTTCACTTCTAACTATTTTTTATAGCTAGTCAAGTTGAAAAAGTATGAAATTTGAGAAAAGTTGCTGGATACCTTTCCTTTCCCATACATCTGACCATAACTTCATGAAAAATCACCCGATTTACTTCAAAGAAAGCACGGGGAGCAAATTCTTTCAGAAAATGCACACAAAAAAATTGCAAATCCAAAATGTTCACCTTCCGACTGAATATGTCATGCACTGACACATTTATTATAGACTTCCTATACAGACTCTGCCTAACTTCATAGGAGTAGGACAATGCATTTGTTTGTTCCACTACACATCAACTCTCTCACTACCAGTACATTCGCTTCAGGGGGGAGGGGGGGGGGGGGGGGATTGTTGGAATTATTTTTAAAAAGAGAAAATAATTCCTTCTTCCCAATCAGCGGAAAACCATCAGCAGTGATAAATAAATACAGGGTTTTAAAATATTGAATGAAATTAACAGTCCACTCTGGATAAACGCAACTCTGTTAATCACATTATTTCCGCTGATTCCAAGGTGTTGCGATTATCTGGAGTGTGGACTGTACTGTATTTTGACATGTTATGAATCGGATCATGTTTTTTGTTTGGACCATTATATTGCAGTACTGCCCATGAAAATGTGTACAATGGAGAGATCAAATGAGTAAGATTTTGAAATATTTGCGTACAATCCTATAAAAGCTATAATTGATGCTAAATCTGGTGATGGTCACTTAGACCACACAAGCAATATTATACAGTCCACTCTGGATAATCGCAACACCTTGGTATCAGCAAAAATGTTGCGATTAACCGAAGTTGCAATTAACCGAAATTGAGTTTCCAGTCAGTCCACTATTGCAACATTTTACATATATATGGTAAACTCAATTCAGTTGTTGTAAACATTGTTCTTAATCCACCACAGACTGAGCAATTGATTGAAATAAAAACCATATGGCAGCCCTGTATAGATTTTTGAGGGCGAAAATTAGTTGCAATTAACCAGTGACTTTTATATTGAATTAAATCCGTTTCTTGGGAAATGTTGCAATTCACCGAATGTTGCGATTACCCGAGTTTCAATTATCCAGAGTGGACTGTAACTGATATTTCAATGAATGAATAAACCTACTCTTTATTGACCATATAAATATCATCTATAAATATTGAAGTAACCCAGCCCGATTATGTTATATTAAAAAAACTCCCTATATGAACTTCCGGGTTAAAGTGTTGAAGTACACTAAAACAGTCTAAGCTTGTTAAAAATGCCTTAATAACAGAAATTTAATGATAATGAGTACAACTCTCATCAAAATGAGTGAAATGAGTGAAAGTGTGTAAGAATACGCATTTTTTAAATATGGTTGACACCACTGATAATGTCGGTAGTTTAAAAAAAAAAATTTTTTAAATGCTTTAATAATAAAAGAAGAAGAAGAAGAAGAAGAAGAAGAAGAAGAAGAAGAAGAAGAAGAAGAAGAAGAAGAAAGAAGAAGAAGAAGAAGAAGAAAGAAGAAGAAAAAAAAAGACGAAGTAAAAAGTATTAAGTAAATAATAAAAAATAGAGATATAGTAATAAAATAAATAATAAATAATAATAATAATAATAATAATAATAATAATAATAATAATAATAATAATAATAATAATAATAATAATAATAATAATAATAATAATAATAATAATAATAATAATAATAATAATAATAATAATAATAATAATAATAATAATAATAATAATAACAACAACAACAATAATACACATTTATACAGTGCTCATTCTCGTGTACAACAAACACAAGCTCTGGGCACTTTTTACAATGTAAAAAAAATCATCAATTTGAAAAAAAAAAAAAAAAAAAAGGATATCCACCGAGTTGTTGACAGGTTTTGTGACGGAAGCCACCGACATTCCTGTATGTGACCCATCACCTCAAAACGGTATCATGTCGGGATGATCCACAGGCTAAAACAATGTCAAAGTAACGCCAAACTGATCAAAAATATGAAATCTTGTTGGGTCTTTTTGCGTGTTTGTTTGTTTTTTGTCGGTCTCATAAACTGTCATCATTCTCCTCAGTAAAACAAACAATTTAAATAATGAGCTTGTAAGGCGATATTACAATATTTTTTTTTTCGGACAGAGACAATGCTGTTAATGGCCAGGTACTCATTTTACACCTGAGTACAGTGAGAGCAAAGAGCCTTTTTTTTCAAAGGACTCAACTATACGTCGCAGAAAGGAGGACTTGTTGAACCCAGGACATTTCCAATCCTGAGGCAAGTTTCATAACCACTAGACCACTTTGCCACACATCACATTGCAAAAAATGTTCATAGTTCATATTTCCTTTCATTTTGATTCTGAAATTTATTTTCTTGGAGCACGATTCATCCTGACAAATGTGGGTGTCCTTGAGATAATCAGGTGCATGGTGAAAAAGCTTTGAACGGAGATATTGACAATTTTAGTCAAGAGGTCAATTTTTATGGAAAATGAGTTCTCATCAAAAATCGTTAAATCAAATCTTTTTCTACATATTGATGAAATATTTTAATTAAATTCTACTCCTAAATATTTTATTTTAATTTTTTATGAAGGTAATTATTATACTTACGTTCAACTCTTGTAAAATTTGGAAGCGATTTTCTCAAAATTAGGGTTTCACACCCTAGCCCATGCATATGACCATACATTCATGAAAAATCACCCGATATGCTTCAAATAACGATTAAAACGCTCAGGAGACATTGGGCTTTCAAAAACTTCAAGAAAGAAACAACGCAAAACAAAAATTTTCACCATGCGACTGATTATGTCAGGGACGCACACATATTACCATTTTGAGACGGTGAGTCACATTAATAAAAAATAAATAACAAAAACAAAATCATGAATATTCATATGTGACAAATCCTTTGAAAACAGTATTATATCAGAGTAGACCCGACGGTTGCATTTGAATTTCAAGATTTGCTTTTAACATTTAATCTAACATAAATACCAGTCGCTTGGGCTTAGGCTTTTTGTATTTTATGGTACAATATCCACTAAACGTGCTCAAAGCACTTTATCAGGGGTTCCAAGCCAACAGCAATGCTTAACATGCAGAACGAGACATGACACCTTGAAGGTGATATCACAATGTTTTATGTTTTTTCGACAGAGACAAAGCTGTCAACTGCCAGGAACAAATTTCAACCGAAGAACGGTGAGAGCAGCCTTTTCAGGGACTCACAACTTTGCACCGCTTAGAGTGGGACTCGAACTCGCTGCCTACCAGACCAAAGGCATGTGGTCATACCATTAGACATCAAAGCTGCATGGAACAAATATTGACTAAAATCAGACACGTTGACACTTCTTCTTCTTCTTCTTCTTCTTCTTCTTCTTCTTCTTCTTCTTCTTCTTCTTCTTCTTCTTCTTCTTCTTCTTCTTCTTCTTCTTCTTTTTCTTCTTCTTCAACTAAAATGTCAGCTGACAGCACATTCCGTCGTGCAGGCTATTTACAATATCACTGGGTACACCATTCAAACTGGATAAATGAAACAATCTTACAGGACTGGTTACATGAAACATTTAGTAAAAGACTGGGATAGATGAAACGATATTTAGTAAAGGGCCGGATATGTGAAATATCTAGTAAAGGACTGGATAGATAAAACGATATTTAGTAAAGGACTGGATAGATGAAACAATTAGGAAAGAACTGGATAAAATGAGACAGTTTAGTAAAAGACTGGATATTTGAAACATTTGACAAAGGAATGGACAGATGAAATAATTTTCAGCAAAGGACTGGACAGACGAAACAATTTTTAGTAAAGCACTGGATAGATGAAACAGTTTAGTAAACGACTGGATACATGGAGCATTGCAGTTAAAGACCGGATAGGTGAATCATTTTAAGTCATGATCATAAATTTGTATACAGATTTTTTTCTAATTAAGAGACCAAGTCTAATTTCACAAAGTTGTTGTGAATAGCATTCACCTTTCATGGTTTCAAGCTTTTTTGTTTTAATTTATCTTAAATATAAAGATAGAAACAGAAAATTGTGCTGCAAAGTGGACGTGAAAAGGCAATTATTACTTATTGTACCAAAGTGAATAATCTCTCTACTACAAAAAGATTATTGAAGAAGGTGACCATGACGAAGAATTTTGAACATCTAGAGAGAAAAAAAAAAAGAATATAAATGCGGACCCATCATCACAGCATGGAGCTGACCCATCATTGCAGCATGGAACTGACCCATCATCACAACATGGAACTGACCCATCATCGCAGCATGGAACTGACCCATCATCGCAGCATGGAACAGACCCATCATCGCAGCATGGAACTGACCCATCATCGCAGCATGGAACAGACCCATCATTGCAGCATGGAACGGACCCATCATCGCAGCATGGAACTGACCCATCATCGCAGCATGGAACGGACCCATCATCGCAGCATGGAACTGACCCATCATCGCAGTATGGAGCTGACCCATCATCTCAGCATGGAGCTGACCCATTATCGCAGCATGAAATTGACCCATCATCACAGCATGGAACTGACCCATCATGACAGCATGGAACTGACCCATCATCGCAGCATGGAACTGGCCCATCATGACAGCATGGAACTGACCCATCATCACAGCATGGAACTGACCCATCATCGCAGCATGGAACTGTAAGTCATCTCTTGAAATAAAGGCCAAAGACGGATCTTTTCTCAAAATTCCAGTTTTGTCTTTTGAGCCCAAAACGATTGATGCTCAGTATTTTGTTCTTTTTAAATTTTTAAAAAATTTAAAACTTTTCTTATACAAATGTGTAGCGGGCTGATAAAAACCCGGAAAGATGCGCAAATTTCATAAATTGAGTTAATGTACGCAATGGTGTAGACCACATCTTTCTGATCATTTACCACTTTAAATTTTCTTTCTATGTCAATTAAAATCCAAGTTATGAATTTTTTTTCTGAATAAAATTTGTTGCTATGGGAAACACTTTATCTTCGATTTTGGTTAATATCTCGAATCGAGGCTTGCCGCATATCTTGCAGGGTTTTCTCAGCCAGCCTCACATATATACGTATTGTTGCTCGATACTCTTTACAAAGTACAGATTATGGCAGGTTGGTATTGTAATCATTATGATCAATGTCTCTGCCGTCTTAAGGAAAAAGACTGTATGTGGCCTCTTATTACAAGTAAATATACAGTCTTTTTCCTTTAGACGGCAGTGCCTGTTTGTCAATGAGAATAATGCACAGTAAGTTATCACAATCATTCCTCATCCATTCTGAAAACCTTGAGTCTCCGAAGACCGCTCTTGATGGCGTCGAACGTGGAGAAGCTGATGCCGACGGCGATGGGACCTTTGACCCAATTCATGGAGAGGCCTTTGTACATGCCCCGTATGAAGCCTTCCTCCTGGATGATGAGGCGGGCTGTTCCCAGGATGGAGGTGTAGTCATGCAGATGGCCCGTAAGTCCTGTGGGGAGGGGAGAAAGGAAGGGGGGGGAGGGGAGAAAGGAAGGGAGGGAAGGAGGGGGGGGAAGGGGGGGGGAGAAAGGAGGGGGGGAGGGGAGAAGGGGGGAGGGGGGGGAGAAGGAGGAGGAGGGAGGAGAAAGGAGTGGGGGAGAAGAGAAAGGAGGGGAGGAGGGGAGAAAGGAGGGGGGGGGAGAGGAGAAAGGAGGGGGGAGGGGAGAAGGGGGGGGGAAGAAAGGAGGGGGGGAGGGTAGAAAGGGGTGGGGAGAGGAGGGGGGAGGGGAGAAAGGGGTGGGGAGGGGAGGAAGGAGGGGGAGGGGAGAAAGGGTGGGGAGGGGAGGAAGGGGGGGAGGGGAGAAAGGAGGGGGGGGGAGAAAGGAGGGGGGGGAGAAAGGAGGGGGGAAGGGAGAAAGCGGGGGGGGGAAGAAGGAGGGGGGAGGGGGGAGAAAGGGGGGGGAGAAAGTAGGGAGGGAGGGGAGAAAGGAGGGAGGGGAGAAAGGAGGGGGGGGAGGGAGAAAGGAGGAGGGGGAGGGAGAAAGGAGGGAGGGAGGGGAGAAAGGAGGCGGGGGAGAAAGGAAGGGGGAGAAAGGGGGGGGGGAGAAAGGAGGGGTGGAAGAAAGGAGGGGGGAGGGGAGAAAGGAGGGGGGGATGGGGAGAAAGGGGGGAAGGGGAGAAAGGAGGGAGGGAGAAAGGAGGGAGGGAGAAAGGAGGGAGGGGAGGAAGGAGGGGGGATGGGAGAAGGGGATAAAGTAGGGAGGGAGGGGAGAAAGGAGGGAGGGGAGAAAGGAGGGGGGGGGGGGGAATGGACATTGAAAGAAAGATAACAAAATAATAATTTTAAAAACTAGTCCATCAGAGCCATATGGGCTCGTGGAGTCGGAGTTTATCTCAGTTTCTATAGCGTGATATGAATAAAAGCAAATTGCTTGCTATTCTTTGGATAGGACATCGCAGGATGGATGTGTACTCATGCAGATGACCAGTAAGTCCTGGGGGGGGGGGGTGGAATGGACATTGAAAGAATAATAACAAAATAATAATTTTAAAAACTAGTTCATCAGAGCCATTAGGCCCTTTCGGATCGGAAGGTCCTGTTAAAAAACCCCCCCCCCCCTTTTTTTTAAAAA
>NC_088374.1:13758834-13818834 GCF_034508935.2 Berghia stephanieae
GAGTCTTCCTGTTATATCCTGTTGCCATCTTCTTTGTGGTCTTCCTCTGCATCTTCGAACTATCTATATAAAATCTCATTTTTAAAAAAAAGAAAAGTTTATATCGTTTGGCAACTTACTTTTTGTTCTGGAAGTTCGGCCAAATCTTGTACTGCTCGTGAGAACCGTACTGGACGGCGGCGTATGGCACGATGCGGACTAGGGTGGCGGAGTTACCCCGCCAGAGGGACAGGAAGCCGTATTGGACGACAGAGTTGTAGAGGAACCGAATCGCCTCTCGAGTGGAATAAGCACGGTTGGTGACTGTCGTGAAGAAAAAAAAAATATCTTAAAAAAAAGATATATATATATATATATATATATATATAAAATTTAAAGAGAAAGCTGAAAAATCTTTTCCAGAAATTTTTATCGTAGGCATTTTCTGCCTAATTATTTGTTTTATTTTTTTGGTTCCCGTTTTGTTAAATGTCGATTTCATTTTGTAAAACTTGCATAGTTAGTGTGTGTGCGACTGTTGTGTGTGTCTGTTTGGCTCAGTACGAGTGTGTTTATGGTTTGTTAAGTATAGCATATTGTAAAGCGCTTTGAAGGCTTCAGCATTTAGCGCTATGGAAGAATATTTTCTTCTTCTCCTTCTTCTTCTTCTTCTTCTTCTTCTTCTTCTTCTTCTTCTTCTTCTTCTTCTTCTTCTTCTTCTTTCTTCTTCTTCTCTTTTATTATTATTATTATTATTATTATTATTACTATTATCATCATTATTATTATTATTATTATCATTATTATCATCATCATTATTATCATCATTATTATTATTACTTACCTTGAAAATTAATTTTTGTCCTGTCTAGAGGAGCGATGGTTGTTTTCGCTAGAGCTCCAGCGATAGCACCAGCTATCAAAGAAGTCAAGACTTTGTGATGGTCTGCGACCTGGGGTGGATGGAGGAGAAGGTGATCGGTTAATTGGTTGATGATGATATCTGATGCACAATTTATTGTCTGCTTGTCTGTGTGAGTGTGTGTGTGTGTATGTGTGTGTATGTGTGCATGGGTGCCATTCAAGAAATCCAATGCCCCTGAAAATGAAAATTGTCCTCCACTACCCCTTAAAATGTTTGTCGATGTATATCAATCTGTGAAAAATAGTTTTATAATTTGTTTTTCAGTTTTCCAGTAATTCTATGCTCATTGGCAAAAATCTAACAAGGGCTGTACACAACAACTTTGGGCCCCCTACACTTCTTAAACAAAAAAAATAAATAAATAAAAGAATAGATATGCTTGTTAGTCTATAGATAGTGTGCAGGCTAAGAAGCTCACAACATTGCCATCCGGAAGTAAAACGGACCAACACACAAAACTGTGTGTATCCATGAACGTTTATAGTCAGGTTAATACAGTTCAGTGAGCAGTACTCATAAATGCGGATGGCAAAAAACAATAACAAAGACCTGAGTGACGTCATCTTCGAACTATCTATAGATAGTGTGCAGTTGGCTAAGAAGCTCATAACATTGCCATTCGGATATATTACGAACCAACACACAAAACTATGTGTAACCGTAAACATTTATAATCTGGTTAATACAGTTTAGTGAGAATTACTCACAAACGCGGATTGCAAAAAACAATAACAAAGACCCGGGTGACGTCAACTTCATTCCATCTATTCAAACAGAGCCCAGCCTCCTTGATAATATAATACAAAAAAAAAACAAACAAAAAAAAACAAAAGAACTCACATTTTTATTTATCTCATGCTCAGACCTGTGTAGAAGTTCTTCCTCCTCCTCCTCCCACTCTTCCAAAGGTCCCCCTATCCCCTCCTTCATCTCCACCCCTCCCTCCTCCTCCTCCTCCTCCTCATCACCCCCTTCTTCCATGCTGGCCGTCTCTTCCTCCCCCCCTCCGCCTCCTTGTCTTCGAATAGAAATTCTGTTTCCTCCCACTCTGACTGTGCTCCTAGGAAACTCAATGGAGGACATTGCACAGTGGCTGGCAACAACCTCTATATACTATGATCAGCAACCGAAATCTATTTGGAAATAAAGAAATATCACATTATTACACTCATGCAAAAAAAAAATAATATTTTTTTCAAATTAAAAAATAAATTATTTAAAAAAAACTAAAAATAAATAAAATAAAAAGAATAATACTTATTATTATTATATCATTCTTCTTCTTCTTCTTCTTCTTCTTCTTCTTCTTCTTCTTCTTCTTCTTCTTCTTCTTCTTCTTCTTCTTCTTCTTCTTCTTCTTCTTCTTATTATTATTATTATATTATTATTATTATTATTATTATTATTATTATTATTATTATTATTATTATTATTATTATTATTATCATTATTATTATTATTATCATTATTATTATTATTATTATTATTATTATTATATATTATTATATTATTATTATTATTATTATTATTATTATTATTATTATTATTATTATTATTATTATTATTATTATTATTATTATTATTATCATCATCATCAAATAGGGTCAAATAGGGAACACAGGATTCCACGACCCACCTCCAATCCATCGATGTGTGAATTTGGACATTACGTAAACAGTATCATCCAGCAACAAGCGAAGGATCCGCTATGTAGGATACACCCTTATATTTACAGAGTACAAAATACAGTATTCAAAACTATGAATGATAATAGAACATGACAGTAGCATAGAGATGATTTACAATGAAAAAAAATACCATCACTCAAAAAAGCTACTATACATCGGACTGTCTTGCTCCCAGCCAAATATCCCTGCTAGAACCAGGGGAAAAAAAATCAAGAATAAAAACAGGGATTTGGGCCCTCCCCCCCCCCCCCCAACCCCCCAACACTTATGTCATTACAAATTTATTAGCAATGACTATGAAAAATGTTTTTCTCTCTTTTTCAGGAAAATTTTTGTCTGAAATCAAAGCCCTATCTCCACTGAGTAAATATGTTTTTGAAATTTGAAAATCCATTCATAAATAAACAAGTTATGCAGAAAATCCATTCATAAATAAACAAGTTATGCAGTTTCAAAGGTGTCATTTATTTGGATGACCCGCGAAAATATGGGACGCTTTTTCGGCATTTTTTTTCAACCTTTGGTTGTATCTTGCGTAATAAGTGGATTGAAAGATTGAAATTTGGCAATTTTATGGCAAATTTGATAGAGAATATGATGAAAACATTAGAAGAGTTCTAAATTATATAATTTTAGAGCTGGATGGTATATAACACACACACACACATACACAGAGAGAGAGAGCAGCAGCCTCTTATGGTTGTCACACTACTATGTTATGACGATCGACCCAAATAGCAAAGTCCGGTCCGCATTCGTGCACCGTCGCAACACACCTTTCGACTAGATGCTCTGCCGTCTCGGGTTCTTGCCCACAGCGTCGACATATTGGACAGGAAGTTAGACCCCACCGATGTAACACACTTGCCATTAGGCAGCTCCTCGACCGAAGCCGATTCGCAGCTACCCAGTGTCTCCTCTTACTGGTATCAAAGCCTGGCAACTTCTCACCAAGCTTAGAGGAGTGTGGGTCCCCGCCCCCACGAGGGATTGAATTCGTCCAAACCGACTTCCATCTCGTATGTGCAGCTCTGTCCGTAGTCAGGGATTCTGTGTACAAGGGTTGCCGGGACTTATTTCGGCTCGAAACGGGGGCACCGTCCATTATGCGCATGAGAGGGGTATCCCCATTCCCTCTCTCTTTGATCTTAATCAGCCAGTTTCCCGTAATCGTCTCCCTCCGGACATCGGGGGGCTGGATCGCTGCCATTATCGGGCCCCATTCTCTAGGGGTTGTTGCTAGCGTTCCTGACACTATGTGCATCGACTTGCGAAGTTTTACATCCACCTTCTCAACGTTTCTGCTTCTACCCCACACTGGAGTGCAATACTCAGCAGTGGAATAGCATAGTGCCTAGGCGGACGTTCTCAGGAGCGCTTGGCTAGCGCCCCAAGTCGATCCCGCTAGCTTCCTCAGAAGACTATTCCGCTTCTCTATCTTCCGGGCAACCCCTTCGAGATGCACCCGATAGGTAAGGCTGCGATCCAACGTCACCCCTAAATATTTTGGATGCGGCTCATATGGGGTGGCTGGTCCCCGACTAGGACATTCAGTTTTCCGGTGTGCCAACCACTGCATAAGTGAAATGCAGTGGCCACGGTTTTTGAAGTGTTCATCTTCAGGTACCACTTGTCAAAGTAGGATTTGGTGACGTCCTCGCTGAGTACGCTCTCGAGACGGGTCCACACTTTACTCTGAGTAACGAGTGCCCAGTCGTCCACGTATCCCAGCCTCAGGGAGGAAGTGTTCGGCATATCGCTAATGTAAACGTTAAGCAACATTGGCGCAAGTACCGACCCCGGAGGGACCCCATTCTTCAATTTCCTTACTTTGCTCGTGGCGTCTCCCAGCGCGACGTGGAATTGCTTTTCCCCTAAGATCGAAGAGAACAACTTCAAGGTCTTTCTTTTTGCACCTTATGATTTTTGCAAGTTTGAGCATCAACCCTTCGCACCAGACTGTATCGTATGCCGCTGATAGGTCTATAAAGACAGCACCTGTTTGCTGTTTTCTCTCGAACCCATGCTCAATATGCTCTGTAAGGGCAATGACCTGCTCCGTGGTGCACCTCCCTTCCCTGAAGCCTGCCTGCTCGGGTGGCAGGGCAGCGTCTAGGACCAGCCCCCATCGGTTTAATGGAACACGCTCCAACAATTTGTAAAGACAGCTCAGCAGCGATATGGGTCTGTAACTGTCTGCCTCCTTCGCCGGTTTCCCTGGCTTCAGGATGGCAACTATCTTCGCATGCTTCCACACTTGTGGAAGCTTTCCTTTTGCAAGGACGTCGGACATTGCCTCTGCCAGCCAGGCCCGTGCCCTGGGGCCCAGATGCGTCACCATATCGGGATATACACCATCTATCCCTGCTGCTTTGCCGTTCTTCACTTCGCTAATGGCTGCACCCACTTCTCGGGGACTGAACGGGGTCATCCAGTCCGACTCCTCCGCAGGTAGCGAGTCCAAAATCGTACGGTACGCTTTGCGGACACCGCGCTCAAAAGCCTGATTAGGGACCCGTTTGCTATGGCTCTTAATGTTCTTGGCAATTGTGTCTGCCTCGCATTCCGGTGCAGCCTTCGCGAAATTCCGATCTGGGTCCAATTTCTTTATCAAACGCCAAGCGTGGCGGCTGGAGTGTGTAAAGTCGAGACTTTCCACGGTCTCCTGCCACCGTTGCTTCCTTCCCTCTGCCAGAGACTGAAGTAGTCTATCGGCTGCGTCCTGGGACTGAGTCTGCTGGTACAGCTCTTCCGACTCTGCTGTCCAGCAAGGGGTGTAGAATTTCCGTTTGCCCCGTGGAATAGAACGTTGAGCGCTTTTAACCAGTAGCCTGCTAAATCTGGTTATATTCTTGGACTTGGGAGGAATGGCAGGGCAAACCTGCTCGATATAGGAACTGAATTCCTCCCAGTCAGCCTTCCTGAAGTTCCATCTGCAAAGTGGGAGAGACTGCACCCTCGGTATTGTCACCCCAGCTGTGACAAGAACCGGCCTGTGCTGGCTATGCGGAAAGTCCCCGAGGACTGTTCGCTTCACCTGCAGCGGTTCACCGTTCGCGCCTTTCGTAACGAGGGTGAGGTCTCGTGGATCTTTACCTTGCAGTTGGTGAGGGGGCTTGAGCCACACGGGAGGGCAAAGGTGTAAATCCCGGTCGACCGTCACGAGACCATCCCGGGTATCGAGCCAACGAGCCACATGAGCTGCTCGCCCCGGTGTGTGACTAAATTTGATCCAACCCGGTGCCCGAATAGCAGCCCTATCCCGGGCGCCACACTATTAAATAAAAAAAGAAAAGAAGAGAGAGAGAGAGAGAGAGAGAGAGAGAGAGAGAGAGAGAGAGAGAGAGAGAGAGAGAGAGAGAGAAATTAGTATAACACACACACAGAAATATATTAAGAAATGAGTATATAACACACAGAGAGAGAGAGAGAGAGAGAGAGTAGAGAGAGAGAGAGAGAGAGTAGAGAGAGAGAGAGAGGGGGGGGGGGGAGATTGCGTACATAAATGAAAGAAATATAGAAGGAAAAGAGAAATTGGACAAGGGGACAAAGGTTACTGATGGAACGTGACTTGGAACACAATAATTAAACCCATGCTGAGATTGTAGATCATATTGCAATCGAAAACTTTTAACATTATAATTTCTTAAATTCTTGTAAATTAAACAGTCAAATTGTCAGCTATTTATTGAACCCAAACGCAATGGCAGACGATAAACACCCTCTGCCAGTGAGACCACGCAGACATTTTGACTAGTCATGAACTTTAAAATGAGGTCAACCAATTAGAAAGCGCTTTGCCACGACCCGCTCAGCCGCTGTTTGGTGCCAAATCGTTTTGAACTTGTGATTCGGGCTGTAGGGGGCCAAAATGGCTTTGTCTTTTACGAATGAAGAGCAAATTAGGATGGTGTTTTGTAAAATACGGGAAAAGTACTGGTCATATTCATATGAAATTTTACAACCAAAAAGAAGAAATGTTCATGTATTACCTTGTCAGCGACAAAACCTACACGCCCGGTAGTTTTAGAAATATTTTACTCCAAAGAGTAAAAATCTATTTTTAACGGTCTTCTGGTAATCGCACGAGTTTTGTTGCTTGACATAATCTAAAATGACCTTTTTTCTAACTGTGTGCCAACTTTCAGTCAAATTCATCGATAAACAGCGTCGTAATTAATTTTTTAAAATAGCATATACGAAACGGCTTCGTCCCATATTTTGTCGCGAATTTGGGCACTTCGTGAGCGGAAAAGAGGCCCAAAGATTTGTGCGGGATAGTCATTGCTAAATTTATATAAGAATAAGACTTTTCTTACCCAGTTCAGAAATGATTGCTGGTCAAACTTCTAGATAAGTGATGTGGTCTCTTTCTTCCGTTCCTGTCTCCTTAACTGCTGTTGTGTGCGTTGCTGTTGTTGTTTATGGCCAATTGTCTCTGTTATTCTTGCTGGTGTGTGGTTGGTTTATTATTTATACGACCGCATCTTGTCTCCTATGAGTTCTGTGGTAATAATAATAATAATAATAATAATAATAATAATAATAATAATAATAATAATAATAATAAGAATAATAATAATAAGAATAAAAAAGAAAATACCAATAATAATCAAATCATCATCATTGTCATAATAATAATAATAATAATAATAATAATAATAATAATAATAATAATAATAACAATAATAATAATAATAATAATAATAATAATCATAATCATCATCATTACATAATAATAATAATAATAATGAAAATGATAATGATAATAATAATAATAATAATAATAATAATAATAATAATAATAATAATAATAATAATAATAATAATAATAATAATAATAATAATAATAATAATAAGGAAAGGAAGGGGGGGGGTGTATCTCATAACAATAATAATACCCTTCTGATGACAACGGTTTACTAGGCCAAAAACAGATTTAAAAAAAAAAAGAAAGGAAGGGGGGGGGGGGGTGTATCTCATAACAACAATAATCATAATAATAATACAGACCAATGGGAGCGATCTATATTCATGTTTTCGTCCAACCAGTCATCAATCACATGATTTGTTGATGTCCAATGATTGGATATTTCTTAACAAATGTAAACACGCTGCTTTGTTTATGAAAGTTGTAAACACATACACATGTGTCAAGCTGAATTAAATGACCAATCGTGATGTTAGATATTTCAAAAGCTGTGAATACTTTTCACTAGCACATTTTCAATGTGACCAATGACCTCGAGCACATGGAAAAGGATTATAGATAGTTCGAAGATGACGTCACTCAGGTCTTTGTTATTGTTTTTTGCCATCCGCGTTTATGAGTAATGCTCACTGAACTGTATTAACCTGACTATAAACGTTCATGGATACACACAGTTTTGTGTGTTGGTCCGTTGTACTTCCGGATGGCAATGTTATGAGCTTCTTGGCCAAGCGCATACTATCTATAGATCATGCCCATTGATGTCAACCAAGTTTCAACCAACGGGATCAGATAGCTAGTTTTGACAGGAGACCACACGCTCAAACTCGATCAATAAATAAAATTGTTGTACGGTAAGTAGTTGATCATGTCAATCTCCTGTTCAATTTTACACAAACATATGACTAACCTCCATCCTCCCCCCCCCCCCTTTGACTCTCCTCTCTCTCTCTCTCTCTCTCTCTCTCTCTCTCTCTCTCTCTCTCTCTCTCTCTCTCTCTCTCTGTGGCTGAAGTTAATATACAGTTATTAACAAAAAAAACAAAAAAAAAAAAAATACTTTAAATCAATTTGAAGAAATATCGAGATATAACCTGTTAATCCTCAGCCCACAATTTTGAAATTTAAAAAAAAATTATTTAAAAAAAAAGAAAGCTTTTATATAGCGCAATATCCACTAAACGCGCTCAAAGCACTTTACAAAGAGTCCCTGACCAACAGCAACACGTATGAAACATACAGAACGAGATATTACGCCTGTTAGGTGATATAATTACATTTGTTTCCCAACAAAGACAACGCTGATAACGGCCAGGTACTCATTTTACACCCGAGTATGTTGAGCGAATGTGAATAAAGAGCCTTTTCCAAAAGACTCAACTATGCTCCAAGAAGGCTCAAACTCAAACCCAGGGCCTTCCGATCCGAAAGCGAGTGTCATATCACAAGACCACATTCGCCGCACATAAAAATAAAAAGATTATTTCACCGTGTGTTTTATATCAGAAAGTGAGTGGAGCAGGCACTTATGTTGATAACAACAAGAAATGAAGTGAGTAGGAAAGTGCCAGAAGACAATAGAGAATAAATACTTCGTAGCGGCGATGGGGGGGGGGGGGGGGCTCGAACCCATGACCTTATTAGTTGAACAACTCTGCCTGGCCGGGGAGATCGTGACTCTACCGTATGAGCTATCCTGTGTTTTATACGATGTTCTAACATGTATTATTTATAAGTTTAAATATACACACACAAGTTCGGACTAAAGGCCAGAGGTATGGCCTATCTCAATTTATCAAATTCATATATAAAGTGTTGCTATTGGTTCTTGGTTGTATATTTTTACATTTTTGTGCATTTGCATATATCATATATGTATACATTGTCGCCATAGATTCTGAACTTTGTGTTTATACGTCTGTAAACGAATTTCCATTTTTTTTTAATGAATAAAGTATATATTATTATTATTATTATTATTATTATTATTATTATTATTATTATTATTATTATTATTATTATCATTATTATTATTATTATTATTATTTATTATTATTATTTATTATTATTATTATTATTATTATTATTTATTATTATTATTATTATCATTATTATTATTATTATTATTATTATTATTATTATTATTATTATTATTATTATTATTATTATTATTATAAATATTCATATTGACACAACACAGAGTGTGTGACATTACAGCATATCGTTATGTCATATCCTATCAATTTCTCCATACCATTTAATTTACTACCCTACTTTGTGACCTTATGACACTATCATCATTATCATTGCCTTTTTCACTCTGGGTCAGGTATAGGCCACAGACAAACAGTTTCCATCCTTCTATATCCCGAGCTAACTTTTTTAAAATCTCGTTCCATGTCTTATCACTTCTCTGTATATATCAGCTTCTTTAGAAACTCTTTGGTCGCCCAAGCTAAAAAAAAAAAAGGATTTGATTTGTCCGGCTGCGTTTCTGTAATGGTTTGAGTTTAACGGAAAGGGGTGTTAACCCTTCGACAACCCCCAACCTGGAGGACCAGGTGACTCAAAAAAGAGGGGTAATCACACACCATTAGTCGCCTTTTACTACACGCTGGCTCGGCATTGGGCTTTTCTTGCACCTTCTTTGTTGAGGGACCCCAGACACCACACAGGGGTATGACACTATGCTATGCATAATAATGTGCGAGACTTGTGTAGCAGAATTATAACCCTAACTCTTTCAGCGCTGAGGCTATATTATTCGCATTTCCGTCACAAAATGGCTGACAACTGATTGAAGCAGCATGAGAATGACGAGCGAAGACAAAGTGACATTCGAATTCCATGTAAAATCTCAATTAAAATACCCCCCTAGGGCAACTGACTGTTCTGATGAAAGAAATGATACCATTGGTTCAATTTATAGTACTTTGTAGAAAGTAGGATTGGATTACATTATAATTATTTTGCCTTTCACGACTGGTCGCACTGTGCGGCCATTGGCCAGTAGAACAGATTCTGTTCTGGCCGCCCAGTGCAGCAAATGGTGCTGAAAGAGTTAATATATTCATTTTAAAACATGCCTAGAGCTAGATAATGAGGAAATGGAGATGGAGTTTATCCCAGTGTCTGTAGCTTAGAATAGAAAGTAACAATTGTTTGCTACCCTTTGGAGTAAACGGACCGACAACCTCTGACTCACACATGATTTTAAAAAAAAAATTTTATTGGTGTTAGTGTTAGTACAATTTACATGATGGGCAGATAATGTGGGTAATTTACATAAACGCATAGCATTAATACGATGTTGAGCCTTATCAAATGGTTTTTTTTTTTTGTTGGTTGAAGACTTGATTTAAGCTCAAAATGCTCTGGATAAAGTAAATCATTTGAACTTGCATTTTTTTTTAACCTTTTGAAGTTGTCACATTGATATTATTTGTTCAAGGTTGTAACAGCTGGTATTGATAGTGTATTCATTAACCCTCTCCTTACCGACCATTTTCAGTATTTTCCCACAATAGCAGGCTTACCCAGCAGAAAAATTGAGTTTTTAAACTCAAACAATCTCTCTACAAAACAACTTTATGCTCTTATTTAATTAAATAAAGACCATTGGTATTGTGATGAGCAGAATAAATCTTATACATAAGAGAAAAAAATGTATATATGTTGTGTCGTAACAAATGTGACGATTTTGCTGTAGGTGGTAAGGAAAGGGTTTTTAATTACACTTTGAATTTGAATAGATGATAGGGGTAATGTGATTGATCTGTATCATCTGCAGCAGCATTTGGGGCTCAGCAGAATGAAGTCCTCTCGGATAGATTGTCATTATAATATTGTAATTGTGGTGTGAGACCATTAGAAGCTGTCACTCATCTTCTAACGAATATTAATAATAATAATTAATAATTAATAATAATAATAAGAATAATAAGAAGAAGAAGAAGAAGAAGAAGAAGAAGAAGAAGAAGAAGAAGAAGAAGAAGAAGAAGAAGAAGAAGAAGAAGAAGAAGAAGAACAAGAAGAAGAAGAACAAGAAGAAGAAGAAGAAGAAGAACAAGAAGAAGAAGAAGAAGAACAATAATAATAATAATAATTGAAGTGAGCTGATGTATAGGGGGTTAACATCACAAAGCACTATGATAACAACTAATGTGGTAATTCGATCCACAATAAAACATATCTCTACTAATATAGAACAAAAAGAAATAATTAAAGGCGAATGAGATCCAAGATCTGTGCTTACGTTGGGGACTGGGTTAATGGTACACCTATGAGGTCTTGTGGTATGACAGCCACATTCGGATCAGAGGGTTCTGGGTTCGAGCCTCACTCAGCGCATAGTTTAGCCCTTGGAAAAGACTCTTTACTCACATTCTCTCACCGTATTGAGGTGTGAAATGAGTCTGGTCGTTAACAGCATTGTCTCTCATCGGAAAAAAATTGTAATCAATATCAGCGTCAAGTTACGTCCTTCTGTCTAATGTTACATGTTGCTGTTGGTCAGGGACCCCTTGTAAAGCTCTTTGAGCCCATTTAGTGGATATTGCGCGCTATATAAAAGATCAAATTTTTAAAACATTTAAAATCTTAATGAATCGTATTTATGCACCTCCATTGCGCAAATACTATTCATTATCGATGCTGTGTTTCTGTTTTTGGACATGGCAAAAGTTATATGTGACATATGTCCATCTTTGTTAATAGAAAATTTACAAAACAAGAGCTGACAAAATTTAAAACCACTAAATAGAAGTTAAAATAATGTTCTAGAAAGATCTGATTAAATATCATGAATAGCCAGGTGGCTCTGTAGCGTAGTGATTAAGCTGTCAGACTCTATCTAACCATGAAAGTGCTGGGTTCGATTCCTATTGTGGATAATCAATTTTCTAAAAATTTTGTTGAAACAAATATAATTTTAATTGTTACAGTTATAAGATATATATTTTAATACTTTGAATTAATTAAATATTATTACAATAATAATAATAATAATAATAATAATAATAATAATAATAATAATAATAATAATAATAATATAATAATAATAATAATAATAATAATTATCATTATATATTATTATTATTATTATTATTATTATTATTATTATTATTATTATTATTATTTTAATTATTTTATTATTATTATTATTATTATTATTATTATTATTATTATTATTATTATTATTATTATTATTATTATTATTATTATTATTATTATTATTATTATTATATATTATTATTATTATTATTATTATTATTATTTATTATTATTATTATTATTATTATTATTATTATTTATTATTATTATTATTATTATTATTATTATTATTATTATTATTATTATATTATTATTATTATTATTATTATTATTATTATTATTATTATTATTTTATTATTATTATTATTATTATTATTATTATTATTATTATTTTTAATTTTTATTATTATGATTATTTATTATTATTATTATTATTATTATTATTATTATTATTATTATTATTATTATTATTATATTATTATTATTATTATTTTTATTTATAATTATAATAATAATTATTATTATTACTATTTTATAATTATTATTATTATTATTATTATCATCATCATCATCATCATCATCATCATCATCATCATCATCATCATCATCATCATCATCATCATCATCATCATCATCATCATTATTATTATTATTATTATTATTATTATTATTATTATTATTATTATTATTATTATTATTAAAAACAACATATTTATACCATTGTTAACAGCGTGCACTTATTTGCCGGTTTGATAACCCACTTCATTCTTGTAATGGAAATCTAAAAAAAAAATGACGCAAAAAATTACCCATTACAACAATGTTACACTAGGCCCATAATTGTGTTGGGATGTCAGACTTGCATATATGTACAGGTCGATTGTTATTTTATAACACTCTATCATTATGGTCAGTATTCGTTTACCATGTTTTTGTTTTTGTTTTGTTGTTTTTCGTAAAAACTATTATTATATTTTTTTAAACTTCTATTCTAAATTTTTAAAAAGTATTTACTTATTTCTATTTTGATCATTGTGATCAGTATTTGTGACCATTACCATGTTTCTTTTCACCTTTGACCTTTTAAAATTACTATTTAATTACTATCGTCGTATCACATACTCAGGCAATCACTCAGCAGCATACTAAAGTACAATCTAAAACTAGAACTAAAACTATCTGCATTTAAAGCTCAATGACGTAGCAGGAAGGGGCAGCGTGGCTTAGCGGTACGGTCTTTGCTTCGTACCCAAAAGGTACCAAGTTCGACTACCCGCCTCGTTGAGTGGCCTTGAGGAAGTCACCTCGCCCTAGCTCACTTTTCGGCGCTGCACTGCGGCTGACGCCTGGGTTATTCCAGTCTTCCCTTGGAATAGACCCTAAAGACAAATTTCCCCTTGGGGATGAATAAAGGGAATTTTATTTATTTATTTTTATTTATTTATTCACAGAAAAAAAAAATTAAAAAGAGAAGCCTCTATTTTTTTTCTGTGGGTCTATTTTTACACCGTGCATAAAAACAGTTGTGTTGACCAGCACCCCCATCGGAGGTGCATAAAAATGGTGCGTTATTAAAGTACTATACACCAACGGATGAGCTGAAAATTTTTTTTTTTTTTAATTGAGCTTTTATATAGTGCAATATCCACTAAATATGCTCAACATGTTTTACAAGGGGTCCCTGGCCAACAGCAATATTTAACCTGTAGGACGGGACATGACGCCTGTTAAGCGATATTACAATTTTTTCGAACACAGACAACGCTGTTAACAGCCAGGTACTCATTTTACACCTGAGTACAGTGAAAGAAAGTGAGTAAAGAGCCTTCACTAAGGACTCAACTATGCCCAAAGCGAGGCTTGAACCCAGGACCTTCTGATCCGAAAGCGATTGTCATACCACAAGACCACATAGCCGCACAAAACGCCACCTACATGGGCATATACACTGCCATGAATCCTTCAGACTTCAGGATTAAAATGTGAG
The DNA here is from genome assembly GCF_034508935.2 of Berghia stephanieae. Lineage (NCBI taxonomy): Eukaryota > Metazoa > Mollusca > Gastropoda > Nudibranchia > Aeolidiidae > Berghia > Berghia stephanieae. Next base: position 13,773,177 of record NC_088374.1, read on the forward strand.
CATTCTCGTAAGGCTGCGGCTATTCAGACTCGAGTCTGAATAGTCTCCCGTGGCTATTTGGACTGAAATTCCAATGCGCACTCATTCTGGATAGTCTCCCTTGGCAGTATAGTTTTTGTTGGGTTTTACTTATTGATTATTACGTAAAATTAATGCAAATCAAAATTAAGATTTTAGATTAACAGGTAGTCTAAACCTGCATTTTAACCCGAGAAAGCCAAAATCATGGATCAATGTCCAGATAGAAATTATATAAAAAAGTAAAAGAGTTTAAAAACTCTTCAAAAGCAGCAAAAGTTAGTCAAAGTAACTGGTATAAATGAAGAGATTTTCTAGCTAACAACATAACACGATGTCTAAATAAAATCAAGACAAAAATAAATAATTTAAAAATGATATAATCTGAAAGTGTGAGACGGGCAACAATCCTCCTCAGTGCAAAGTAGGGGTGGGGTATGAGCTGAGTCAGTGTGATATAATATGGACAAAGGGCAAAACAGAATTTCTTCTGAACTCTTTTTCTATTTCGTTATCCATTCCACCCTGTGCCTACTGCCCACATTGTGCCGTCCTCCCCTGCCCTATGTATGCGCACACACATTGGAGTTTGAGTCCGAATAGTCACGGAAGACTTAGGTCTTAATTCCAAATTCGAGAAGGGTTCTTGAATCAAACCCTTAACCGATAGTAGGGTAAATAAGCAACACCTAGTCCTAGTCCAGGGCCTGCTGCTCTACACTTAAGTAAAGATGGCGATCGCGAAACATCCAAGGCAAGGAAGCAAAGAGAGTTAGAGTAAGAAGAATCATCAGGAGACTGGCTGAGACTGAGACTTCAGAAATATTTTTTTCTTTATTTTAAGTATGTTGAGCGCGGTGTATAACTAATCTTCTTACTGAAGAAGGTAAGCATATGTAGGGCGTGAGAAAGGGGGTGGGCGGGGAGACTGATGTTGTAATTGAGGCCGTGGAAACACCCGTAGGCACGTAGGCCGTGCCCGCAGGTTACAATTCACTAGACAGAAGTCTCCGTCTATTGACAAAATTGACTCACCCGCCGCAGTAAACATCTTTCTTACAGAGTAAATTCCAAAAGAAATAATAAAATTCAACACCCTTTCGACCTATCAAAACTAAAAACAAAAATTGGAAAACCTATAAAACCTTAGGATCAACCCACCAGCACACGTTCAATTCTATATTGTAAAGTGAAGTCCATCAACTTTCGATTGCGTTTTTTTCAGAAGGTTATGTTGTTGATTTGAACTCTGCTCGGCCGGGTCAAAATAGTTTAAGCTATGAGAGTTATCGCCCTTTAAAACAGAGAAATAACGATTGGGTGAGAGGATTAATTAATTTTTTGATCCCATGGGATCATCGAATAAAGAGGAGGGGCTTATTCTGTGTGTGTATTGGATCACCCGACTTCTGGGATTAAACATGTATGTGTGTGGGTGTATAGATAGTATGCGCTTGGCTAAGAACCTCACAACATTGCCATCCGGAAGTATAACAGACCAACACACAAAACTATGTGTATCATTGAACTTCAACGTTTATAGTCTGGAATGCAGTTTAGTGAGAATTACTCATAAACGCGGATGGCAAAAAAAAAAAAAAAAAAAAACAATAACAAAGACCCGAGTGACGGCAGCTTCATTCTATCTATATTTTGTGTCCAGTGGACAAGCTTGGCGTTTGTGTTTGTAGATGTCTTTTATGTAAAACTGAGTCAGACAAAAAACAAAACAAGCAACAACAAACAAACAAAACAAAAAAAAAAGAAATATAGAAAACAAAAAACAATTAAGAAAGTAAGAAAACAAAATTACTGGAGGAAAATTGGGTTGGAACTTCAGCCCTTTCTCTAGTGCGCTATGATTGGAACCGGTGACAAAACAAGACTTGGAAAAAGGCTCTTTACTCACATTCTCTCACCGTACTCAGGTGTAAAATGAGTGCCTGGCCGTTAACAGCAAAGTATAGGTCGGAAAAAAACTTTGTAATATCGCCTAACAGGCGTCATGTATCGTTCTACATGTTACGTGTTGCTGTTGACCAGGGATCCCTTGTAAAGCGCTTTGAGCAAGTTTAATGGATATTGCCCTTTATAAAAGCTCTATTGATAAGGAATTAGATAGCCTTAAGTTAGAATGTGTCGAGGATACAATGCATGTTTATTTTATAATTGATATCCTGCATGTTGTATAATACTAATACATATCAGCCGACGTGCACTTATTTTCAGGTCTGATAATCCAATTCCTTTTGGGCTCATTGTTGTAATGGAAATCTCAAAAAAAATGAAAAATAAAAAATAAAAAAAATTACGCAAAATATTGTCCATTACAAAAATGTTAACTCACTCAACCCTAACACCGACTATATCCGTAGTTTACCAGGGGGTTACTTTTACCCCATGTCTAGGAATTTATCATATTTTTCTGAGACAAATTATAGGCGTATTATCAAAACTCATGTTTTTTAATTATTTTACATTTTAATGATAGTTGAATATAACTATGTATGCACATGCTCATTTATAATACATGTTTTCCAATTTTGAAAAGTAGCAAAAATCTTTAGGATTGAGTGAGTTAAACTTGGCCCATAAGTGGGATCGGATGTCAGGCCTGATTTTCCCCGTCGATATAAGTTATTTATAACTGTGACAGGGCACCAAAGGTCACACTATTGGCCTAGTTTAGTTCTTATTAGGTATTGTTCTGTATGTTCAATAATAATAATAATAATAATAATAATAATAATAATAATAATAATAATAATAATAATAATAATAATAATAATAATAATAATAATAATAATAATAATAATAATAATAATAAAATCAATTACTACAAGCAAACAAAATGATAATGAGAAGAAATAAAAAATTTAGAAATTAATTTAAAAAATTGAGCTTTTATATAGCGCAAAAAAGTCGTTTCAAACTCTACGTCTGTCTTGAGCCCGACTATTCTGTCGCACTCTGTAAAAAACTCGTACCGGTGTTATACTTATTTAAATTTTTGGCGAGTAAACTCGTCCTTCAAAATTGTATAGATCGATTTTAGACCCCCCCCCCCCCCCATCTTAGCAAAAACTCTCAAACCTGGGGCTTCAAGTTCAAGCGTGGTCAGAGGCCGGACGGATGGCAAAGGAATATGACGTTCCTAAAGTTGTGTCCTTAGATCAGAGCTGCCTACATTTACGATAAATTCCTAAAACTACGAATTTTGGCTCCTTCGACAACGCAAGTGAGTAAGCGAGTGACTACAACTCAAAATAAGCATCTCAAATTCAATAAATCAGGCTGACAATGAAAATAAGGCACTAAATCACTAAATCAATTGTGCGGCTATGTAGTCTAGTGTTATTACACTCGCTTTCGGATCCTGAGTTCGAGCCTCGCTCGGCGCATAGTTGAGTCCTTTGAGAAGGCTCTTTACTCACATTCTCTCACCGTACTCGGGTGTTAAATAAGTACATGGCCGTTAACAGCGTTGTCTCTGACCGAGAAATATTATTGTAAAATCGCCTAAAAGGCGTCATGTCCCGTCTTACGTGTTAAATGTTGCTGTTAGCCAGGGATCCCTTGTAAAGCGCGTTGAGCACGTTAAGTGGATATTGCGCTATATAAAAGCTCCAAAAAAATCAGCACATAGTGTAAGGATCTTGATTCGTTATTCAATCCTTCTGGTGATAAATTGGTGATTTACAAAGTTATATTTAATGACTTGTATTATTTTCGTCATGAAAACTGCTATTTTTTAATAATTTCAAGTAGGTAGTCAGTTAGATAAGGTACTTTTGCACACATTACTCCAGTCGACTCAGGTATGAATTACTGCCAGGAAGTGGTGGATATTGCACGGATGTCACAAATTACTAACGGACTCACACACACACACACGTGCACAACTGTACACACATACACACCAAGGTACACACACACACGCACACACACACACACACACACACACAAAACAAGGTACAAACATGCAAACAAACATATACAAACACACCAAGTTACACGGCACAGAGAGAATTTTTTTAAAAGAGAGAGAGAGAGAGAGAGAGAGAGAGAGAGAGAAGGAGATGGATAGATAGATAGATAGATAGATAGATAGATAGATAGATAGATAGACAGACAGAGAGAGAGAGAGAGGAGATGGATAGATAGATAGATAGATAGATAGATAGATAGATAGATAGATAGATAGATAGATAGATAGATAGATAGATAGATAGAAGAGAGAGAGAGAGAGAGAGAGAGAGGAGATGGATATTTTATATATATATATATATATATATATATATATAGAGAGAGAGAGAGAGAGAGAGAGAGAGAGAGAGAGAGAGAGAGTGTGTGTGTGTGTGTGTGTGTGTGTGTGTGTTTAGGTGTGAGTGTGAGTGATTGGGAATATAATTCCTGTGATGTTTGACCCAGATATCTACTGTGGTGGAAAATACAATTGATATAATATCGGTAACAACGATACTGGAGTGAGATCACAAAGGTAATCATGAGGACGAGGGCAACGGGGATTTTATTACAGTATCGTTGGACGGTAATATCGATTTTACCGCGATATTATTATATGAAGGAATCGACTCCTACATAAACTTTTCCGTTGATGAATTTTTTTTTTCTTAAATGGGTCATTCTATTTAAAACTCAACAACACATAATATTATTGAATATTACCTATGTGTTGAGTTTTAAATAGAATGTTCCATTTTTTTTTTTGTCATCAACTGAAAAGAAATAATGATATACAGACAATTTAATTTATGTACGCGCGCTGAACGCGCCTCACAATGCTTCTTTATTAATAGGGAATGATATAGAGCAGTAAAGTTAGGTGCCCCATACGTAAACAAAGGTCGAGAAGCACGTGGCAAAACACATGTTCCTGTCTTGACAGCTCACGTTCCAATGTAAATAATAGAAAAAAATAACCTTTAAAATTTGGCTGTTAGGTGGCAAAAGAAACACATATTCATAAATACTCGATCATGCATCAAATAATGTCTAGATATGGATATTTTATGGACCAAAAGGTAAAATTTTCTAAAATTTATCAAAAGTTACAGTCTCTATTTTTAGACCAGAGCAAATTATTGCGCTGGTGTGAACAAAACGAGAATTATTCGGAGCCTGATTTTCATAATAATTTAGCCTTATATTATTATTTCTGCAACTGTTAGATTTTATGTAAACATATTTTCAATACTGAAAGTGTATTGCCTACAACTCAAACTACAAAATTGGGAGACCTATATTGTGCGTAAATTATTCCGGTCCCTAACGGAAATCACTAGCAACTTGTTATTGTTTACGTTTGGGGCACCTAACTTTACTGCTCTATTAGCGGAAGAGTAGCGTCCCTTGATTGGACGTCACCCATAGTCTGTGACGTCACCGGCGGAAAAGTTATTAGAGAGAGAACGTCATGTTGGTTGTGCGCATGCGTCTATCGTCCTCGCAGGCCCCCATTATGAATTCCCATAATTTGACACTATCGCCCGTTGTAAAAAAAAAAAAAAAAAATTAAAGACAACCACAAAAAACAAAAAAAAAAAAAAAACAAAAAAAAAAAAAAAAAAAAACAAACGTAGTAGTTTATTTATTTCATGTTTATTTACCTATTTATGTCTATTTATATATTATCCATTTATTTATTCAATATTAATTAATTACTTTATTTATTTAATATTCATTCATTTATTCATTTAATATTCATTTATATATTTATTTATTTATTTAGTATTTATTCATTTATTTATCTAATATTCATTTATTTGTATATTTAATATTCATTTATTTATTCATTTAATATTCATTTATCTATTTATTTTACGACACTCACACCAATGTTCTAAAATAAAAAAAAAGAAAAGAAAGAAGAATAATTTGATGCACATTAATATCTTGAGCCAAGGATAATTCTTAATTTCAAAGCTTTAAAGTCGAGAACCATCATTGTTAGAAATAGAATACATTTTTATCTTTAAGAATAATAATAATAAAGGTGAGGAAACCGGGGATTTTACTCCCTCTATCCTAGAGATTTTTGCTACTGTTCAAATTTGGGATAAAATGTATTAAAAGTGAGCATGTGCATAGATAGTTTTATTCTACTATCATTAACGTATAAAAATTAAAAATATTAGCTTTGAAACTAGATACTCTAATTTGTCTCAGAAAAATGTAATAAATAGGCTTGGGGTGAAAGTAACCCGGGTAAACTACGGATATAGTCGGTGTTAGGGTTGCGTGAGTTAATAATAATACATTTAGGTCATATAAGCGTCAGTAAAAAAGGGAAAAATGGGATAGTAAAAAGGTGTAGAATTACAATTAAAGCACCCAAGAAAAGGTAACATAAAGGGGAATTGGTTCAAATAGAAAACAAATGTAGATTCCAAGAGCACACTATCAAAGTACTTAGTTTGAAATCACCTAAAGTCTCATCCAGACACAAGTACAGGTCCCCACTTAGAGGAATACACTCAAATGTTTACAAATCATATATAATACGTAAACAAAACATAATACAGCACATATAAGAAAGATGATGCACAAGGAGAAAAATATCTCAATAAACTATAACTATACATTTGACTGTTTCCCTCCAAGCCAAGGACTCCGGCCAGGGTCAGTACAAAACTTAGTAATCTCATTCCAAGACAAAGACAGAAAGAAATTGGAAAACAGATGCAGGGGGGTGGAAGACACAACAAGTACCTCCCTGCCCACTATGGGATGTCGGGAACCCCACCCAAAGATTCCAAGAGCAATCCAACAATACTAACAATGTACTTGCTTTGAGATCATCTAAAAGTCCCATCCAGATATATGTTCCAGATTCCACTACGAGGCATACACTCGAATTCTTACAAAGTATTATATTCAAAACAAATATATAACTATATGCTAGAAGAACATTTACAAGGGGGTAAAAAAATCTCTCAAAAATAATACTATGTACCTATATATTTGACCGCTTCCCTCTCCGTGGACTCCGACCAGGACCAGGACAAAACCAAGTAGGTACTCTCATTCCAAGACAAAGACAGTGAGCAGTCTGCATAGGAAAACAGATTATGTTTTTGGGGAATAGAAGATAGAGAAGGTGCGACTCTGTGGTCTAGTGGTATGACACTCACCTTCGGATCGGAAGGGCCAGGGTTCGAGTCCCACACTGGAGGCGACACATAGTTGAGTCCTTGGAAAAAGCTCTTTACTCACATTCTCTCATCGTACTCGGGTGTTTAAATGAGTGTCTGCTCGTTAACAGCGTTGACTCTGTCGGGAAAAGAGTAATATCGCCTAACAGGCATCATGTCTCGTCCTACATGTTAAGTGTTGCTGTTGGCTAGGGACTCCTTGTAATAATAATAATAATAATAATAATAATAATAATAATAATAATAATAATAATAATAATAATAATAATAATAATAATAATAATAATAATAATAATAATAATAATTTTGTTTTTGTTTTTAAGGTTTTACGGCGCTTGCAACACATTAAGGTCATATCAGCGCCAGTAAAAGGGAAGAAAATGGGATAGTAATAAGCTCTAGAATTACAATTAAAAAGCAGCCAAGAGAAAGTAAGACAAAGGGGAACTGGGAACGTTGTTTGTTTTATTGTTTTAAAGGGTTTTACGGCGCTTGCAACGCATTTAGGTTATATCAGCGCCAGTAAAAAGGAAGAAAATGGGATAGTAAAGAGTTATAGAATTACAATTAAAGCACCCAAGAAAAAGTAAGACATAGGGGAACTGGGAACAAATAGGGATCAGATGTAGATTCCAAGAGGATACCACCAATGTACTTAGTTTGAGATCACCTAAAAGTCTCATCCAGACACAAGCACAGGTCCCAACTAAGAGGAATACACTCAAATGTTTACCATTTATATAAAATAATATGTAAACTAAACATAATACAATACATAACAGAGAGATGATTTGCAAGGAAAAAAATATCATCTCCCAAAACTATAACTATACATTCGACTGTTTCCCTCCCAGCCAAGGAGCTCCGGCAAGGATCAGGACAAAACTAAGTAATCTCATTCCAAGACAATGACAGGACACAATTGGGAAACGGGCATGGGGGGATAGAAGACAGAGCATGTACCTCCCTGCCCACTATGGGAGGTCAGGATCCCCACCCAGAGGAACTGGGAACAAATAGGGATCAGATGCAGATTCCCAAGAGCATACCACCAATGTACTTAGTTTGAGATCACCTATAAGTTTCATCCGGACACAAGCACAAAATCCAACGAAGAGGAATACACTCAAATGCTTACATTATACATTTAAAATAAAAAATATAATAATACATAACAGAGAGATGATTTACAAGGAAAAAAATATCATCTTCCAAAACAATAACTATGAATTTGACTGTTTCCCTCCCAGCCAGGACTCCGACCAGGGCCAGGAAAAAACCAAGTAATCTCATTCCAAGACAAAGACAGAAAGCATGTTGGAAAACAGAAAGAAGGGGATAGAAGACACAGTATGTACCTCCCTGCCCGCTATATGGGAGGTCAGGATCCTCACCCATAATAATAATAATATGAACAATAATAATAATAATAATAATAATAATAATAATAATAATAATAATAATAATAATAATAATAATAATAATAATAATATAATAATAATAATAATAATAATAATAATAATAATAATATAATAATAATAATAAATAATAATAATAATAAGAATAATAATAATAAGAATAATAATAATAATAATAATAATAATAATAACAACAACAAATACAAATGACAAAGCCACAAATGGGAGAGAAAACATGCGAAACCCGTAATTTTTTAAGTTTTTTCAAAATGACAATTTATTTTGTGAAGAGACAATAAAAGCTGCAAATAATAATAAAAATAATAATAACAATAATATAATCATAATAAATGAATTATATACTCATTCATTTGCTATTTTTCTTGTTGTTGTTGTTGTTGTCGTCGTCGTATTGAATTGAATCGTAAGCAATTCATAATGATTACATAATTTTATTCAACTCCTCAATTGTAAACAAATCGACAAAATAGCATTGATGTTATTACTCCATTAATATAATAATATTGTAAAATATATCTATCTGTACAAAATATAAATGTATGGCAGAAGAAGGAGACGAAGAAAAAGAAGAAGAAGAAGAAGAAGAAGAAGAAGAAGAAGAAGAAGAAGAAGAAGAAGAAGAAGAAGAAGAAGAAGAAGAAGAAGAAGAAGAAGAAGAAGAAGAAGAAGAAGAAGAAGAAGAAGAAGAAGAAGAAGAAGAAGAAGAAGCAAAACCGTTGTTTTATTTATTTATTAAGTTCAAGATGGCGTAATCGTGACTTTTAGCAACAAGGATCGACACGCCGTTAACCAACACATTCAATTAACCTAACGTATCACGTGATCTTAACGGCCCGTTAATCGTATTTGCTAAAAGTCTCTTATCGTAGTAATAATAATATTATTACATAGACAACAAATGTAATTATTTTTACCATCAGCTCTACCGCTCTTTGACAAAAAGGGAAAAGTAAGACATAGGGGAAATGATTCAAATGAAGAACAAATGTAGATTCCAAGAGCATACAATCAATGTACTTAGTTTGAGATCACCTAAATATCTCACCCAGACACCAGCACAAGATCCCACTAAGAGGAGTACACTCAAGTGTTAACATTTTACAATCAAAATAACAAATATTACAATACAGAGCAGAGAGACGATTTTACCGGGAAAAAATATCATCTCCCAAAACACTAACTATGCATTTGACTGTTTCCCTCACAGCCAAGCACTACAGCCAGGGCCAGGAAGAACCAAGTAATCTCAATCCAAGACAAAGGCAGAAAGCTTGTTGGAAAACAGATATAAGGGTATAAAAGACACAGTAATACCTCCCTGCCCACTATGGGAGGTCAGGAACCCCACCCAGGTCATTATTTGTATCATCAGCCCTACCGCTCTTTGACAAAACAGATTTAATTAATTATTTTTTCTAATGACCAGAAGACTTCGAATTCAAGATTTGATTGAACCAATAAGAAGTCGCTCAGCCGTGTCAAAAACTCCCAAGCCTGAGACGTCGACAGCGTGTCAGCTTTGAGACTATTCATTAATTTCTATCAATTTAACAAACTACGAGTCATTTACATCAATCAATGTTAATTTAATTTGTAGAACAATAAGTCTCCTGGCTAAAATGGAAACCAAAAAAAAAAAAATATTTAAAAATGTTTTGACATAATATTATAGTCATTATATATATATATATATATATATATATATATATATATATATATATATATATATATATATATATATATATATATATATGTGTGTATATATATATATATATATATATATATATATATATATATATATATATATACGATAAGGATGGAACATTGTAAATAACATTTCAAAACAAAAGCCAAAAACAAACAAAAAATACAATTAATAAAAAATAGCAAACAAACAACAACAACAACAACAACAAACAAACTTAATTTTAAAACATGATTTACGAAGTTTTGGGTTTTCAACAAATTCATTTTTTTAAAAATTAATTAATTATAAGGTAAATATCTTCCGTTTCCAACACCAGCATTTAAATTTCACTAAAACGTGATCCTTAAACCCCGTACTCTAAGTTTTTCCAATAAGCTTTTTTTTTAAATGCTTTTTAAAATGGTTGGCTCTATAGCCTCAACAGACGAGGACCCCTGCTCTGACAAATAATATGAGCAAAAAAAAAAAAAAAAAAATTAAAGTCGTCTCATTCCACACATTATGAGGAGAAAACCACACAGCAAGAATAGAAATGGATAACGGAAACAAGGGAATCACTTAAAAGTTAAGGAGACTTTATCTGTAACAGTAACAATAATCAACAGCATCAAATTAACGCCATCTGTCTTATTGGAGAGTCGTATGTACACCGTAAGTAATACGCCTCACGTATAACGTATTACGTTGTATCGCATAAACAGCTAATTTTAACTCACTCAACCCTAACACCGACAATATCCGTAGTTTACCCGGGGTTACTTTTACCCCATGCCTATTTATTACATTTTTCTGACACAAATTATAGGCGTAGTATCAAAGCTAATGTTTTTAGTTTGTACATGTTAATGGTAGTTGGTAAAACTATCTATTCACATGCTCAGTTTTTAATACATTTTTTTTCCAATTTTGCAAACTCTCTAGGATTGAGTGAGTTAATCTAAAATAATTGAATTATCAGCACTTGGTTTATACCTAAGATTATCCGTCTGTAATAAATAGCCGTTCATGCAATGCTATATAGGATTAAAGCATGTTTGTTGGGTTATGTATATAAAAGACGTTTTAATTTAATTCGAGCGCAGATCATTAAGCAAGATTGGTGTTCCAGTTTATTTTTAACGTTTTTTCGGCATTTGCGACACGTTTTAAGTCAATTCAGCGCCAGTGTAAAATAGAGAGAAATAAATGGGAAAGTCAAACAATTCTAGATATACAATTGGATTCAATAGTCTGATGTCAAGTCGCCCAGCAACGGCGGCCATCGTGGTTCTAAACAAATAAAATCGGTACTTTTTATTCTTCATGCTGGCTAGAACATTTCATATGTCTTATGATCCGAATGTGTAAAAGTCAAAAGATAATCAGATTTATAATGTTTTTTTCCCCCTCTGGATACGCTTTTATGCTCGTCGGAGTAAGTTACTATGTGTCCTTACGAGGGAAGTGACGTCATGACAGTTGAAACGTATTGGAAGCCATGATTGATGACTCGAGATCGTGCATTTGTGTATTTTTAAACTCTCTCCTTACCCACAATTCTCAAAACTTTTACTCAAATCTCATACCTACCCTACACATAAACTTAATTTTTAAACTCAAATTTAAGCGCACAAAGTGCATGATATATCCTACATAATTTTGTAGATCAAAACAAGCTTTACAAAACAGTATTAAGTTCGTGTAAATTATATAACAATACATTTTCTTTAAATATTGTGATTTAAAACAACAACAAAAACAAAACAAAAACAAATCTGAGTCAGAAAAACTGTTGTCTGTGTTGTGAGCAATATGACGATTTTCCTGTAGTTGGTAAGGAGAGGGTTAAGCATGTTTACACCACAAAGGAAATGATAGAAAAAATAATGGTCGGGATGTAGTGATAGTATAGTTGATATATCATTATCTATATATATATATATATATATATATATATATATATATATATATATATATATATATATATATATATATATATATACAGTCCTGACGATGACTGAAAGGCCAGAAACATCGATGTAGACTGACTCCAACATCGTGGTAAATATTACAATAATAATTCGCTCCATTGTTACATGTCGATCACTGTTCGTACCATATTTGTATCAAACACGATTCAATATTTATATATATATATATATATATATATATATATATATATATATATATATATAGAGAGAGAGAGAGAGAGAGAGAGAGAGAGAGAGGGAGAGAGAGAAAGAGAGAGAGAGAGAGCGAGAGAGAGATAGATAGATATAAAATACGTAATATTTATTGTAACTAGAGCTCTTGATTGGATGTAACTATATACCATAACTCTATTCCAATGCGCTGATTGAATTAACTCTCTCCTTACCAGACATTTCTAGAATTTACCCCGAAAATTCACACCCACCCCACACAAAAATAAAGTTTACATAATCAAACAAAAAATAACAAGTGCATTCTATACAAAATGTTTTTTAACAAAATGATGTCACAACACAGTGTTTAGTATTTATAGCTGTAACCAAAGCATTTCTTTAAATTTTGTGTGGTACATGAGAAATCAGAATGAGAAAAAGATTGGTTGTATCGCAACGAATGTGACGATTTTGCTATAGTTGGTAAAGAGAGGGTTTAAAAAAGAACAGAAAGATCAGATTCAAATTCACGATTTTCCGAGTCATTCTTGGTAGAAACGATTTAATATATTGTAGTTTAATTTATGTCATTTTCGGATAAGACATTGATTCGCTTATCGTGCATTATTTTTATACCCTTTATGATTACATTGTTTATTTTGTACGGTTTATTCAAATTGTGAAACAAAAATCAACATGATGATGACGAGGACGTTGATGACAATGTTGATGACGACGGCGATAACAACGATGGAGACGAATACGACGATGATGATAATGATGATGACGACGACGGTGATGATAGAAATCAGGTACAAATCATGGGAAGGTTAGAGGTAGGGAGAAAGGGGGAGAGGAAGGTGGGGGATATCGGAACTAAACCAGTTTGGCAGTGATTCTTAAAAAAAATTAATGTCATAATCAAACTCGTAATATATTATATAATATTATTTTATATTTGTGCGGCTATGTGGTCTAGTAGTATGACACTCTCTGTCGGATTGGAAGGTCCTGGATTCGAGCCTCGCTCGACGAATAGTTGAGCCCTTGGAAAAGACTCTGTATTCACATTCTCTCACCGTCTTCGTGTGTAAAAAGAGTACCTGGTCGTTAACAGCGTTCTCTCTGTCCGAAAAAAAATTGTAACATCGCCTAAAAGACGTCATGTCTCGTCCTACATGTTAAATGTTGCTGTTGGCCACGGACCCCTTGTAAAGCACTTTGAGCACGTTTAGTGGATATTGCGCTATATAAAAGTTCAATTAAAATTTTTATACAACAATATGCCCATATTCACAACGATACATCCGACGACATAGCACTGCAGTACAATTTTTAAAAAAAATTAATTAAAATATAAAAGATTTTAAAAATTGAATTTGGCCAGAATAATATTTTTTTTCCTTCAAATAACGCCTGGTTAACTCATTAAACCCTAACACCGACTATATCCGTAGTTTACCAGGGTTACTTTTACCCAATGCCTATTTATTACATTTTTCTGAGACAAATTATAGGCGGAGTATCAAAGCTAATGTTTTTTTAAAGTTTTTGTATATGTTAATGATAGGTAGTTGAATATAACTATCTATGTACATGCTCATTTTAAATACATTTTTTCCCAATTTTGAAAAGTAGCAAAAATCTCTAGGATTGAATGAGTTAATCAAAATGATTCACAAATTGTCAAAAGGTCTCAAAACTCTGACGCTGTTAAAGAGACTGTCAGATTGGAGACTTTGACAAGTCGAGAGAGTGTCGGGTTTTTAAGACTTTTTGACAAGTTGAGAAATTTTCACTATGAGACTTTTTACAAGGTCAAATAATAATGTCGGATTTGAGACCTTTTGACAACTTTGGAAAGTGTCGGATTTGAAACAAATTGGACAAGATAAGAGAGTGTCAGATTTGAGACACCTTTTGACAAGTGTGGAAAGTGGTCGACTTTTAGAGTTAGACTTTATGACAAGTTAAGAAGTGTCGGGTTTGGAACCTTTTGACAACAACTTAGGATAGTGCCAAATCTGAACCTTTTGACAAGTGTGAAAAGTAGTCAAATTTTAGACTTTATGACAAGTTAAGAAGTGTCGGATTTGGAACCTTTTGACAACAACTTAGAATAGTGCCAAATCTGAGACCTTTTGACAAGTGTGAAAAGTAGTCAAATTTTAGACTTTATGACAAGTTAAGAAGTGTCGGGTTTGGAACCTTTTGACAACAAAGGATAGTGCCAAATCTGAGACCTTTTGACAAGTGTGAAAAGTAGTCAAATTTTAGACTTTATGACAAGTTAAGTAAGAAGTGTCGGGTTTGGTACTTAGGATATTTCCAGATCTAAGACCTTTTGACAAGTAAACAAAGTGTCAGAAATGAGACAGGTTAAAAAAATGTTAAGTTTGAGACTTATTGACAAGTCTGAAGTTGTCTGCAGTGATCAAAATTATGGTTTTCTTGCCTAAATTGTGTTTAAAAAAACCAAAACAAATAAACGTGTTTTCAGTATGCGGCACTGAGAAGGCGATGCATTGCGTCCGTTAGTCAATATAGACAATATTCATAATATACAGTATACAGCATTTGACTTTATTACAAATTTATATATATATACGGTTATTTATTTATCCATATTTTCAGTATTTTAAAACAATTTATCAGCAAGCATTGCTAATGGCGGCATCTCGCATTCAACGAAAGATTTAACAACATTCGACCGTGAGTTCAAGCGACTTCCGGGGTTGTATAGTATAATTGACTTGCATTCTACGAAACATCTGACATCTCCCGAAACTATAACTATACATGTAACTGTTTCCCTCCCAGTCAAGGACTCTGGCTAGGGTCAGGACAAAACTTAGTAATCTCATCCCAAGACAAAGACAGAAAGCAATTGGAAAACAGACACAGGGGGGATAGAAGACACAGCAAGTAGTGCCGCGCTGAAGACCGGTCTAGACCGCGGTCCGACGGTCTTTTAGCTGTGAACCGAAGACCGGTCCCTTAGGGGAAGATCGGCGGCGGTCCTCACTTCTTATCACCTTTCAACTAGTGCGGGGCGGTCCTTGCAAGGACCACGGTCCTACGGTCTCGCGCCATAGCCTACTACTTCCCCAGCGCAGGGTTGCCAGATTATTTTTCAACAAAATGCCAGGGGAAGACTCAAAAAATGCCAAAACACTCAAAAAGATGCCAAAGTCTGTTGACTCCCACCCCCACTAAGAAAACTACTCACTTTTGATAGACAATTTACTATCATATCCTGGTGGCTTGCGTGTTTTCTTTTCTTTTTCTTTTTTTTTTTTTTTTTTTGTTTTTTTTTTGAATTATACTAAATTTCCTGTTGGGGTAATTATTTACCTACTGACTACTAAGTGGAGTGCTAAACCACTACACCACGGTTGGATTTTAAGAATGAAAAAGAAATGTGAAGATGTTTGTTTTTACGCGTTTAGAAATAATTAAGAAAAGGTGTCATTTGAAGTATAATATACAAGAAAAGAAAATGCCAAATGAAAATGCCAAATGCCAAATGATTTTTCTAATGCCAAACGGTTTTCAAAAATGCCAGATTTTTGGAATCTGGCATTTAAAATGCCAAACTGGCAACCCTGCCCCAGCGATTCGTTGCTTCGGTTGCCTATCTTCCACCAATCACCACCCATCCCACTTAATTAATCGCACCCACCCCCCTTTGCCATACACTAAACGACACAGACGACCATAGAGGCAGACGACCACCAACCTCCACTCCGCAAACCGCCCTTTCGTGTGTGAGATGGGGGAACAGGAGGCGCACGCCTTGGACGATTCCATTATACGTGGTAAATTTCAAAATTTACTACACCATAATGATCGCAATGACAATGATCTATGGTGAAGGCATGACCCCTCTTCTCTAATGGGTTATTGTTTGAAATGTATGTGACTACTAAAGATGTGTGTGTTTGTGTGTGTGTGTGTGTGTGTGTGTGTGTCGAACCTAGCAAGTAGCAAATCCGATTTTTTGTTTTCTTTTGTCCATCTCTTGTCACCACTCCTTTCTATCGCAGGTGTTGTCATTTAAAATAATACAATAATATTAAAATTTCGTTGGTGTTTTTACTAATCAAATAATATGAGTTTCATTAGTTTCTTCCTTCCAAAAAACCCAGTTATAACGTCTGAATTTTAAAAAAGTCCAATAGAATATTTGGGGACCCCGATAGCTCAGTTGATAGAGCACTCTCTTTATACGCAAAGGGCCAGAGATCGATCCCGGTGCAGTCGATTTTTTTCTGAATCCCTGTCTACTCAGCAATGAATGGGTAGCTGAGTTTGTTAGATCTGGCGAAAAGTCACCATCGACCCCTCTTATTACCTCATCCACCCCCTCTTATTATAACTTCACGTCTCTCTCTTACTCTTCAATGCTCGCTGCCCTCTAATGTGTGTGTGTGTGTGTGGGGGGGGGGGGGGTAGGAGTTGCGTGTGTGTATCAACGCCACGAACAACTCGATCAACGCCTTGGGCGATGCCATTATCTCCGTTAATGGGGATAAATTTCAAATTTTATTAAATTATCGAAGTAACAATGAAGTACGGTGAGCAAATAAAGAAGGCATCACCCCTCTTCTCTAATTAGGTTACAATTTGAAATGAGTGTGACTACTCCGTGTGTTTTACTCCTGTAGACCACGGTTTTCATCGTGTAGCGGTCTTTAACGGTTCAAGAATGAACGATCCCATGGTCTCAAAGGTCAAACCGGTTCGAATTTCCAACAGTCTCTCAGGAATGTTCAATGTCGAAAAGGACCGGTCCTTGCGGTCTTCATTTCCCAAGGACCGTAGGACCGTGGTCCTTAAGCTTGCCAAGGACCGCCCCGCACTAACAGCAAGTACCTCCCTGCCCACTATGAAATGGGAGGTCAGGAACTCCACCCAGCCCACCGCAGAAGATCAAAAGAACCCCCCCCCCCCTAGAATAAATTGTACATAGTTTCTCAAAGACATAAGCTCAAATTTTTTTACTTCACTTTCTGGTACCCGTTTCACTCCTTATGACGTGATACGATAGGTTCGTTTGTTTTTAAGGGTTTTACGGCGCTTGCAACAATTCCCTGTTCAAATCTTCAACTTTATCCGTTTATTCGAAGTAATTCTTTAAAAAAATTCCTCAAAAGTTTAAATCATTAAGCACCATTTTCACAGTTGTTAATAATAGACTCCACTGGGAATTGATATGTCACAGGTCTAATAACAGATTAAAAATCCCATAAGGATAAGGAAAATTAACACAATGGTTTGCATTAAATAGACAAAACAAGACGCGTCCAGCCTGACAGTCACGGCGTGATTCTTCATTTGTAACCCAATTCGGAATTGGGGTACGAGGTAGAGTTAGGCCATATCAGCGCTAGTAAAAAGGAAGAAAATGGGATAGTAAAAAGTTCTAGAATTACATTTAAAGTATCCAAGAATAAGGGATACAAAGGGGAATTGGTTCAAATATGGAACAGATGTAGATTCCAAGAGCACATTATCAGTGTACTTAGTTTGAGATCACTAAATGTCTCATCCAGACACAAGCACAGGTCCCCGCCAAGAGGAACACACTCAATTGTTTCCAAATCATAAATATGAAAAAGAAAAAATAATACAGTGCATAACAGACAGATGAT
This sequence comes from Berghia stephanieae, assembly GCF_034508935.2. NCBI lineage: Eukaryota > Metazoa > Mollusca > Gastropoda > Nudibranchia > Aeolidiidae > Berghia > Berghia stephanieae. The sequence continues at coordinate 13,791,294 of NC_088374.1, forward strand.
TTACAAGGGGAAAAAATGTCATCTCCCAAAACTTAACTTTACATTTGACTGTTTCCTTCCTAGCCAGGGTATCTCTGGCCATGGGCAGGACAAAACCAAGTAATCTCATTCCAAGACAAAGACAGAAAGCAAGTTGGAAAACAGATAAAGGGGGACAGAAGAAGACACAGTAGGTACCTCCCTGCTCACTACGGGAGGTCAGGAATCCCACCCAGGACGTGATACAAGTAGGTCATTCTCGCGGGAAACATAATTTATGAACAAGACAACACACCTGAAATGGTTTTTTAGTCTTTGGTGATGGAGCCATTTGCGTCTTAGGAATATAGGGGGGCTAAATATATGTGCCAATGCATGCCATAATCAGTCGGAAGGTGAAAATTTTGGATTTGCAATTTTTAGGGCATTTTCTGAAAGAATATGCTCCCCAGAGCATTTTGATCTTTATTTGAAGTAAATCGGGTGATTTTTCATGAAGTTATGGTCAGATGTATGGGAAAGGTATCCAGCAACTTTTCTCAAATTTCATACTTTTTCAACATGACTAGCTGTAAAAAAAATATTTAGCAGTGAAATTAAGCTTTGATATTTCCCGAAGATGTACAAAAAGGGGTTGATTTAATCATTTATGACAAGAACTCATTTAAAAAAATAAAAATTGACCTTCTTACTAAACTTGGCAATATCTCAGTTCAAACCTTTTCACCATTCGACTGATTATGTCATTTACTGTAACATATAATATTATACCAGATAAGACGATTTGATAAAAATGCCAACATAGAAATTCGAATAGTAAACACCAACCTGCCCACTTGAAAACTTCAAAAAAAAAAAAAAAATCGTAATTGTTAGGATAGAAAAAAAAATACAATCGCTGTGTAGTAGTTATTAAAAACCAACAATTTATCCTCACAAGGATTTTATAACTTTTCAAAATCCTTACAATTATGAAATCTGGGATCAACTTTCATTTTCAAAAAAAATTTGAAAGACTTGAAGATGCTTTCATGAAGTCCTGAAATTGGAGCATGCAAAAGTTGCTGCTCGAAGCTCGAAGAAATAAATATAATAACAATGTGAAATTGAATGTAAGCTTCAATTTAATATGCGAAAACGGGTAAAATGGACGTTTCGGGTTTCCCCTTTATCAACAAAACAAGATGAATGAAACACTACAGACGAATGAGATAATGCGGTAGTTAAGATGAATGCTATTTTATCTTGTTTTGTTTTTGTTTTTAAGGGTTTTACGGCGCTTGCAACACATTAAGGTCATATCAGCGCCAGTAAAAAGGAAGAAAATGGGATAGTAAAAAGTTCTAGAATTACAATTAAAGAAACCAAGAGAAAGTAAGACAAAGGGGGAACTAGGAACAAATAGGGATCAGATGTAGATTCCAAGAGCATACCTTCAATGTACTTAGTTTGAGATCACCTATAAGTCTCATCCGGACACAAGCACAAAATCCAACAAGGAGGAACACACTCAAATGCTTACATTATACATTAAAAATAAACAAGATAATACATAACAGAGAAATGATTTACAAGGAAAAAAATATCATCTCCCAAAAAAATATCTATGCATTTGACTGTTTCCCCCCCCCCCCCCCCCCCCCCCCCCCCCCACTAGGACTCCGGCCAGGGCCAAGACAAAACCAAGTAATCTCATTCCAAGACAAAGACAGAAAGCATGTTGGAAAACAGATATAAGGGGATAGAAGACACAGTATGTACCTCCCTGCCCACTATGGGAGGTCAGGATCCCCACCCAGTATTTTATCTTGTTTTTGTATATCAAATTGAATATTCAATTTCACATTGTTATTCATTTGAAATTGGAGCAAAAAATGTCGTAATTCTAAGAATTTTTCGTAATACGTAGTAAGTTGGCAGGTCTGTAAACATATATCGATATTATATCAATAAATGTAACCGATTTCAACAAGTCACAATAGTAACCGATAAGGAAAATTGAATATTAAGTATCAATACTTTTATTTTTATAATAATATGTTTATTTTTTTATAAAGCTTAAATGGTGAAAAATGACCCATGAAAATAACATTAATTTGGCTTTTACAATACAATGATGAATAACGAATTAAAAAATTAAAAAATCCACTAACCGTTGTAATTGTTTACATAATGGTGAGATAATGAATAATTCAATTAATGAATCTCAATGATAATAATAATAATAATAATAATAATAATAATAATAATAATAATAATAATAATAATAATAATAATAATAATAAACAATAATACCAATAATAATAATAATAATAATAATAATAATAATAATAATAATAATAATAATAATAATAATAACAATAAATAATAATAATAATAATAATAATAATAATAATAATAATAATAATAATAATAATAATAATAATAATAATAATAATAATAATAATAATAATAATAATAATGGTATAGATTTATAGTGCGCCAAACATCCCTTCATCGGGAGGGCTCTGGGCGCATAATAATAATAATAATAATAATAATAATAATAATAATAATAATAATAATAATAATAATAATAATAATAATAATAATAATAATAATAATAATAATAATAATAATAATAATAATTTTTAAAAAAGCAAGACAACAGTCAAAGGTCATTAAAATAGCCGACACATGAATACATACTTAGACTTAGACATAAGACACATGAATACATACTTAGACATAACACATAGACACTATCTTTCTAGTGAGGGTAGATTATGGAATGAATGGGTCACTCATCATACACAGTTACCATTAAATACCGTGACCAAGGGATTGTCACTTTAAATCTAAAACGATTTAGAACCCGTGTAGAATCGTTTTTTTTTTTTGTTTGTTTTTAAGGGTTTTACGGCGCTTGCAACACATTAAGGTTATATCAGCGCCGGTAAAAAGGAAGAAAATGGGATAGTAAAAACAGTCTAGATGTACCAACTAAAAGGACATGAGGGGAAAAGTAAGACAAAGGGGAATGGTTCAAATAGGGAACAGATGTAGATTCCAAGAGCACACCGTCAAAGAACTTAGTTTGAGATCACCTAAAAGTCTCATCTAGACACAAGCACAGGTCCCAACTAAGAGGAATACACTCAAATGTTTACCAATCATATAATATAATATGTAAACTAAACATAATACAATGCATAACAGAGAGATGATTTACAAGGAAAAAAATATCATCTCCCAAAACTATAACAATACATTTGACTGTTTCCCTCCCAGCCAAGGAACTCCGGCAAGGATCAGGACAAAACCAAGTAATCTCATTCCAATGACAGGAAACAATTGGAAAACGGGTATGGGGGGATAGAAGACACCGTTCAGAGTTTAAGTCTTGTAACACTAATGACATTTTTATCCATTTTTCTTTTCAAATTATTGTAAAAAAAATAAAAATAAAACAAAAATAAAAAAAAAAAAGAACAAAGGAAAAACAAAAAAAAATTATTTTTTTTAAATCTCGTGGGGAAACAAAAAAATTAATCTGATTTTGGCCAATTTTGGCTGTTGAAAAAAATAAAAAATAAAATCGGGATATATACGGATTAAATCTGTATATGTAAGTGGCAGGTCCGATATATATACTTGCCATTGAGTTGCTCTTTTCTCTTTCTATTTTTTTTTTTTTTCTCTTTCTCTGATCGGTGAGCCCCACCCAGTTATCGGGACAGCTGACCGCTAGAGTTTACATACTACATACATATTACCAATAATCAAAGACGGAGGAAGGAAACGCGTTTGGAAAACATTTTATCTGCGTTAAGATTATTGTTTTTTTTTTTCATTATTTTTAATAAAATATATAATAATATTAAGGGTGGATTTCCAAAACTCCGTGTCACTGGTCATGGGTGCGCTATCATCTCTATGCAGATGATCCGCAACTTTATGCTACGTACTGATAAAACTAAAAATCTCGAAAATATTGTGAAACATGTGGAAGAATGTGTGACGGATGTGAAAGAGTGGATGGATGCAAACAAGTTGAAAATGAATGAGTCAAAAACAGAAGTGATGATTGTGGGAAATAGAGGACAGTTGAAGGTGAATGGTGGTCTTGAGGTGTTGATTGGGGGTGAAAAGATCAAAGTTTCAAAGACTGTGAAAAATTTGGGTGTCACTTTGATTCAGAAATGAGAATGTCAGCTCACATTTCTGCTCTCTGTAAATCTTTATACTTTCAATTGAAGAAAATCAGTTCGATCCGTCAGTATATTGCAATTGGAACATGTAAAACATTGGTTGTCTCCCTCATTTTTTCGAAACTAGATTATTGTAACTCCCTGCTTGTCAACTTGCCTCAGGCTTCTATTAAACAATTACAACTACTGCAAAACAGTGCAGCAAGATTAGTTTTTGGCAAAAAAAAAAATTTAATCATGCAACCCCTTTGTTGGCCTCTCTCCACTGGTTGCCCATTGAAAAGCGCACATATTAGAAAGCAGCGTGTCTTGTTTATAAGTGTTTGACTGGTATAGCACCGGCATATCTCACAGATCACGTGGTCATGTGTAAATTTGAAAATTACACTTTAAGATCATGTAATGACCAAACGAAAATTTCGGAAAAAAGATCAAGAACAAAATTTGGTGATAGATCGTTTGCTTGTTTCGGCCCCAAGATTTGGAATGAACTACCACGTGGTCTGAGGGAGTACAAGTCTTTACCTACCTTTAAAAAGAATCTCAAGACACATTTTTACTGTATTTGTTTTTATTGACTCTATGAATCCTTGATTTGGCTATGAATTATTATTATTATTATTATTTTCACTTAAAATAGATATTTATATTGTAAAGTGCCCAGAGCTTGTGTTTTACACGAGAATGAGCGCTATAGATAGAATGAAGATGACGTCACTCAAGCCTTTGTTATTGTATTTTGCCATCCGCGTTTGTCAGTGATTCTCACTAAACTGTATTAACCAGACTATAAAAGTTCAAGGTTACACATAGTTTTGTGTGTTGGTCCGCTATACTTCCGGATGGCAATGTTATGAGCTTCTAAGCCAAGCGCATACTATCTATATAAATGTGTATTATTATTATTATTATTTTGCCATTTTGAGATATTGAGGATTATCTCCCTTATAATCTCTCATCCAGTCTATTATTTTATCATATTTATTAAACTTCAAATTCACACAAATCTAAGAAAATTAAATTTCTGAAAATTATTGTGTCAATAATTGATGCTTAAAATAAAATTTATGTTTCAATTTTTCTCATGGATGGAAAATCTCAAAAACCAGGGGAAAAAACGACTTAAAGAGTTTTGGAAAACCAGCCTTCTTATTTATGAATGAATTAATTAACGAATTTTTCACAGCTCATCAGTTTTAACATATGTAGTTTTATTATGAAGCGTAAAAATAAAAGCAAACAAACTGGTACGTTTTAACCAACGTATAATTACAATAATGTTAACTATTTTAACCAATGTATAATTACAAAAAAGTTAAATATTTTAACCAACGTATAATTACAAAAAAGTTAACTATTTTAACTAACGTATAAATACTATATAGTTAACTATTTCAACCAACGTATAATTACGATACAGTTAACTATTTCAACCAACGTATAATTACTATATAGTTAACTATTTCAACCAACGTATAATTACTATATAGTTATTAGTTATTTATTTTAACTAACGTATATCACTAACAATTAACTATTTTATATAATGTTAACATAACCGAGTAGTTCGTTTGTATGTATATGATCTGATGTCGTGGCGTTAATAAACTAGTCAATCTTAAGTATTGAGCAAACATGGATTCTTAAAAATATACAAACAAAAAACAAAAAAAAAAAACAACAACAAACAAAAAAACAAAAAAAAAAACAAAACAAAAAAGAAAAAAGGGAGGGGAAACAAAAACAAGACTTGACACTTAACGTTTCAGGATCGAAACTCTTCGTTAGCCATTGACAAAACGTTCAAAACTGTAAAAAAAATTTAGAGCTTCAATTGACTTGGGGGGGGGGGGGGGGGGGGGTTGTTGGCTGAGGTAGGGTCCTCGAGCCGAAACGTTCAGGGTTTTAAAAAAAGCTATTCTTTCTTTCAAAAAAAAAAAAATAAATAAATAAATAAAAAAGATGTTTGAATCATTTTTTATCCCTTTTTAATTTTTTTTTTACACTATGCATCTACAGGCAAATGAGTATTCACTTTGATAAGTCCATTTTATAAAACTAATACTAATACGCTGGGTTGCCAACTTCAAAATGAAAAATCGGTAGTTTATAGAGGGACTGTTTGAAACTAATATAAATGTTAATGGCTATCGCCATTTTGACTGATGCCTTCAGCAGTCTCTTGCCTTGTATTGAATATCAGGCTGGTTTGTCAAAACCTTTGTGCTATTCGATTATAACCTTTGTGCTATTTGATTATAACCTTTGTGCTATTCGATTATAACCTTTGTGGTATTTGATTATAACCTTTGTGGTATTCGATTATAACCTTTGTGCTATTCGATTATAACCTTTGTGCTATTTGATTATAACCTTTGTGCTATTTGATTATAACCTTTGTGGTAGTTGATTATAACCTTTGTGGTATTTGATTATAACCTTTGTGCTATTTCATTACAAAAAAAAAACAAAAACCCTACCTTAGTGAAATCTAACACGTCATATTATAATCATAGCCGAGGTGATTATTCATAATTAATCAGTATATTTATATGTGTTGGTTTTCGAAAAGTTTATTGTTGCTGCTATCCTTGACATGGTAAATATAATAATAATAAGAATAATAATAAAATAAAATAATAATAATAATAATAATAAAATAAGAAGAAGAAGAAGAAGAAGAAGAAGAAGAAGAAGAAGAAGAAGAAGAAGATAAATAATAATAATAATAAATAATAATAATATAATAAATAATAATAATAATAATAATAATAATAATAATAATAATAATAATAATAATAATAATAATAATAATAATAATAATAATAATAACTCTCATTGGTTATGGATTCAGCTAGAAAAAAATAATCAATCACAAATTTCTCTCGACACACTGGGTGGGCACCGCTGATCCAACTACTGTTATTTCCCATAAATGTAACAGATTCGCTTGTAGTTTTAACGGCAATATAATATACGTTATATATACTACAACATAATAATATAAAACAATTTGTAAAATTAACAAACTATGCCATTGGTATATATAACAAAATATTGTATAAGTTTCTGGACTCATTATAATAATCGAATCTAAATTATAATAATCGAATCTGACGACCACTATCGAATAACAACACAGGCATCTAATCCATTCATAAGAAGAAAAAAAAAAGACCTAAAAATAAATACAGATAAAAACTCAGGAATTGAACATAATATTATAAAATAGAAAAAAAAGAAAAAGAAAAAAAACGTTTATTTTAAAAATCTCTCAATATCAACAAATATAAACCGAATAATTAAACATTCTGACCCCCCCCCCCCCCCCCCCCACAAAAATAAAAACAAACAAAAAACAAAAAAAAAAAAAAACAAAAATAACAACAAAAAACAAACAAACACACACATAAAAACTGTAAAAATAAAATGCAAGGAGAGATTTTTATAACTTACATATATAGTATAGCCCCCACAGAAAGTAGAAAGAAACAAATAATAATAAGTCGCTTGTGGGTTGTGGCTCGCCGTTTTCAACAACAACAAAAAATTTTAAAAATGGATTCATTTCAGTTTTTCTTTACCCGACGGAAACGAAACAAAACATTTTTGACAGTTTCCAAACTATAATATCGCACTGATTTATACATCGTGATGGTAAGTATTGTTTTGTTTAGTTTTATCATAGCAATGTAGCTTCAGTATTATATAGCAATGCGCAACAATATATACACATAACAACAACAACAGACATAAATAATTAAAATAAAATAATAATAATAAATAATAATAATAATAAGAACTGAATAAATAGATATAGATATAATTCAAACTAATCAATTTATTAATACCAATAATTCAATAATAATAAGATAAGAGAATAATAATAATAATAATAATAAATAATAATATAATAATAATAAAAAAATGCTTACAAGAAAAAACAAACATAAAACAATAACTATGATTATGTTTTTAAGATACATCATCATCTACATTCCAACAAACAAAATCAATTGCAGATATGTGTTGCCACCTTGTCCGGCTCATAAATAATAAAAAAAACAATAAAAACAAAAAAAAAAAAAAAAATAATAATAAAAAATTAATACAAATAAAATAATAAAATAGTATTAACTAGAAATAACACATTAATAAAATAAAAGATTTAAAAAATAATATATAATAATAATAATAATAATAAAATAAAATAATATAATATATAATAATAATAATATAATTAAAAATGCTTAAACAAACAAACAACAAAAAAAAATATATTGAATAATTTTAGATACATCTATCTACATAAAAAAAATATTGACTCTTTTCACCTGTGGCTAACAATTACATAAAGAAATGAAAAAGCAAAAATATATAAACTAATATTTGACAGTGAAAATAATAAAAGTCAGGTATGTGTCTAAAATCGAACAACATAATAAATAAGATCAAATAATATTATAATAATATAAAAATAAAAAAAAATATAAAAAATATATAAAATACAAACATACATACATACATAATATATATTAAATATATATATAATTTAATATAAATAAAAATATATAAAAAAACTCTTACTTGTATCACAAAGATGTAAATGTAAATGTAACTAGTTTCGTTATGTTGTATAAAATACAGTAAAATATTTTTTAAACAAATAAAAATGATAATTATAGTAACAAAAAAAAAAAAAAAAAAACAAAACAATAAATCAAATAAAAATTAATTTAAATATTATAATTAAAAAAATAAAAAATTAATAAAAAGATGTGTGTCTAAGATGTGTATTTCGTTGTCGTCATATTTTATACACATTGCAGTTTTATTTTTAAAAATGGATGTTGTAAGTAAGTCAGAAAATCAAAAATAATATAATAATAAAATAATAATAATTAATAATAAATATATTATTTATTTATTTGTGGTGTAAAGAACTATATAGATGATTATATTGCTTAAAAGCCCTAGAAAAATCAACAAATACCTTTAAAAACAAAATATAACTGTAGGTGAATTTGATATGTTAGTCATTCGGTAAAGACAAGAGAATGTGTGTTGCTCCTCTTTAATGAAAATTTGCTGCTTGAAACTCGAAAGAAAAAAAACGTAATATGAATTGTAAGCTTCGATTTATTTACAAGACTTTCGGTTTCTCTGTTATCAACAAAACAGGATGAGGCGAACGCACATCCCTATGTTTATACATCGTGTTTTGTTGATAAAGGGGGAGACACGAAATGTGCACAGTATCTGTCTTCATCTAATAAATTGAAGCTTACAATTCAATACTTGTTGGTGTCCTCATTAATAAAGTATACCTTACACACAAAATAAATAAATTTATTGTGGTTAGAAGATTCCTTAAGTCTCGCTTCACATTGTTGAATTTTGATTCGTTAAATCTTAATTGAATCTTAGTCGAGAATAGAAAATCTTAATTTCAGAAAGGTTGGGGGGGGGGGGGGGGGAATGGAAATTAAACAGCATAGTGAACGAAGTGAAAGAAATCGCAAGGGTGTATGTATACGACTCAAAAATATAGCATACTTGGGTCCCTATTTTAAATATGGTCAATGAGACAGAATATTATGAACATAGAGACAAAAAAATTATGATGAAAATAAATCCCTTGTAAATAACAATAACGAGCTTTAGTTAAAAAATCCGTAAAAAGTGCATGAAAAAGTGCCAAACAAAACAGAAAGAAAAATACAATAATGCGCAAAAAAAGAAAAAAAAAGAAAGAAAAACAAAAAACAAAACAAAACAGCCTGGCTTAACTCTCAAGACTGTTTATTCTGGTGGAAAATGAAAGGATTGTAAAAATCAATATATTGCAGTTAGAGAGATTAATTAACTAAATATTACATTAGATTCAGATTAAATTTTAACGAGCCAATTTGCAAAAATCTTCAAAACCAATTATTGATTTCTTTTTAATGAGTTATTCCCCTTAACATATTATAAATTGGTTACTTTCTGGTGATTTACAAAAAAATAACCTTTTAAAATCTGCAATAAGGTAATCTAAACCTAAAATAAGATCGATCACTCTCACATGATGATATTTCTAAAGTTGCTTAATCGATCGAGCTTGTTCTGATTAAAATGATAATAAAATCATCTATAATAATAATAATAATAATAATAATAATAATAATAATAATAATAATAATAATAATAATAATAATAATAATAATAATAAAATAACTCCAAAAAACCCTACAAATTCTTAAATTCGTATTTCTGATCATCATTTCTATTCGAAATTCAATCGCAGAGATCCGCACTCCTCCAATAATAACATATGTAATTATACACGTTATGAATTGTCTTTATAATATTGTTGTATTGTTATAAATGTGTAACCAAATGACAAATTGCCACTATTTTGAGGACAAGACATCATCATCATTATTATTATTATTATTATATTTATCATTATTATTATCATCATTAATATAATTATTATACCAGTTTTAGACGGTCTCCACTTTGTAAAATTTAAAAAGAGAAATTTGGCATAGAACAAAAAAAAAGAGCCAACCCCCCCCCCCCCCCCCCCCCCCCCCCCCCCCCAATCTGGATCAACGTGAACTCTCAGAATTTGGAAATGACCTCAATATATTCGTGCTCACACGATTACCTAAGAGGCAGGGCTTGACATACTACATTACTTACTCCAACTGTACATATCTGGCATTTATCTAATAATACAGGATAATTGAGTACCGAGTACATAATAGGATAACTATTTCCTTAAATATTCTAATTGACGTGTCAACAGCATCAAGAGACAAATGATGTTTGTTTGTTGTAAAGGCTTCTTTGCTTTTTACAGCAACATATTAACTTATTTATTTGGATTTCACTTTCCTATGTGATACTATATATACTAATGCAAATTTAGAGACATGGTTTCTAGATAAGAAAAAAACAAAACAACAAAACATAAAAACCACAAATAAAACCCCACAAACTTTCCAACTTTCTCACACCGAAGAGCTCTGGCCAAGCCTCAAAATACTCAAAATCTCGTAGAATGCAAGTTTCGACTCGATACAAATACAGGACAAGGACAGAAAAGCCATAATTTTAGGTTTAAGATGATATATATGGGCAGACCTGCCTACGTTAAAATTTTATACAATTCGTAGTTTTTAGGAGATTAAAAATTGTGGTGAATACAATAGTTAATTTTATAGATCAACAATTTACTTTCACAAAGAATACACAAAACACTTCGAAATCCTTACAATTACGTAGTCTACCATCAACTTTTATTTTTAATAATATGTTTTTAATGGCTTTGAGAGACAGAGATGCTCATAAAGTTGCTGTTTTGTTTTTAAGGGTTTTACGGCGCTTGCAACTCATTTAGATCATATCAGCGCCAGTAAAAATGGATGAAAATTGGGTAGTAATCATAAAGTTGTGATATTCAATGGAACCAAAATTTCGTAATTTTAGGACATTTTCGTAGTGGTGGACAGGTCTGGTTATGGGAGAAAGCAAAAAAAAAAAAAAAAAATAAAAAAACAACCAAAAAAAGAACAAAAAAAACAAGGTATCAGTAGACTCATCAATTTCCTGGAGTTGCATTGCAACAAAACAAACAGGTAACCTTGTTTGTTTTTAAGGGTTTTACGGCGCTTGCAACACATTTAGGTCGTATCAGCGCCAGTAAAAAGGATGAAAATTGGGTAGTAGTTGTGATATTCATTGGAACCAAAATTTTGTAATGTTAGGAAATTTTCATAGTAGGGGGGAAAGCAAAAAAAAAAAAAATTTTAAAAAAGGTATCAGTAGATCCATCAATTTCCTCGAGTAGTATTGCAACAAAACAAACAGGTAACTTAACCATTTCCTTACCACCTACAGCAACATCGTTTGTTTGTTTGTTTTTGAGGGTTTTACGGCGCTTGCAACACGTTAAGGTCATATCAGCGCCAGTAAAAAGGAAGAAAATGGGATAGTAAAACGTTCTAGAATTACAATTTAAGTACACCCAAGAAAAGATAAGACAAAGGGGAATTTGTTCAAATAGGAAACAGATGTAGATTCCAAGAGCACACCATCAAAGTACTTAGTTTGAGATCACCTAAAAGTCTCATCCAGACACAAGCACAGGTCCCCACTAAGAGGAATACACTCAAATGTTAACAAATCAAATATAACATGTAAATAAAACATAATACATTACATAACAGAGAGATGATTTACAAGGAAAAAAATATCATCTCCCAAAACAATAACTATACATTTGACTGTTTCCCTCCCAGTCAAGGTATCCGGCCAGGGCCAGGACAAAACCAAGTAATCTCATTCCAAGACAAAGACAGACAGCTAGTTGGAAAACAGATAAAGGGGGACAGAAGACACAGTATGTACCTCCCTGCCCACGATGGGAGGTCAGGATCCCCACCCAGGGAACCATCTCCTTACCACCTACAGCAAAATCGTCATATTTGTTACCACGACACAATAATATCCATTTTTTTTTTCTTATTCAGATTTTATATTTTGTACATCACAATGATCTTTGTTTACTTACTTAATTAATAAGAACATAACGTTGTTTTGTAGAGAGATTGTTTGAGTTTTTTTTTTTTTTTTTTAATCAAGTTTTCTGCTGGGTAAAAGCCCGCCTGCCATTTTGGGAAAATACTGAAAATGATAAGTAAGTAAGCAAGGAGAGAGATAAAGGAACTTGGAATTACATGGCAGGTGAAGAACTTCATATATACATACAATCAATATCAAATTGAATCATATTTTCATAATATATTGATTTCAAAAATATCAATAATCATTATATTATATTGTATACAATTAATATAAATTTGTACAATGTTTTAAAAAACCAAAACAAAAACCAAAACAAAACAATACAATATAAAGGTCCCAGCACATGACAAGCAGATGTACACAAAATATGAGCATATTATTATATTTTCAACAATGGCGTGTACCATACAATTATTATCATAGGTGAATAATAATAATAATAATAATAATAATAATAATAATAATAAATAATAATAATAATATATAATAATAATAATAATAATAATAATAATAATAATAATATTAATAAAACTGGGATTCATATGACATGAAACCAAAGCACATTTCTATTAATAGCAACAGACTTTGCTTTACCTGTACACTATCTCAATCACAACGGAAATTGTATTTGTATATAAAAGTTGTATCATCAAACTTAATTGAATCCTTTTAACATAACATAATATAGAAAAAGCGTACTCCCCCCCCCCCCCTTTTTTTGTTTTACCATCCGTGTCTCCAACAGGCATTGCCTGTAATGTCTGTAACCATCCTTTTGTCAACAATGTCATTGGTTTGATTATAAGCATAGATCATTTCATCATCATCATCAGGATCATAACCATCACATGACAATTATCCGAATCACCATCAATATCATAGCTACCATCATCATCATCATCATAATCATCATCATTATTGCCGCCATCATCATCATCACGATCATAACCATCATCATGACAATCCAAATCACCATCAATATCATGACAATCTTAATCACCATCAATATCATAGCCACCATCATCATCATCATCATGACAATCCTAATCACCATCATCATCATCATCATCATCATGACAATCCAAATCACCATCAATATCATGACAATCTTAATCACCATCAATATCATGACAATCTTAATCACCATCAATATCATAGCCATCATAACCATCATCATGACAATCCTAATCACCATCAATATCATTGCCATCGTCATCATCATCATCATCATCATCATCATCATCATTTCATCGCCATCACAATCATAACCATCATCATGACAACCATCAACACCACAACCATCACCATAGACACCATAACTACCATCAACTTCTCCATCAACATAAAATCAAATTTTGCCAAAACAACATTGCGACGACGCAGACAATTTTGTTCACATCTTTCAATCAGAAAAAAAAAATAATAAAGAAATGGTTGACTGTCAGTTTTGAAGAAAAAACAAATTGCGCTATTTCCCTGTCAAGAATGGATAATGCAAATGTTGCTGCTCGAAGCTCCACCAAAAATAAATAACAATATGAAATCGAATGTAAGCTTACATTCAATTTCACATTGTTAATTATTTCTTTCAAGAATGGTAAAAAAAAAAAAAAAAAAAAATTGAGCTTTTATATAGCGCAATATCCACTTAACATGCTCAAAGCGCTTTACACGGGGTCCCTGGTCAACAGCAACATTTAACATGTAGGACGAGACATGACGCCTGTTAGGCGATATTACAATTTTTCGGACAAAGACAACGCTGTTAACGGCCAGGTACTCATTTTACATCTGAGTACGGTGAGAGAATGTAAGTAAAGAGTCTTTTCCAAGGACTCAACTATGCGAACCCAGGACCTTCCGATCCGAAAGCGAGTGTCATACCACAAGACCACATAGCCGCACATGGTAATATCAAATAACAGTATATCAATGATGAGTTCTGGCAGTGAAACAAACTAATAGTTTAATGTTTAAGTTTAAGTAATGAGTAGCTTGCTTCCATTCCTTGCGAGATTGTTAAAAAGTATAACATAATAAATATGAAAACGATTCAACATCCTTCAAAGAAATGAAACAAAATATATTTTGAAAGAATATTAATAATAAAAAAAAAAAAATCTGAAAAATAACCCCTTTGTATTTTTTGAAGACAGGGGGAAATGGTTTTAAAGAATGACTATATAAAAAAAAAAAACATGGTGGAATTTCTTACAGCTAAGAAAGATGTCCATGACAAATGAGGATGGAGCTAATCCCGGTTTTGGCAGCTTGATACAACGTTCTTGCTACTATACAAGTAGATATGCAGTCTTTTAAAGCCGAATAGGAGATGAATGACGTTTAAAATTTACTTCAGTTTTGGCAGCTTGCTACAATCTTCTTGCTACTATACAAGTAGACACACAGTCAAATAGGCAAATGTAGTTCTGGGGTTGGAGCCAAAAATTCAAAATTTCCACAAATTTTTGGTAGTAATAGGCATGTCTGCGAATGAATCCATTTCCTTGGGGGGGGGGGGTAAGAGTTAGTGCTTTATCTGCTTTACACTATATATATATACATTGCTTGGTGGTACTTTCCGATTGAAATATAGAGAAAATGAAGCAAAAACTAGGAAAAAAAATTTTAAAAAAAAAGGGGGATAAAATTCCAAATGACCTACTTGCACAACTTATACATTTCTATTTGCACAACTTATACTTTTCTATTTGCACAACTTATATATTTCACAATCAATAATAATCACAGACTCTCCTCTCCAATGAACACGTAACATATGTACACATCTTCCTGCTGTTTTGAGTTATGTCCCCTTGGAAAATGATGACGGCACAAGGGGAGTTGCCATCACTCTAAATCGTCCATCGGAACGAGGACACAAAATAATTGCAATCTCTCCGAACTCCTCACTTCCGACTTGATACATGTATGAAGAGTTGGTTTTCCAAAAACTCTCTTAACTCCGTTTTTTTTCCCCATTTTGAGATATTGAGGATCATTTCCGCCTAAAATTTCTCATTCGTTCTTTTGTTTGTATCATGATTAAACTTCAAATTCACACGAATAAATCTAGGGTGAAATTCTTGTGCCATTTGATGCTTAAAATAAAATTTACATTTCAATTTATCTCACGGTTGGAAAACTTCGAAAAGTAGAAAAACCGACTCAACAAGTTTTGGAAAACCAGCCTTCACACACACACACACAAATATATATATATATATATATATATATATATATATATATATATATATATATATATATATATATATATATATATATATATATATATATATATATATATATATATATATATATATGTATTATAACATGACTACACCACTGAATTCCATTGGGAAGGAGAAGGAATGTCTCTTTGTTTTATGTGTGTTTGTGTTATTTTTATCAATTTCCACAGATTCACCGATAAGATCAAAATACATACAATAATATAGAATATAATACATTGCACAAATGAATGGGTTGATATAATATATCGTACTGCAAGCAGATGATCTGTGTATAGGACAATGACGACGACGACGATCTGATAGGATAAACGTTATTATAATTATAACAAATTCATGGGTAATTCGGAACGTTTTCAATTTTGAGGTTGGATGCGACGTGTGTGTGACATCATAAAGCAAGCCACATGTGGCTGGGGAAGCCACATCGTGCTAGAAAGCCACTTTTACTTACACGGTGAGCTCTGATGAGGACGTGAGAGATATAATGATAATATTTTAAAAAACCAAAAAAACCCCACATGATTAACTACCATTGTTGTTTTGTTGTTTACATAATAAGGAAGTTTAGTTTTTACTCTCTCTAGTAAATGACTGGACCCAAAGAATTTGTTTCCATATTAAAAAAAAAAAAGTACCAAAACAAAAAAACAAAAAATGTCACATATTGCAATATAAGGGGTGGGGGGAGAGAGAGCAGGTGTCAGTTTTAGTTTCAATGACTTTCATCGATTCCTGTACAAATCTGCTGGTCCCCTCTGTTGTTGTAACACATTCACATTGTGTTTTAGTGGTAGTCGTGGTGGCTGTTATTGTTTGTAGACTTTGATTTTATAGAATAGTTCAGTCCTTAGTAGGGACTACTACTTGTTACAGAGTAAGAGGCGGGGCTAAATGACATGTTTTTTTGTTTTTTAAAAAAAGGCGGAGTCAAATATGTCGCATTTTTTTCTTTTTCTTTTTCAAATTAGAGAATTGTCTCTGATTGGGCCCCCATGACGTCATCGAGTCTAACGCCATGGCCTAACCTTCATGCTGAACTCTCACATTGACCTCCATTGGGGGCAGGAGGCGGGACTTGCGATGACGAGGAGGTGGAGTTTAGAGACATGGGGATAGAGGAGGCGGGGTTATTATTATTATTATTATTATTGCCAATGCCACCATTGCTACTGTTGATGATTGTGTTGTTGCTGATGCCTCCTCCTCCTCCTCCACTGGTGATGCCAAACGTGCCGAGGTTTAACCCCTGACCTCCATTGGACATTGACAATCCTCCGCTTGTGGAGTTGATAGCGACGGTGTCAGGTCGGTAACCTCCGACCTCGCTGAGAGAACTCGTTACTCCGACAGACGACACGGGGTTGTGTCCAATGGAATTGATACCGCTGTTCAGATTGGTCAGCCCACTTCCGGATGTTGCATTGTTGAAACCCGAGCTGGTCACATTCCCGCTGCCCACGCCGATTGGCTTGTTCTCACCGGATAGACCAAGGGCGGCTGATGTGGGGACGATCGAAGAGTGGTAGGCGTGGTGGGTGGTGAAATTCGGCCGTTGCTGTTGTCGCTGGTGGTTTGAAGGGAGAGATAGGGTGTGTTGGTGATGGGGGCCGGACGGGGCCGTTGGAGTCGGAGACATGATGTTTCCAGTCGAAGGTCCGCCGCTGACATTGGTCCCGATGATCATGTTCGGATTGTGAGGGGAAGAGGAAGTCGAGATGCCGGACGGTGATTTGCCCATGCCGAGTTTAGGGGGTTGGTACGGGGGTGGCGGGTAGTCTTCGAACATGTAGGTCACGCCGCGGACGTTCTGGCCCAAATCCTTCACTTGAGTCGGCCGGCCTGCCGTGTGATGCAGTCCGGCCATTCCACTGCCACCAACACCTCCACCACCACCAACACCTCCGCCGCCACTGCCACCGGCATGGTTGATTGCGGCCAGGTTGAGCGGATGTGGATGGTGGATGCCGTGAGGATGATGGCCCAGGTGGTGTCCGGGGTGGTGGGCGTGCGGGTGAAGAGGATGGTGATGTCCTCCACCGTGGAGCGGGTGGTGTCCGAGCGGCCCGCCATGCAACGGACCCCGAATCGGCCTCAGATGCGTTCCACCGTTGGCCAGTCCGGCGTTGATGCTTTCATAACTCCTTCTCTCGGGGATGACCTCGTAGTAATTCTCCGAGCCGCTCTGGCTGTACTCCTGATGTCCCTGGTCCGACAGCGACGGATTGACGTAGAAGATATCGTCCTGGGTCATCGTGGCCTGGGATGACGTCACCGAACTTCCTTTCCCCTTGGCCGCGTTTCGCAGCCCAAGGAACCAAAGCCCGAAGAAGACAGCGGCCAGGATGAGGGCCAGTCCGGCCACAATGCCCAAGGAGATGGAGAGGTACTTGTAAACACTGCTCTCCGATTTGGATTGGCTCCTGTTGTCGAGGTAACGGACGTATGACATCACTCCTTTGGATGGGGACAGTGGATCTTCCTCACATTCTCCATAGTAACCTGGAAGAAAAAAAGATTGGATAAGGTAGTATGGTGGAGGAATAAATAAGGGATAAATAGGTAATAAATAAATAAAGTGAAAACTGCAACAGACTGGTATAAGACTGGGAAGTATGATGAGCCATTTTCAGTCAACCTCTTATAAAATGACACTGGATTAACCCTCTCCTTACCACCCATAAAAAAATCGTCACATTCATTACGATAATAATCAACAATTTTACCATTCTAATTTCTTTTGTATATATCACAGAATATAAAGAAAAGTTTTCGCCATACTATATATAAAAACTTGACCTTGTGTTATAGAGCTTATTTTGTAGTTGAACAATATTATGCATAGAATGTACTTGTTGCTTTTCTGTTTGAGTGAATAAGAAAGAATCTAATTTTGTATTGGGTCTTGTGATGGTTCAAGGAAAATTCTGAAAAACAGCTGGTAAGGAGAGAGTTAAGAGAAAAAGTGAATCTCAAGAGTTGTGTTATATTTTCATCTCATATTCTTCTGTAACTTTATTAATCTTTTTCAGAGTGAAATAATACTAAGAATTTTAATAGTAAATAAATAAATAAAGGTCCAATTACGCCCTTCTGCCACGACATCATAAAACATCGTCGCCTAGGCATTCCACTAAGGAATATAGATAATTCATCAAACAAGATGTCTGATGTCAACAGGAATCACCCATGTTGTCCAAGTGAGAGAAGAGGAGGTTAAGAATCTTGCCCAAGGAAAAAAAAAGTTCCTGAAGCAAGGCTCGCACCCGGGACCTTCCAGGTCATAGTGGAGGTTGGTACGCGGTGGCGGGTAGTCTTCGAACATGTAGGTCACGCCTTAACCACTCGGTCGCTTCCCCCATTGTAGATAAATAACTTTTTTTTCAAAAACCACCTAATAAGATAAGTAGCCTTTTATTTGCTATCTGTCATATGTAGAGTTGCCTACCCATAAGGCAAATTGAACTTTTTTTTATACAGTGCAATATCTTCTAAACGTGCTCAAAGTGCTTTACAAGGGGTCCCTGGCCAAACAGCAATGCTTAATATGTAGGACGAGACATTATGCCTGCTAGGCGATATTACAATCTTTTTCGGACAGACAATGCTGTTAACAGCCAGGTATTCATTTTACACCTGAGTACGGTGAGAGAATGTGAGTAAAGAACCTTTTCCAAGGACTCAACTATGTGCCGAACGAGGCTCGAACCCAGGATCTTCCGATCCGAAAGCAAGTGTCATACCAGTAGACCACATAACCACAAGATAATAAAAATAAAATAGGATTAAAAATATCATAACTGGATGGAAAGATGGGTAAGAATAAAGTCTTGACTGAAAACGTCACCAGTCCTTTTCCAAGCGAAACGAAGGCTCAACAGATACCCTCCCTCTCACCCCCCCCCCCCCCGCCTCCCTCCCCCCAAAAATAATATTAATTTTTATCTCCCATGCAGGCAATTATTGTTAGGTGACAGCTCTGTTACAAAACAAACAAAAAAATATAATAAAATAATAAAATAAAATAAAAAGCAACAAACCCCCCCCCCCCCAAAAAAAAAACAAAAAAAAACAAAAGAAAAGAAAAACACAAAACAATAATGAACTCACACACACACACACAAATTCCCCCACCCCCCCCCCCCTCTCTCTCTCTCTCTCTCTCTCTCTCTCTCTCTCTCTCTCTCTCTCTCTTCTAAATCTGCCACTTACTGTACAGTCAAAATTCATATCTTTTTTTATTTTAAAAAGAAAAACAAGACAACCTCCCCCCTCCCCGAAAGTAAAAGAAAAAAATACAACTACCCCCCCCCTCACCCCCAACAGACAAGACAACAAACAAACTAATAACACAACTAACTACCTGTTATGTTGAAAACATAGTTGAGATTAAGCGGCCCAGATTGGCCACATCGACTGAGAGCAAAGAACCAGGTTCTGGACAGTTGTGACCGGAAGATTCTCTCCCCCCGGCAGACGTAGAAGGACTCTCCTTTCTCATCCCAGATGGTACAGCCGTCATTCTCCTCACGCAGTGGGATAACCTGAAAGCACAGCAGACACACCAGTCAAATTTACAATAAATAGACGATACAACTATGATCAAATTTAACAACCCATGTGGATGTTACCTATAGCCACAACATAACCTGAAAACACAGCAGACACACCAGTCAAATTTACAATAAATAGACTATACAACTATGATCAAATTTAACAACCCATGTGGATGTTACCTATAGCCACAGATCAAACATATTTTTCCTCCTCCTCCTCCTCCTCCTCCTACTACTACTACTACTACTACTACTACTACTACTACTACTACTACTACTACTACTACTACTACTACTACTACTACTACTACTACCACTACTACCACTACTACCACTACTACCACTACTACCACTACTACTACTACTACTACTACTACTACTACTACTACTACTACTACTACTACTGCTACTACTATTTGTACTATTACTACTTCTTATAGTACAACTACTGCTACTATTACTTCTAACACTACTACTACCACTACCACCATCACCACTGCCACTACTACTACTACTACTACTACTACTACTACTACTAATACCACCACCACCACTACTACTTCTACTTCTATTACTACTAACATTTCTACTACCACTACCACCACCACCACTACTACTACTACTACTACTACTACTACTACTACTACTACTACTACTACTACTACTACTACTACTACTACAACTACTACTACTATTACTACTACTACTACTACTACTACTACTACTACTACTACTACTACTACTACTACTACTACTACCACTACTACTACCACCACCACTACCACCACCACTACTACTACCACCGCCACTACTACTTCTACTACTGCTTCTATTACTACTAACATTTCTACTACCACTACCACCACTACTACTACTACTACTACTACTACTACTACTACTACTACTACTACCACCACTACCACTACTGTTCTACTACTACTACTACTACTACTACTACAACAACAACTGCTTCAACTACCGCCACAACCACCACCACCACAACCACCACCACCACCACGACCACCACAACCTACCTGATTATTGTCAGCAGGTAAGACCCCCTTCCTCTCCTCACACGTCATATCCGAGTCCAACACTTTGACCTGGTCATCGTAGTAAATAAGCAGGTCGGCACAACACTCCCGCACTGGGTAAGTAATCTGATACTGTATCTTGGCGTACACCCGATGGAAGGCCTTGTGGACCAGGTAACCGTACCATCTGGGGATGGATAGAAAGGGTGGAAGGAAATTATCATGGCATTCAGGACTCCATTAATAACATGTAACATAAAACACAAATTCTGATAATATTGTATTCTGGCGAAAACCCGATGGAAGGCCCTGTGAACAAGATAACCGTACCATCTGGGATTGGATATGGATAAAAAGGGTGGAATTGATCAATGCTTTCAGGATTCTAATAATAGCATGTAACATAAAACACAAATTCTGATACTGTATCTTGGCGTAGACCCGATGGAAGGCCCTGTGAACAAGATAACCGTACCATCTGGGATTGGATATGGATAAAAAGGGTGGAAATGATCAATGCATTCAGGACTCCATTAATGATATGTAACACAAAAACACAAATTCTGATATGCGACCCTTCGCCTCAAAACGGTATTAAGTCGGGAGGGTTGAGATGTTGAAAATTGAATTTATAGCCAGAAATATCAGACTTGTGTTGAGTTTGTATGTTTTATTGAGGAGAATGGATACCATATTATAGGGTGCTAATGCCAACAATTGATATTTTTGACCAGTTTAACATTAAATTCGGCTTTTAAGCATCTGGTTCGTTCCGACATAATACCGTTTTGAGATGATGGGTCACATATTGTATTCTGGCGAAGACCCGATGGAAGGCCCTGTGGACAAGGTAACCGTACCATCTGGGGGATGGATTGGATATGGATAAAAAGGTGGAATTGATCCAATGCTTTCAGGACTCCATTAATGATATGTAACACAAAAACACAGAATCTGATATTGTATCTTGGCGTAGACCCGATGGAAGGCCTTGTGGACAAGGTAACCGTACCATCTGGAGATGGATAAAACCAAAAACTAGAGGTGTCCAAATGAGCCAATAAAATGGAAAGAAAGATAAAGTGAGTAAATGTGACTCATATAATATAAGGGAATAACATAAAAGGATGGATAAAAAGGGTGGAAATGATCAATGTTTTCAGGACTCCATTAATGACATGTAACACAAAAACACAAATTCTGATATGTGACCCTTCGCCTCAAAACGGTATTATATTAAGTCGGGAGGGTTGAGATGTTGAAAATTGAATTTATAGCCAGAAATATCAGACTCGTATATATAAGGGACACCATAAAAGGATGGATAAAAAGGGTGGAAATGATCAATGTTTTCAGGACTCCATTAATGACATGTAACACAAAAACACAGAATCTGATATTGTATCTTGGCGTAGACCCGATGGAAGGCCCTGTGGACAAGGTAACCGTACCATCTGGGGGATGGATATGGATATAAAGGTGGAATTGATCCAATGATTTCAGGACTCCATTAATGACATGTAACCAAAGATGCATGTAACACAAAACGCTATTCTGATACGTATCTCTACCAGTGGATAGCGACAAATGAAATGTATAGACAATAGAATTGTATGCATTGTTATTTTATTTATTTATTTATTTATTAAATAAAATTTAATAAATATATCATTTAATTCATTATATTTTATATTATGTATTATTATTATTATTATTATTGTTATTATCATCATTATTATTATTATTATTATTATTATTATTATTATTATTATATTATTATTATTATTATTATTATTATTATTATTATTATTATTATTACTATTATCATCATTATTATTATCATCATCATCATCATCATCATCTCATCATCATCATCATCATCATCATCATCATCATCATCATCATCATTCATTATTATTATTATTATTATTATTATTATTATTATTATTATTATTATTATTATTATTATTATCATCATCATCATTGTTATCATCATCATAATGATCATTTCTTTGCTTGTTGTTGACGGTTTTGTCTGTCCCTTGGCTTCTTTCATTTTTAGTTGAAAGTCGTTCTTCTATGTGTGTCGAAATGGTACGAAAAACGACCTCAGCCAGTCAGTTTTTTAGTTGAAAGTCGTTCTTCTATGTGTGTCGAAATGGTGCGAAAAACGACCTCAGCCAGTCAGTTTTTTAGTTGAAAGTCGTTCTTCTATGTGTGTCGAAATGGTGCGAAAAACGACCTCAGCCAGTCAGTTTTTTAGTTGAAAGTCGTTCTTCTATGTGTGTCGAAATGGTGCGAAAAACGACCTCAGCCAGTCAGTTTTTTAGTTGAAAGTCGTTCTTCTATGTGTGTCGAAATGGTACGAAAAACGACCTCAGCCAGATATAGATTGTGACAACTTGCATTCCTTTTAAATCTATAGAGGTAGTGTATGTATCTACTTCTACTGTGTATTGTGTGTATATTGTGTGTGTGTGTGCCGACTTTGAAATGTCACGAACGGTTTCCCCGGTGAAAAGCTGACACCGTGTTTATTTTAGTGTGTCACTTTGTTCTTGATACACACGGAAACTATTTTGATAATACGCAAACACTGCATAATGCACCTAATACAACACGCCCCCCCCCCCCCCCCCCTCTCTCTCTCTCTCTCTCTCTCTCTCTCTTTCTCTCTCTCTCTGTCTCTCTCTGTCTCTCTTTCTCTACCTCTGTCTCTTTTTCTCTGCCTCTCTCTCTCTCTCCCTCTCTCTCTCTCTCTCTCTCTCTCTCTCTCTCTCTCTCTTCTGTGTGTGTGTGAGTGTCTGTCTCTGTTTGCATCTCTATCATCCTTTCTTTCTCTCTCTCTCTCACACACACTCTCTCTCTCTCTCTCTCTCTCTCTCTCTCTCTCTCTCTTCTGTGTGTGTGTGTGTGTGTGAGTGTCTGTCTCTGTTTGCATCTCCATCATCCTTTCTCTCTCTCTCTCTCTCTCTCTCTCTCTCTCTCTCTCTCTCTCCTGTGCGTGCGAGTCTGTCTCTCTTTGTATCTCTATCACCCTTTCTCTCACCCTCTTTGTCTGTCTGTCTGTCTCTCTCTTTTCACAAACATACGCACACACACACACACACACACACACACACACCCACCAACCCCCACTCCTCTCCCTCTTTCCAATCACCCAGCTCTTCTCCAATCAGCCCCACACCTTACCACCCCCCCCCCCCCCACACACACACACACTCTCTCTCACACACACATACACACACACACACAACACACACAAACCTAGACATTTATGAACTATAAAACTGCAACCCTACCCTAACGAACGTGGTAGTGTCAATCAGTCGGAGATATATTATAGAAAACAGTAGAGTGTATGTATGTGCTCTGCCAGAGACCGATCGATAACATCATAAAACCCCCTTCCAATCCCGTGATGTGACCAGGAACCACCTGACAACCCCTGGCTGTCATCACCGCGTCATTGACAGTACAGTACAGTATATACATGGACACACAGAACAGGCTTGGCAAAGAATTACTCTATTTTAAGGTGTATTTTCTTTCACAAAATATCCGAAATAATATATGAGATAGGAGACATAAAATAATAATAATATTACTAATAATAATAATAATAATAATAATAATAATAATAATAATAATAATAATAATAATAATAATAATAATAATAATAATAATAATAATAATTATTATTATTATTATTAT
The DNA here is from genome assembly GCF_034508935.2 of Berghia stephanieae. NCBI lineage: Eukaryota > Metazoa > Mollusca > Gastropoda > Nudibranchia > Aeolidiidae > Berghia > Berghia stephanieae. Next base: position 13,816,595 of record NC_088374.1, read on the forward strand.
TATTATTATTAGTAGTAGTAGTAGTAGTAATATTGTTATTATTATTATTATTATTATTATTATTATTATTATTATTATTATTACTATTACTATTATAGTAATAATAATATATTTATATAGCGCCAATCCCGCGTTGCCGCAGCTCTAAGGCGCACATTGACTGGAAGGGATATAATACATCCTACATATTATAACAATTACACTACTAGGATATTATGGACTATTTACATACACGCAGTTCCATTCATAACATTATTGAGACAAAGGATTCATCAGGTGTGCTTTAAGGCACTTTTTGAATGTCCTCTCAGAGGAAATAAATACTCTACTTCTAAACATCCAATGGCAATGAAATAAAGAAATATAGATAGAAAAATAGATAACATATTTGAAGGACTAGTTTTCTGGACAAATTTTTTAACGCGTGTTGTTATATTTGTTTGTTTTTTTGTTGTTTTTTTTTTTTTTTTTTTTTTTGTTTGTTTGTTGCTTTAGGTCTCTTCCAACACAATTGAGGTTATATGAGAGACCGCTGAAACAAAAAAACAAGCAATCTAGCAAAAATAGTACAAATGTCAATCAAAATCATAACCTAAAGATATCATAAGCTAAATTATAAATAACCAAGAACAAACAGGCAGAAGATTTACAGAAAAAAAATATCCCCTGTCAAAAATACAATCACAAACCAAAGAAGCAGGATACGCTAGTAAAGAGAAGAAGAAACGACATCACTATCGGATCGTACACCCATGCGAACATCATAGGTATATGATTCAAGGGTGATGCTCCCATCCAACCACCCGCTTTTTTTTTTTTTTTTTTTTTTTTTAAAATTCTATTTTTTTTTCCCCCAGAGTATGTCGTAAACAGGTGCATGCGTGTAAGCTACTCAGAATAAAATGGATGGATAGAATATAAAAATGAAGAAGTATGGAAAAGAACACAGCAGAAACCAGTGAGAGACGAAATAGGAAGAAGACGATGGAGGTGGAGTGGACACACGCTTAGAAAGAATGACTCCACTATAACAAAGAAAGTATTGGACTGGAACCCCCAGGGCAGAAGATCAAGGGGAAGGCCACGAGGAACATGGAGAAGAATTAAAGAAGCTGATATACAGAGAAGTGGTAAGACATGGAATGAGATAAAAAAGTTGGCTCAGGATAGGGAAGGATGGAAACTGTTTGTCTGTGGCCTATACCCTGACCCAGGGTGAAAAAGGCAATGATGATGATGATGATGATGATGATGATAGTAGGAGCCTTTCCATTGTAATCTTGTTTTCCCATCATTTTTGTATGTAATATTACTGTGATAAATAGCAAAGTGAAATTGAATGTAAGCTTCAATTTAATATACGAAAACATATAAAATGGACGTTTCGGGTTTCCCCTTTATCAACAAACAGGATGAATGAAACACTACAGATGAATGAGATTATGCGGTAGTGGCGTTGTAAAAATGAATAAACAAAACATTTCAGCAAATGTGTTTATATTCATCTTAACAACGCCACTACCACATAATCTCATTCATCTGTAGTGTTTCATTCATCCTGTTTGTTGATAAAGAGGAAACCCGAAACGTCCATTTTATCTGTTTTCGTAATTAAATTCAAGCTTACACTCAATTTTTTTCACATTGTTATTTATTTCTTCGAGCTTCGAGCAGCAACATTTACACGTACTACTACTACTGTGTACTATAATCGTTCATTACAAGAGAACTAAGTCAATACCGAAAACCATTTTGGTAAAAAAAATAATACAAATCATAATCGTCATCGCTATTATCATCATCACCATTATCATCATGTCATCGCTACCCCGTCCATCAACACTGACTGGCGGCTGGCATCGTGCAATTTAAATTTCAAGAAAGAATCAATAACAAGGCATTAAAAATAAAAAAAAGAAGTAAATATTAATGTTAAAAAGCAAATAAATATGAAGATCAGTCTGTCTTCCGTGTCAGAGATGATAATTCATGTTCTTCAACCGAGCAGACCCCCCCCCTCCCCCTCCCCTCTCTTTCACATCCCTCTCCGCGCCCACATAAAAAAAAAACAATTAAAAAAAAACAATAATAACTAACAAACAAATATTACCAAATTTTTTAAAAAGCACACCCCCCTCCCCCCTTTCGCCGCCCTTCCCCTTTCACAAAAGCAAAGATAGGCACAACACTTTCTCTTCACATAATTTTCACCTCCCCCCCCCCCCCCCCACCCCTCCTTC
>NC_088374.1:13826334-13833834 GCF_034508935.2 Berghia stephanieae
CAACGCTGTTAACGGCCAGGTACTCATTTTACACCTGAGTACGGTCAGAGAATGTGAGTAAAGAGCCTTTTCCAAGGACTCAACTATGCGCCGAGCGAGGCTCGAACCCAGGACCTTCCGATCCGAAAGCGAGTGTCATACCACTAGACCACATAGCCGCACATGCTCATGTGTTTGAAGCACTTCAAAGCTGTTTTGAAGTGACATTTTAAACGTAAATGTTTCTGACGCTGACCTTTGGACAAGAACAAACCAAGAGCAAATGGATGTCCAGGTCAGACGCAGAAAGTGGCGATGGGTTTTTTTTTTTTTTGTTTTTTTTTTTTTGTTGCTTTAGGTCTCTTCCAACACAATTGAGGTTATAATATGAGAGACCGCTGAAACAAAAAAACTAGCAATCTAACAAAATAGTACAAATGTAAATCAAAATCATAACCTAAAGATATCATAAGCTAAATTATAAATAACCAAGAGCAAACAGGCAGAAGATTTACAGAAAAAAAATATCCCCTGTCAAAAATACAATCACAAACCAAAGAAGCAGGATAGGCTAGTAAAGAGAAGAAGAAACAACATCACTATCGGATCGTACACCCATGCGAACATCATAGGTATACGATTCAAGGGTGATGCTCCCATCCAACCACCAGCTCGAATGGAACCCGCAGGGCAAGAGGAAACGGGATCGTCCAAATAAGACTTAATGGGGGAGAAGCCTTCGCCAAGATTTGTGTGTTTCCAATCTTACCTGGAGTGAGACAAAGGTCTGTGCCAAGGACTGAAGAAGATGGAAGAGTGCTGTTGAGGCCCCGATGCTTCACCAGGAGCCAAGAGGCAGAAATAAGTCAAGTAAGTCATTACCTAGATAGTATGCGCTTGGCTTAGAAGCTCACAACATTGCCATCCGGAAGTATAACGGACCAATACACAAAACTATGTGTAACCTTGAACTTAAATAGTCTGGATAATACAGTTTAGTGAGAATTAATCATTCATAAGCGCGGATGGCAAAAAGACAAAACAAAAACAAACAAAAACAAACGAAACAAAACAAAACAAAAACAATAAAGACCGGAGTGACGTCAACTTCATACAATCTTTAGGTATTGTCTTCCAGCATTGCTCAACTCACTTCATTTCTTGTTATTGTTTAGTGAGAATTGGCTTCAACAGTAACTTCTCTCGCAATGACGCATAGTAACTTAGTAACTGGCCCTAAACTATCGGAACAATGGCGGACGCCTTTATGAAATACTTCTCTTCGAGCATAAAGGTGTATCCAGAGGAGAAAAACATTATCAATCTGATCATGTTTTGACTTTTATACATTCTGATCACATGACATATGAAAAGTTCTAGCCAGCATGAAGAATAAAAAGTACAAATTAACTTTGTTTAGAACCACGCTGCTCGCCGTTGCTGGGCGACGTGACATCAGACTATTGAATCCAATTAGGCACTTCCTCTGCCCCCTGCCATCGGCACACAAAGTCACAAGACAGACCTAGACCGTTATTCTAATACAGTGGAATATAGGACATTTCCTCTGCCCCCTGCCATCGGCACACAAAGTCACAAGACATACCATACCTAGACCGTTTTTCTAATACAGTGGAATTTAGGACACTTCCTCTGCCCCCTGCCATCGGCACACAAAGTCACAAGACAGACCTAGACCGTTATTCTAATACAGTGGAATTTAGGACATTTCCTCTGCCCCCTGCCATCGGCACACAAAGTCACAAGACAGACCTAGACCGTTATTCTAATACAGTGGAATTTAGGACGTTTCCTCTGCCCCCTTCCATCGGCACACAAAGTCACAAGACATACCATACCTGGACCGTTATTCTAATACGGTGGAATTTAGGACATTTCCTCTGCCCCCTGCCATCGGCACACAAAGTCACATGACATACCAAACCTAGACCGTTATTCTAATACAGTGGAATTTAGGACATTTCCTCTGCCCCCTGCCATCGGCACACAAAGTCACAAGACAGACCTAGACCGTTATTCTAATACGGTGGAATGTAGGACATTTGTGACCCTTCGCCTCAAAACGGTATTAAGTCGGGATGGTTGAGGTGTTGAAAATTGAATTTATAGCCAGAAATATCAGACTTGTGTTGAGTTTGTATGTTTTATTGAGGAGAATGGATACCATATTTTAGGGTGATAATGCCAGCAATTAATATTTTTGACCAGTTCAACATTAAATTCGGCTTTTAAGCATATGGTTCGTTCCGACATAATACCGTTTTGAGACGATGGGTCACATTTCCTCTGCCCCCTGCCATCGGCACACAAAGTCACAAGACATACCATACCTAGACCTACCGTTATTCTAATACAGTGGAATTTAGGACATTTCCTCTGCCCCCTGCCATCGGCACACAAAGTCACATGACATACCAAACCTAGACCGTTATTCTAATACAGTGGAATTTAGGACATTTCTAACCAGTTAACTGGCGTACTCTGAGGGAGAAAAAAAAACAAACTTAAATTTTAAAAATTTGGCCAGAAAACTCATCCTCCAAATATCGATCGATTGCAATAACCCTCATCTAGGAAAAAACGAAACAAAAAACAACTCAAATCTGGGAGGTTTCAGGTTTGAGAGTTTACGCCAAGACGAGGGTCGTTTTAATCAATCGATACTTGAAGGACGAGTTTTCTGGCCAAATATTTAAATTCGATTATTTTTTTTCTCCGGAGTACGGCAAGTTAACGGGTTAAACGGTCTGATTATCATCATTATCATTATCATTATAATCACTACAAATGCAAATGTCAGCGCAGCGCATTGGTGAGAGGAAAATAATAATTGACTGCATGTGTCTGACGAACGAAGGGGTAATTTACTGTGACACCAATAGCTGTAAATAGAAGGAACGAAGTTGACGTCACTCGGCTCTTCGTCACTGTTTTTAGCCAACCATGTTTATGAGAAGTTCTCACTAAATTCTATCGACCAGATTATAAACGCTCAAGGTTACACATTGTTTTGTGTGTGTGTGTGTGTGTGTGTGTGTGTGTGTGTGTTGGTACGTCATGTCCGGCTGGCGAATGTTGTGACTATTTCAACTAAGCGCACATCATCAATATACCGACTTGTCCGACTTGAATTTAATTCTTTTTTTAATTCGTAGTTTACATTGGGAAAATAATACTAGTCACTGATACCAATTTATCCTTAATAAGACTGAATCACGGGTTGGAGGAGGGGGGGGGGGATGCAACACAAGGGAACCGAGATCTATCCCGAGTTGGTTTGTTTTTTTTAAAATACGGAACAAAGAAGAAAAAACAACACAACAAAAAACAACAACAACAAAAAAACCAAAAAAAAAACTAACAAACAAAAAGCAAAAACAAAACGAAATTCAGGTATAACAGAGAAAAACGTCCGTATTTGTTTGTTTTTTGTTTGTTTGTTTTTAAGGGTTTTACGGCGCTTGCGACATATTTAGGTCATTTCAGCGCCAAACGTCGGTATTACCACGAACTCTTTAATTTATATTCTCCAAAAAACTCGAGAGATTGGTTGATTTGGTATCTTAATTAATTTAGTACGTTAATGAAGTAAAATTATAAAAAGTCTCAAAGTAAAGTAAAGTAAGTAAAGGGTACTCACTTCCGCTGTGTAAACACCCGGCCCTTGATCGTACAAACGGCTTGGGACAACGATGGCGGAACCACGCTCGTGTTCGTTGAATCCGACGATGATGACGACGACGATGATGACGCCAGTGACGGAGAATCTTGTTGCGTCGCTCCTGCGGCGAACAATGACGTTGTTGAAGAAGACGAGGAGAGCAGCAGAACTGCCCAAATCTGAACGAGAAGGACGACCACTAAAGGCATCTTCTTCTTGGTCGATGCTGCTCCTCTTTCCATAGAAGTGTTGATAGCCATTTTATTATTGATGTGAAAAATTAATGACACACAAATAATACACACCAAGAAAATATACACCAGGGGAAACACAAAGTATGAAAAAAATCCTAGATTTATTCTCAATTATTTATTCCTTGCTGACTTTGTTTTCTGTTTTAACCCTTGGGGTTATAAGGTTATAAATTAATCCAGATTTGAACAGAAAGCACACTGGTTATAATAGCAACGATAATTATTATAATAATAATAACTATAATTATAATAATAAAGATACCGCAGGGTGTATCAAAATATTATTATGAAATCCGTGGTTAGAATTGAACGTCCTCTATATAGGGTGACACCAAATTCACAGACGAAATCCATTGAATGAAATTATTATTATTATTATAATAATCAACACGAAGATACAGCAGACGTTTAATGATAGCAATGATAACCATTCTAAAAATAATAAAATAAAATTTTTAATAAATCAAAGAAGATTTTAAAAAATTATTTTCTTTCAATCTCTCCTTATCTCTTTATCATCTCTTTTCCTTTATGTGTTGTCGTTGGCTTGATTAGGGGATATTCATGATGGCTGAAGGAGAAAGGCGTTCCGTACTAATGGCCTGTTGTTTTTTTCTGGAGGGGGAAAAGAGATACACAAAGAAAAGAAACGTTATTGAAGTGAATGAAAGGCGTTGTTGTTGTTGTTAAGAGGTCTGGAAATAAAAATGAAAAGTAGTATTGAAATAATATAATATGAAAAGGGAAACGTTGTTTGTTCGTTTATTAAATATTATTTTATTTTTATTTCAAGGAGAATAATTAATGGGGGAATGAAACATATTGGTTATTAAACCAAAAAAAAAAAAAAAAAAAGAAAACCACAGAAAAACAAAGCAACAAAAAGAATAATAAATAAACAACAACAACAAAAAATATACAAAACAAACCCCAACAACCCCCTCCCCCTAATAAAATAAAAACAACAAAAAATCAAAACACCAATCAAGGGAGCACTTTAAACTTAGCGCCCCCCCCCCCCCCTTCTCCCTTTCCGCCACCGTTGTTTTTTGTTTTTTTTGTTTTTTAATAAAGAAGAACATAGCGACTCATATTTCTATTCATAACTAAAACTCGTATCTCTTGGCCAAATTGGGCTCTTTTGGGGCCAAAGTCTAAGTAAAGTCCAACTATGTAACCTCCTCCAAGAACAAAAAAAAAAAAAACAAAAAAAAAAACACCCAAAAAAAACAAAAACGGATGTACAAAAGAAAATTTAAAAAATTATAAAAACCTCAAAAAACCATAAGGGTAGAAGAGATACATAATAATATGGCCTGGTGTGTGGTTATGGGGTCTTGTGGTATGACACTCGCTTTCGGATCGGAGGGTCCTGGGTTCGAGCCTCGCTCGGCGCATAGCTAAGTCCTTGGAAAAAAAGGCTCTTTACTCACATTTTCTCACTGTACTCAGGTGTAAAATGAGTAGCTGGCCGTTAACAGAGTTGTCTCTGTCCGAAAAAAAAAAATTTGTAATATCGTCCAACTGACGTCCTGTCACGTCCTACATGTTAAGTGTTGCTGTTGGGGCCAGGGACCCCTTGTAAAGCGCTTTGAGCACGTTTAGTGGATATTGCGCTATATCTAAAACAATAAAAATTGCTCAAATACTCAATATGTGACCCCCCGTCTCAAAACGGTATTATGTCGGGATGGACCAGATGCTAAAAAGTCAAATTATAGTTAAACTGTTCAAAAATATGAAACGTTGGTATGTAGCACAGTAAAATATGATATTCCTTCTCCTCTATAAAGCATATAGACTCAACTTAAGCATGATAATTCTGGCTATACATCCCATTTTCAGCATCTTAATCATTCCGACTTAATACCGTTTTGAGACGAGGGGTCACATATGGCCTGATTTGAACAACAGCAAAAGAAGACAACATCCGGACACAATCTCTACGAGCATGAAAAACAGTTTTAGTAGCGTATACCCCCCCCCCCCCTCCCCGCCCCCTTTCCCCTATTTTCCACTCCCCAACCCCTCCCTAGGGATCTTACGTAATCCTTGATAATTTACATTATAATTAACAAAAAATCCACTCCACATCCCTTATCAAAAAGACAAGACACACACACACCCACACACACCCACACACACACACACACACACACATCGGTGTCGATTCTATAGATAGTATGCGCTTGGCTAAGAAGCTCATAACATTGCCATCCGGAAGTATAACGGACCAACACACAAAACTATGTGTATCCATGAACGTTTAAATAGTCAGGTTAATACAGTTCAGTGAGCATTACTCATAAACGCGGATGGCAAAAAACAATAACAAAGACCTGAGTGACGTCATCTTCGAACTGTCTATATACAAGTGTGTATAATACATACATAATATAAAATAATAATATATTATAGATAGTATGCGCTTGGCTAAGAAGCTCATAACATTGCCATCCGGAAGTATAACGGACGAACACACAAAACTCTGTGTATCCATGAACAGTTAATACAGTTCAGTAAGCATTACTCATAAACGCGGAAGGCAAAAAACAATAACAAAAACCTGAGTGACGTCATCTTCGAACTATCTATATACAAGTGTGTATAATACATACATAATATAAAATAATAATATATTATAGCACTGGCGAGGCAAAGACATTTGTAAGCCGTAGGCAGTAGGCAGATTCAGTTTTCGGCCCGATGCTATGTCTAATTATGAAGGCTTTCACAGGGGTTGCCAACTGAAATTCATTAGAGAATGATTGAAGTTGACGTTACTCGGCTCTTTGTTAATGCTTTTTTATTTTTTTAAAGACAGCCAGTTGGGTAATTGGCTTCAACATTCGTGACGTCACTTCCCTCGTAATGACGCGTAGTAATTTAGTAACTGGTTCTAAACTATCGGGAAAATGGCGGACGCCCTTATAAAATATTTCTCCGACGAGCATAAAAGTGTATCAAGCGGAGAAAAACAGTATAAATCTGATCATGTTTTGACTTTTATACATTCTGATCACAAGACATGTGAAAAAGTTCTAGCCAGCATGAAGTAGAATGAAAAAGTGCCGATTTTCTTTGTTTAGAACCAAGCTGCTCGCTGTTGGGCGGACGTGACATCAGACTATTGAATCCTATTGATTCTCATTAAATTCTCTCAATCAGACTGTTATCGTTAAAAAATTCACAGGCTATTAATAGGGGGTCCCGATAGCTCAGTTGGTAGAGTACGTACTCGCTTCACACGCAAAGGGACCAAGATCGATCCCGGGAGCAGTCGATATTTTTTCTGACCCTCCTGCCCACCCAGCAGTGAATGGGTAGCTGAGTCTGTTAGATTTGGCGGAAAGTACTTTCCGATAGACTAGAGTCCTATCCAAATGATAGAAAGCAATTGCTATTGTCCGTTTCACGATATAGAAACCGAGATAAACTCCAGCTTCATGGGACCAATGGCTCATATGTGGAGGAGGAGAAGAAGAAGAAGAAGAAGAAGAAGAAGAAGAAGAAGAAGAAGAAGAAGAAGAAGAAGAAGAAGAAGAAGAAGAAGAAGAAGAAGAAAAAAGAAGAAGAAGAAGAAGA
>NC_088374.1:13844427-13846927 GCF_034508935.2 Berghia stephanieae
CACCCGCTAGATAGATAGATAGATAGATAGATAGATCGATAGATAGATCGATAGATAGATAAATCGATAGATAGATAGATCGATAGATAGATAAATCGATAGATAGATAGATAGATAGATAGATTATAGATAGATAGATAGATAGATAGATAGATAGATAGATAGATAGATAGATAGATAGATAGATAGATAGATAGATAGATAGATAGATAGATATATAGATAGATAGATGGATTGGTTTCATAAATATATGAATAGATGTATTAGATATAGGAGTGGCATGGATTGATAGATAGACAAACCGAGAGAATATAAATGAAACAATGATGACGAGCTGCGCGTTATAAAAACAAAACCACCACAAACAACAAATAGCAACTGCAACAGCCACAACAACAATAGATGATGAGGATGATGATGACGATGATGAGAAGGAGGAAGAGGAGGAGGAGGAAGAGGAGGAGGAGGAGAAGAAGGAGGAGGAGGAGGAGGCGGCGGCAGCAGTGGTGGTTGTGGTAGAGGTAGAGTTATGTTGAGGATTGATTCAGTTATCTCACAATCACAATATTACATCGTTATTCAATGATTTCTCCGTGTGTGTGTCCCAAGGGTGCATGATGTGATTTTGTAGAAAAGACATCCACCCAACACGACATGCGGATACAATGGCAGACCTGCCCACTTCAATTTTTTTTTCTTTTCAAATTGTAGTTTTTAGGAACTAATAATTGTAGTCGCTGTAGTTAACCTTAAAAATCAAGAATTTAGCATCACGGGGATTACATAATTCGACCTGTAAATGAGCTATATAAAAATTGCCTGAAACTCTTCGTATCGTATCAGAAAAACCCAAAGAATCGATATGAATAGTAAACATCAAGCTTACTTGAGCAAAACAATGGCATACAACTAATTTATGTGGGAATTAATGAGGCTACTTACAATTGTTTCTTATATTTAGGTACGCAATCAGCGAAGAAACGGTCAACCAGTTTGTGTACAACGTGAGGTAATCGAGATGTGCTTGTAGCAAGCATATAACTTTCGATTTGAAGATGTCTTCATAACGCACTTCCGGCTTTCGCATTAAACTTTCAGACTTTTAGGTTCTACTAAGTAAATGTGGTCAATTTCGGCTTAGACGAAACAGTGACATTTATCGCTCGGCGGCTCAGTTAAAATTGGCTTTCATTTGGGATCACGACGGGTTTGGAAAGTTAATTTCACGAATGCTGTGTGAAAATACACTGGGGTGTGTTCAGACACGGCAATTCTAAGAAGCGTCGCTTAGCCTTGGCAATATATCCATCGTTAATATAAACGGCCCTTGAGCTATGCGTAGCGCTGTAGAACATTCCTAATTACTTCACGGTCATTCGACTACGATTCATGAATACTTTCTTTCTTCTTCATTTCTTTCTTTCCTTTTAACAAAATAAATGAATTTGACGAATTGACTGATTTCAGTTAATTGACTGAGAATTTACAGGTCTACATAATACTTCAAAATTCTTATGTAGTCAGGCATCAACTTTCATTTTTTTTTTACATTTTAACGTTAACGACTTGGAGATGAAGTTCATGAAGTTCTGAAATTGAACCCAAAATTTCGTAATTTTACGAATTTTTCGTAATATTTAGCATGTCTGTAAAGGTTTATGGTGTGATTTTGTAGAAAAGACATCCATCCACCCAGGCAGGGCACAGACAGCCTTGCATACACCCAGGCAGGGCACAGACAGCCCTGCATCCACCCAAGCAGGGCACAGACAGCCTTGTATACACCCCGTCCTAACATGACGGATAATACAGTAAGAGGATTTGGTTGAATCATGATAGCATGGATGGATGGATGTATGGATGGACATGTGGGTGGGTGGGTATTGATGGATGGATGGATGGATATGTGGGTGGGTGGGTATTGTTGGATGGATGGATGGATATGTGGGTGGGTGGATGGACGGATGGATGGGTGGGTGGATGGGTATCGTTGGATGGATGGATGGATATGTGGCTGAGTGGATGGACGGATGGGTGGGTGGATGGATGGTTATTGTTGGATGGACGGATGGATGGATGGATAGATAGATGGGTGGATGAAAAGACGGTTAGATGGGTGGATGGATGGATAGATCGATGGACAGATGGATGGATGGATATGTGGATAGATGTGTGGATGGATGGATGGATAGATCGATGGATGAATGAATGAATGAATGGGTGGGACTCGAAGTCTGGACCTTCAAGTCCGAAGGCGGATGTCATGCCACTAGGCCACATAGCCACATCCATCCACGCACCCTCACCCCCCCCCCCCCCCCCCCCCCCCACACACACAAACACACGAAGGAAAATTAAATTACACTCTGAAATCAGACAAAGGACACACATTTCATTAATCTAATGAATAACAATAAAAATAAGAAGAAGAATAACAATACCATCGCGAACAATGATGATAACGGTATAAAGATATGGAACTATATTATTATTATTATTA
>NC_088374.1:13851927-13870749 GCF_034508935.2 Berghia stephanieae
AACATCTCATTCACTTAACTTGCACAATGCTTGCTTTGTTTTCGGGTAGACAGTTCGTCTGACGCCCGAGTTGCCAGGGGTTCGAATCCATATTTGTGGCGATGCAGAGTCATTGTAAAAGTCTCATTACAGTCTCACTTGTGTTAATTGGAGTACGTTACTGAATTGTAACAACGTTGTTCGTGCCATATAAAAATACTACCAGCTGCACGTTGACTCATTGTGGGTTTTATGATACATCAGCTCGTGTAAAATTAAATTTTCATTTGACCGAAAAATGTACATAACGATAGAAGTCTACAAATCATATTGCAGGTTTATTTCAGTTCCAAAAGCCATCACAAACATTCATCCACTGTATCACATAATCTTTGGTCACCAAAAAAAGCATGAAGTTTGCTATGTGTACAGTGCAAACATAAAAGGGATAGAAACAGTTTTACTGATAAAACCCTCAAATGATAACAAACCAATATGTTGTTGCTGGTAAGTTGCTAATTGCATTTGTTAAAAAGCATAAACTGTGAACAAAAGTGTTGAAAATCGTTTGAATAAAGTTTTTAATGCAAAAAAAAATAATTCTTAAGCACTTTATGCCGTTCTAAGCTGTCGTTTTCGCATTTTTTTCATTATTAATTATTATTATTCTGTTTTAAAGGGTGAGGGGATAAAGAAAGAATAAAATTAAATGCACAGAGGTGTCATTTCTTGACAGTCACCTCTAAAGATTGCAACTCTTAAAAATATCATAAAAAAGATAGTGAAATTTTACATTAGGTATCTAGAAAATGCTGAAACATAAAGCTACATTGGCCCAATTAAGTTTGGGTTAGTAGAAAGACTTTTTATTCTGCCATATCTGATTTTCAATAGTTCTACATACTGCCAACTTTTCAAAAAAAAAAGGAACGTCATTTTGCCCGGGATAGGGGCGATTTTTGCCGAAGCCCCCCCCCCTTCATCGAATCGCAACATTTTAAAAGTCAGCCTTTTAATTACTATTACTAACACTAACAAAATTTGAGATGACAGAGGCTAGTCCAAATGTTGCTCAATTATCGGGGTTTTGTACCAGCACATTTGAATCGTTAAAATGACACTTTCCACAATGATGTTGTTTTGTTTTTTAAGGTTTTACGGCGTGCAACACATTTAGGTTATATCAGCGCCATTTTTAAAAAGGGAAAAAAATTGGAAAAGTAAAAGTTCTAGAATTACAGTTAAGCATCAAAAAGAAAGTAAGACATAGGGAACGGGGACAAATAGGATCAGATGTAGATTCCAAGAGCGTATCACCAATGTAAATAAGTTTGAGATCACCTAAAGTCTTATCCGGACACAAGAAAAAAAAATCCAACAAAGAGGAAAAACACTCAAATGCTTACATTATACATTAAAAAAATTTCAAATATAGTAATAATACATAACAGAGAGATGATTTCAAGGAAAAAAATATCATCTCCCAAAACAAAAATATGAAAAACCCCGTTTCCCCCCAGAAGGATCCGGCGGGGCCGGAAAAAAACAAGAAAATCTCTTTCCCAAAACAAAGACTGAATTTTTTTGGGGAAAACAGTAAAGGGGGATAGAAACAAAGGGTACCCCCTGCCCGCTAGGGATTTCCCCCAAAATGAAAAAAAATTCAGAAGGACAATATAAAAAAGAATTAATCCTCAACTTTGAAAAGGCCAAAAAAAAAAAGCACGTTGTAAAAAAAATGAAAAATTTAAGAGGGTTAAAAAAAGCATAATTTTCCCAACCGGGGACTCCTTAAAAGGGCTTTGGGGGAAAAATTAGGTGTTTTTCAATAAAAATAGACAGATATAGTTTTTTTTCCCGAACATAAGGTTTTAAGTAGTATACTAAAAAGTAGTTATGAAAAAATCACCTTAAAAATTTTAGAGAATTTCCTTTTTTTTTTTGAAAAAAACAACCAAAAAGGGAAATTATTTTTCTTGAACCTAAACCGTTAAAAAATTTGCTTAAAAAAAAAAAATTAAAAAATTTCAAAAAATTTTTTTAAAGGGGTTTAAATTTTTAATTTCATAAAAAAAAAGGGGAAAAAATCTTGTTTTTTTTTAACAATAAACAATTGTTTTTTTTTTCCCTTTCCCAAAAAAAAAGGTGGTTTTAATTTTATTTTTAAATTTAAAAATAATTTTTTAAAAAATTAAAAGTTCAAATGTTTAGAATTTAAAAGTATATCGAGGCTACCCCATACCCATAAATTCCAAACTTTTAAAAGGGTTTGAGTAAAATACGGCTCATTAAACAAGGAATTTTTTTTTTTTGAAAATTTTTTTTTGGGGAAAATTAAAAATTAAAAGCTACACAAATGGAATTATGCTCTCATGGACCCAATAAAATAAATAATAATAAAAACAATGAATAGTGAAATATAAAAAAAGGATAAAATAAAAAATTCATTGGGCCAAAATTTTTTTTTTTACCCAAATTATAAAAAATTACAAAAAGGATTTTAAATAAAAAAAAACCCTAAACGGACTGGGGAAGGGGTAAAATAGGAAAAAACCCGTTTTTAACAAAGTTTGGCCGGGGTTCTAAAAAGAAATTTGTTTTCCAAGGACAAAGAATTTCAATAAAAAAAAAGGATTTGAAATAAAAATTCTTTAAAATAAACTTTTTTGAAACCCCCAAAAATTTTAAAAACATAAAACAAAAATGAATACAAATAAATTCATGTTTCATAACCCCATGAACGTTTTTCCCCCCTTTAAAATTTTAGTCCTTTTCATTTTTAAAATCTTTTTTTTTCAATGTTAAAAATTTTCCCTTTCCCCCGGGGCCCCCAAAGCTGAAAACCCCTTTGACCCAAAAAAAACCCAAAATTTTGTTATTTCCGTATTGAAAGGGGGGCCAAAAAAAGTTTTGATTGTTTCACTGTGTCCCCCTTTTCCCCATAGAAGCCCCCCCCTCTCGGGGTTTTTGGGGGGGCATCAATAAGGCAAAAAATTTTCCCCCCTCGGGGGGCCCGAATTTTAAAAAAGGGTATTAACAACGGGGGGTTTTTCAAAACCCCCTTTTTTTAAAATGACATATTTGAGGCAATGAAACCCCCTTTTTCATGATTTTTGGGTATTCCTGTTTTTGGGGGAAAAAAAAATGGTTTCTGAAAAAACAAACTTTTTCGCCCCTGTGAAAAATTCCCTTTAAAAGGTAAAATTTGGGCCTTTGGGGGTCAAAACGGGGGCCAACACTTGCTTCCCCCTTTCCCGACTGATCCCCGTTTTTTATTTTTTCCCAAATAACCTTTTTTTTCCAAAAGGATCAGTGAAAATTTTGTAAAAAGCGGGGGGTAAACCCCCTACACCTAATCTCATCCCCCATCTTTTTAAAAACCCCCTTGGGGGGCCCCCGCCTCTCCTCCCCTTTTAAAAAAATTGAAAAACCTTTGCTACGATAAAATTCAAGGGGGTAAAAAACATATTGAATAAAAAATTGATAACAAACCTCACAAAAAAGGACCTTTTTTTCCTTTTAAAAAATTTGGGGGTACTTCTTTAAAACATTTTCAAAAAGGCATCTTTTGGGGTTTTTTTAAAATTTTTTTTTTTTTTGTTTTACATTGAACTCTGGTTTAAAAAAAAATTTCAACCCAATTTTTAAAAACCGGGGAAAACTTTTAACAAATCATCTCGGGGGATTTTTCCTTTTTGGGTTTTTTCATTATATATTCCCCCTTTTTAAAAATTTTTTAATTTTTTTTAAAAAAAATCCAATGAAATTTTAAGCCGGGGTTTTAATGCCCCCCTCCTCTTTAAAAGGGGGTTTTAAAAGGGGTTTTTTCCCCTTTTTCATTAAAGTTACAACGCTTCACCACTTCCCCCCCAAGAAAAAAGGGTTTATTTTCCCTTTTCTTTTCCAAAATTTTTTAAAAACAAATTTCCTAAGATGCAAAAAAAAACTCATTAAAAAATTTTCCCTCCTTTTTTGAATTTTAAAATCCAAATTTTTTTCCAAAAAATACAAAAAATTTTTCTAAAAAACAAAAATTTCCCCCCCTTAAACATTCCGAAATTTTTTCAAAATATTCCCCCCTTTTTTTTTTTAAATTGCATTGGGGGCCACGGAAAAAAATTTTTAAAAACCCCCCGTACACAAGCATCCATAAAAATTTTTTTTTGTGTTCATAAACCCTTTGCCCCCGAGTAAAAAAACCCCCTTTCAGCCAGCCACATAACAAAATTCATTTTCCCTTTTTGGGTTTTCTCACCCTAACTTTTAAAAATTTTTTTTAGTTTTTTTAAAAAAAAAATTTTTTTTTTCCCCTTTGGGGGGAATCCATTGTTTTTTTCCCCTTTTTCCTTTTCGGGCCTTTTTTGGCCCCCTGTAACTTCTTCTCATCTTTTTTTTTCCCAAAAATCCCTTTTAAGGGGTTTTTTTTGGGGAACTGGCCACAAAAAGGACGGGGGCTCCTTGGCTTTTTGTTTTTCTCGGGAAAAAAAAAAAGAAAATAAACCCATCAAAGCTAAAATTTAAAAATTTAAAAAAAAATAGACAATCATATTTCAAAACAAACTACAGACAGCGATAAAAGGGGGAAAAAGCATTCCAAATATTTAAGGCCGGACAAGTAACTTTCTTTAATTTTTCCCTTTTTGTTATTACTTTTCCAAAACCCCTTTTCCCTTTTTTGGGAAAAGGTATTTAGTTTTTTTGGGGGGAAAACCCTGCCAAAAAACAAATCCAGTGAAAAGCCCCATATTTTTTTTTTTAAAAAGAAATAAATAGACAATCCACCCCTTCCGGGGTTTTAGGGTTTTCCCCCCCTTTTTTAAAAAACAAAAAAAGAAATAAATCAATTTTAACACATTGAAGCCCCATCTGAATCCCCTAGATTTTTCCCCCCCCCCGGGCCCTGAACGATCCCTGATCCCCCAACAACTTAATCCTTTTTATATTTTGGGGAAATGAAATAAGAAAAGTATATCCCGGGAAATATTTAAAAATAACAAACACACTTTCAGATAGAAAATTTTTGGGAGTCTTGCCTTTGTTAATTGATACAGGTAAGTTGGAAAAAAAATCTATTTAAAAACTTCACAATTTGGGTGAACACGGGCCTTCCCCCAACTCAAAACAATTTTTTCATCAAATCTACACAATCATTTGGGGAGCTAAAATTTTAATGAACTCATTGAAAATTAAAAGGGAAAACCCCAAGAATTTTAAATAAAAAAAATTTTGAACCTGGAAGTAAAAAGGGGGGGTTTTGTAGCACACAGGCATTATCAAAGTAAAAATTTTAGAACCCGAAAAATTTAAAAAAAAAAGGGTTTTTTTCTTTAAATGCTCCCCAAACATCATAAACGGGTTTAGGTTGCAAATTAATAAAAAGTTATCTCTCTAAATTT
Source organism: Berghia stephanieae (assembly GCF_034508935.2). Lineage (NCBI taxonomy): Eukaryota > Metazoa > Mollusca > Gastropoda > Nudibranchia > Aeolidiidae > Berghia > Berghia stephanieae. The sequence continues at coordinate 13,857,303 of NC_088374.1, forward strand.
CGTTAATTTTCCCCAGCTGGTCGGGAAAAAAAAAACCCTTTAAAACATCATAGAAATACCAAAGAAAACTTTTTAAATATATAAGGGGGTTGGGAAACAAAAAACCTTTTTAAAACATTTTCAATTAAGCAATTTAAGTCTTTTACAGAAAAAAAAAAAACCCCAATAAAAAAAACATGAACTTTTTTAATGGCTGGTTTTCACTGAAAACCCCTCAAAACTTTGGGGGTTTCAATTCTAAGTTTCCCACCCATCAAATTTGGTTTTGTGCTTGTTAGGGAAAAGGGTAGCGTTTTTGCGACGCAGCACTCCCAAAAAAACAAAAAAAAATGAAATTTAACACAAATGCAGCACCATGGGGGGGTGGAAGTTTTTTTTTAAAAAGGGAATTTGGTAAATTAAAATTTGATCCCCAAATATCAAAGGAAAAAATGACAAAAAATGACTAAACCATTGCCTAACACTTTGGTTTTTTCCCAGTGTTTTACCCTTTTGGGGTTAAAACCCTGGGTCCCAGACTGGCAACAAATTTCATCTGTGAAATTTTGTGGAGGAGGCCTGACTGAGGGGGGAATAGCACTGGGTTCCAAAACAATAGGTACTCAGCTTTGGGGAAACCTAAAGAGTACTAGGGGAATCAGATTTCGGATTCAGAAACAAAATGGGGCCCTGTATTTTTTTGGGGAAAGATGACAATCAATCAATTTTTCCCTTTTGACAATAAACATGAAGAGCCATTTTTTGAATAATCCAACTAAAAAATTACGGGAAAAAAAAAAAGCAAGTATAATAAAAAAAGTTGAAAAAGGCAGACATATTTCCCAATTTTTTAATTTTTTTTAACTGTGCTTTTGGGTAAATTTTAGATACAAAAACCCAACCCCGGGTTTCAGTAAAACCGTTTTTTTAAAACCCAAATCTTTAAATCCTCACCGGACCAAAAACAAAAAAACAAAAATTTTTTTATCACTACGATTAAGGGCCAAAAAACTTTTAAATTTCAAAAAATAGAACTTCCCCAACCCTTTCAACTGCAATATTTTAAAAAAAAAAATTATAAACAATACGAAAGCAAAGAATTTGGACCAAAAAGAGATCAAAAGTAAAAATCCCCAAAAGAAACTATTTAAATTTTTTTTCCTTTAAACCATCATTTTCACATTTTGTTTAAATTAAAAAAAACAAACGACTTCAAATGTAAGGCCCCTCAATAATATCACTTTAAAAAATAAGAGGGAAATTTTTAAAAAATGTTTTTGTTGGCGAATCCCCCTCAAAGAAAAATTTTTTAAAAACAAAAAACTGGAGATCTCACGGTGAAAAAAAGTGTTGCCCTTTTCCCAAAAAAAATTGTTTGGCCTAACAAAACTGCAGGTCTCATTTTTTTGTGGCAAAAGTGTTTTGTCCCCCCACAAAATTTTGTTGAAGTTAAAACATTTTGAGCATGGGCCCCAAAAGTGGAAAACGCTTCCCAAAAGTTATGATTTAATTTTTAAATTTTCATACTTAAACCCCAAATAATCAAGTGGGTTGGAACTTTGTTCTGCATCACTTTTTAGGCTCGAGTTGGAGTCTATATAGAAAATAAAAAACAACAAAAAAAAAAAACTGAAGACTTTTAAAGTGCAAGTTTTTTCCTAAACCCCTTAAAAAAAAAAAATCAAAAGGGCCCTCTTTTGCGTAAAAAGGGTTTTTAAAAATTATTTACCTTATGAAAAATTGGGCCTTTGGAAAAAAAAAAAAATTAAATCCGAAACCTTCTGGGTATTTTCTTTTAAAATTTCAAAAAACGTCAAGTTTTGGGAAGGGAAAGGGCGGAAAAAAAATTTTCCCGAAACCAAACTGTCTAAATCATATCCCAAAATAAATTTTTTTGTTTTAAGATTCAGGTACAAATCCACTTAGGAAAACGCAATACCTTGGGAACATCGAAAATTTGGGGTTAAAACCCAAATTCAGTTTCCGTCCACAAATTTTAAAATTTACACATTTATTGCCAAAACCCAAAACCCTTTAAAAAAATCTTTTTTTCCACCACAAACAGGGGCAATTTTGGGTTTAAACAAAAACCATATGGGGCCCCGTTTAAATTTTTCAACCAAAAGCAGCTTTTGAAGCAAACCGATATCTTATTCAGTTTGGGAAAAATTTAAAACTTTTTTTTCAAAAATCAACATTTGTCAAGTTTAAAAAATTACCTTTAAAGAGAACAATAAGGGACTCACCAAACTCTTGGGTCCCCAATGCACGGGTTTTTTAAATTTCCCAAAACAAAGGCACGCTCAGTCTCTCTTTTTAAAAATCCTTAAAAAACCCGTTTTTCAAGGATTATGACCCGCCCCAAACCCCCCTTCTATTTAATGGGCCCCCGATTACGTCCCCAAACCCCTACTGCAGAGCCCCCCCCCCTCTTTCACTCTAACAGGAAATGGTGACACACTACGAACATTAAACCTGCCCCCCTCTCGGGTTTTTCAAACCTGTCCGATTTCTCCCATGATGAAATTTAATCATGATAACCCGTTTTTTTTTTCTTGAAAATTTTTACCTTTTTTAAAAAAAAGAAGTTTGTTGGGAATTAACCAGAGACTTTTTTTATAGAAATTTTTTCCATTGCTTAGGAAATATTGTGTTTAAACCCAAAGTTGCGATAAAAAGAGTTGCAATTTTCCGGGGGTGGACCCCGTAATAGTTTACCTCCTGACCCAAAAAAAAAAAAAAAAGCAACTCTGTGTACCTAAATTTATTCATTTCCTCATCAAAAAACATTCCCTTTCCATAACACAAACGATCACATCAAAAAGGGGTTTTCTGGATTTTAAAAGCAAGACAAAATTTTCCCCGGATTTTTTAAACTCAAATCTCTCTGATCCCGAAGTTACAAAAAAATTGGGAATTTTCAACTTTTAAAATAGATTTTGTGATGGGCTGGGAATGGCATACTGTAAAGCTTTAAACAAGATCAAAAAAACGGGTTTTAAATTTAAATTATTTTTAATTCTTTTCAAAAAACCAATTTTAGTTTTGCCAAAATAAAATAAACACAAAGGTTTTTTTGGATAAAGCAAAAAATAAAAAAATATATGGAAATTAGTAGAATAGTAGTAAACCCACAGATCTAAACCCCCAAAATGTGAATCAAAAGTCACAGAAGTTCCCGAAATTTTCGACTCCACTTCCCCAAAAACTGACAGACAAGTAAAAAACAAACAATCCCGGGGTGTTTGTGAATTTTGAATTTTTTTCCCTAATTTAAAAACTTAAAAACAAAAGTGATTAATAAGAATGGCCAATAACTTTTCCCTTTAAAAATTTTCTCGTGTCTCTTTAATGATGCCTCCCAAAAAACATCAATTTTCCCCACGATGCCAAACCTAGTTTTGGGGAAATCAGCAAGTACAAAAAATACTGCGGCTATAGAGAGGAGCCCCTCGGGCCAAATCCTCCGCAAGTCCCAAATTTTCAGTGGGTTTTCGATAATCATTGGGTTTTTGAAAAAAAATAGAAACACAGCGGTTCATTTTAAAAAAAACTCTTTTGTAGAAAACCCGGGGGTAAAGTTAGGATTGCACTTTTTAACCCCTTCAACATAGAAAGGGGGCAACTTGAACCTCTAGACCAAAAACAATTTTGAAGATCGATATGGGAACAGCAACGCCTGGAATGGAGGATTTAAAAAGCGGGATCCCGACATTCTACTGCTATGACAGAAAGGCCCCCTTTTACGACTTTAGGGTGGGTTCAACGGGATCAGGGATCAAAAATGCTACCAAAAATGGGTTTATGAAGCGTTTTAAAAAGAAAATTTTAAAACTGAAACTGTAACCCCTACCTTTACTGACTTGCGGAGGGGGTGAGTGCCGGTGCCTCTTTTTGCCGAAATTGACTAAACATAAATTTCAAAGAAAAAAAAAATCCCAATTTTTTCTTGTCTCTTGTCACCAAGATAAAAAATCCGGGTCAAATTCGATAAATCTTTTTTTTAAAAATAGATAAAAATTCGTAAAATCCTTTTTTCATTCCTCCGTTCAACAACTTTCCCACATTTTTTTATATTGGGTTTTTATTACAAAAAAATCCATAAAATGCTCAAGGGAAATTTTTGGAAAATTTTTGGAAAGATATATTTCCCCCACTTGAAATATATCGATGAAAACACGGTAACCCCCCATTTACTTTTTTTTAGGGGGTCACCTTTTTTGACCAACGGAAAATTTAAAGGGATAACTCTTTTTTACTGTGGGGTTTTTTTAAAAAACTTCAATAAAATGATTTACAATTAATTCCTTTAGTTTTGGGGTTACAAAAATTTTAAAATAAAAAAAAAAGTTAATGTCTAGAGGGCAAATCAAAAGGGGGGCCGGATTTTTGGGCTCCCTATTGGAAAAGAAATGTAAAAATGAAATAAAGGGGGACCAAAAGTCTCCCCAAACCTAATTTAAAAATAAATATAAAATATATATATAATAATTATATAAAATAATGAAATAAAAAATTCTTTTAAAAATTTTTGGGAAAATCCGGAAAGGGGGTCGCTCAAACGAGGTTTTCCCCCTGGGAAAAGGGTTTTTTGGGGGAAAGGGGGAATTCTTGTCTTTATCTCATTGCCCCTATAACCAAAAACCCTGTTTAAACAGGGAAAAATTTTGACGACTTGGGAGATTTAAAATTGTTTTTTTCATAGGGGAAATTTACGGGGTAGTTAGCGCTAATTAAATTTTTCTTACCCTTATCGTGATCCCTTGACATTAAACCCCTCCCCAGGCGGCAAGTGGGGCTTTGTGGTAGAACCCCTCCCCTTTTGGGTCGCAAGGTCCCGGGGTTTGAACCTCGTCCGGCGCATAGGTTTTTAAGTCCCCCGGAAAAAGGGTCTTACTACATTTTCCTCACCGAAATCAGGTGAAAAAAAGAGACCCGGGCCCTTTAACAGCGTTGTCTTTTTTCCGAAAAATTTTAAATTCGCCCCAACCCGTCATTCATGTCCCTCCCCCAATGGTTTTAAAATTTTTTTTTGACCAGGGACCCCTTTTAAAGCCTTTGAGCGCATTTTGGGGTAAAATTTCCCTAATAAAACTCAAAATTTTTTTTTAAACCCCCTTTCCTTTCCAACCACAGGGAAAATTTTTCACATTCGTTAAAGATTTAAAACCCAAAATTTTTTCTTATTCCAAAATTTTTCTTTACATCATAAAATTAAAGAAATGAACATTTTGTTGTAGGGAAAAGTTTTTGATACAGAAAAATTTTGTATCGGGCACAAGAAAAATTTCCCGCTATTATTTCAATGATAAAAAATATATTTTGTGTTATGGGGTGGAGTTTTGGGGAAAAATCTTTAAAATGGGGGTAAAGAAAAAGGGTTAATTTAATCGGAAAAAAGGCGGGTAAAGAGAGGGTTTTAAACCCAACTTGAAAAGGGTTTCTGGGAAAGAGGGGTTTAATCAATCTGGGAAAAAGGCTGGTAAAGAAGGGTTAATCAACATAACCCCTTAAGCAATCATCGGCGTCACGTCCCTCATCAAACAAACGCCCCCCCGACCTCTTCGTCACAAAAACATCTCGCATTTTGGGGAAAAAAAAAAGGGACCACACAAACTTCCCAAAAACAAGCCTTTTACGGGCAGCAAAAGGGGAAAAGAAAGCGGGAAAACCCAAAGAAACCTGGCGAAGGAAACCCGGAGAAAGAATTAAAGGAAAACAGGCCCTCCCTGGAATACAGCCCCCCCACCGCAAAAGCAGCCGAACGCAAAAAAAGGAGATTTCGGTTGGGTGCCTTTTGGTCCCCAAAGGCCCCAAGAGGATGAAGAAAAAGTAAGTAAGTAATAAGGGACCACACAAACATAGATAAAAGTGATCCCGCGTGAGGGGGGGAGGGGTGAAAAGGAGTGTGGGGGGGTGTTTTGTGTGTGGGGGTGTGTGGTTTGTTTTTATATAAAAGCGAAAGAGGGGGAGAAAAAATTTTAATAATAATAGATAAATAGTAGTATAGAGGGAGAAAAAAACGAAGACGAGAGGGAAAAAAAGGAAAAAAAGAAGAGAGAGAGAGAGAAAGAGAAGAAGAGAGAGAGAGAGAGAGAGGAAAGAGAAAAAGGCGGGGGGGGGGGAAAAAGAGAGAAAAAATGAAGAGGGGGGGAAATTTAAAGAAAAGTAAAACATTTATCCATTTAAAAATTTTGCAGCAAAAAACCCCCCCCCCCCAAACCCCCCCCCCCCCCCCCCCCCTTTCCCCCCCCCCCCCCCCCCCCCCCCCCCCCCCCCCCCCCCCCCCCCCCCCCCCCCTATTTCCCCCCCCCCCCCCCCCCCCCCCCCCCCCCCCAATTTAATAAAAAAACGCCAAATGGGTTTTTTTAAAAATAAATTTAAAAAAACGTATTTTCAGATCAGGGAGTAAACCTTTTAAAATTTTTAAAAACACCCCGGGAAGGAGACAGAAGGGGGTACAAAAAAACCCCACCCTGGAAAACTCGAAACCAGTCGAGTTCACGGATGTTTTTTACAACACGATTCGCCCCCCGTTTTCCCCTCTTAAAAAAAATGAACCATTCTTTCCTTTGTAACGCCGCTAAAAAAAAAACCCTTTAACCTTTTAAAGTAAAAAATGTTTGCTGCTCGAAGCTCGAAAAAATAAATAACAATAATATGCAAATTTAATGAAGGGTTCCCAATTTTTAAATTTCGAACACAGATTAAAAATTTAAAGTTTCGGGTATCCCCCCTTTTTCAACAAACAGGGGGAAAGAAAAAAAAACAACAAAGAGATCGGGTTTTCCGGGTTTAAACAACAAACAGGAAAGAATAAAACACTACAGATGCCAAAAGATAACCCCAAAAAGTCCCCTTTTTTCTTTTTCCCTAAATTTAAATTTAAGCTTACCTTCCCAAATTTTATATTTTTATTTATTTGCCCTTTTAAAAAACGAGGAATTTTTTGGGTTTACTGTTTCCCAAAAGAGATCAGCAGCAGCAGAGCCAATTTCTGGGTTTATTTGAATTGGGGTAACACCAAAGAAGGAAAACCAGCAAAAAATAGCAAACGTTTCCCTTTCACGCTATAGAAAAGGGATAAACTCCGAATCTTGGGGCCCAAAGGCCCCCTCCCCTCTCTCTCCTCTCTCCTTTTCCAGAAGGGGGACTCCTACTACCTACACTGCAAAAGGGTAGAATGGCCTTTGGGTTTAAAAGCTCACAAAATTTTCCCCTCTTGAAAATATAAAAGGGCCAAAACACAAAAATTTTGGGCACCTTGAAAGTTTATATAGTCTGGTTACTACAGTTTGTGAGAATTTCTCATAAACCCGGGTGGGCCCGTAGTAAAATACTTCCCAAAATCTTTTTAATCTCGCTTCTTTAAACCCCACCGGGGTGGGGAAAGGGGAAGGGGGGGGGAGGGGTGATAAAAAAACAAAAAAACATACCCCAAAAAAACCCCCCCCCCCCCAAAAAAAAAAAAAAAAAAAAAAACAACCAAACAAACAATACGCACACAACAAAAAAAAGCTTTTTACAAAAGCGAAACTAATATCATATTTTTTTTCTTTTTTTTTTTTTTTTTTGTTTTTTTTTTTTTTTGTTTTTCGTTTTTCCTTTTAGAAAAAAAAAATTAAAAAATGTTGCAATTTTAACCCCTCCCTTTACTTTTAAAATATTCAAAAATTCTAAACAACGTTTTTCGCCCCCCCTGGTCTCTAGTGTGATATGTCATAATGATCCCCGACCCTAATATTAAAAACCGAAAACGGCGAAGGGGCACACTTTTTTAAAAAAGGGAAAAAGGTTCAAATTTAAATGCCGATCCACTCCCAACCCCAACACACTCCCCATGTTTAGTAAATTTTGGGGGCGATCGAGGTCCTACATTTTTGCCGAGTCAAAAAATTTACCCCACAAACTGAAAACCCCTTCCAACACCAATAAGTTGGGCTCAAAAACCCTTAAAAATATAATATAATATAAAATAATATAATATAAAAAAATATAAAATAATATAAAAATAATATAATAAATATAATATAATATAATATAAAATAATGTTAAAAAAAATCCCAAAATAATATAAAATGTGACCCTCGGGCCCCAAAACGGGAAATTTTGTCGGAAAAGAACCAGATGCTTAAAAACCGAATTTAATGTTAAACCGGTCAAAAATAAAAAATTGGGTGGCATTAGCACCCAAAAAAATGGTATCCGTTTCTCCCCCTTTAAAAAATGCAAATTCAACACAATTCCCGATATTTCTAGCTATAAAATTTAATTTTCAACATCTCAACCATCCCGAATTAAAACCGTTTTGGGCGAAGGGGCACAAAATGAACAATATATGACAACCCCTCTTAAAAATTACTCTACCCGAAGATCGTGTTTATCTTTAAAAATTTAAAAATAAAAATCTGGTTTAAATGGTACAAAGCGGTAAACATTCAAAACAGTCACTTGGAGTCCTGTTTTTTTTGTTTTCCGGTATCAAAGCGGTAGCAAAAAAGGGGTTTTCGAAAAATATTTTATGGAAACCGAGCCAAAAAATGAAAAACATTGCCGACCTGCCCAAATCCAGGGGTTTCCCAAAACAATTCAGGGGCAAAAAAAATTTACGGGAAAATTTAACCCCGGCACATCCCCCCGACCAAATTTTAATTTAAAAACGTTCCCATAAAAAAGACATTTAAATTCTTAAACTTTTTTTTTTCCCTTCCAAAACAGGGGGGGAAAAAAGTATTTTTAAAATACAGAATTTTGTAAACCCTAAAGAAAATTGGTAACCCCGGGAAAATTTAAATGGGAAAATGAAATAACTCGTGGGAAAAAAAGTAGCTGCTTCATGTAAGTTTTTGGGCCCGGGGTAGGGTATGATTTTTCGAAAACTACATTATACCTAACTTAAAAGTTGCCCAGCAGAACTAAGTAATAAGCCTCCCTTCAAAACCCCTTTAAAACGTGTGCTTTGGGGGCAAAAAGTTTTCATTCATTTTTCGTATTTATGCGATTATTTTCGTGGGGATTGGCAAGTTTGATGTTGAATTTTTTTTTCTTCACCCTTTTTTTTTTTTATAACATTTGAGACACTTTGTTTTGCATAGTATTAATTTTTATTATTAATTTTTTAAATTTTTAGTATAAATAGTAGTATAGTAAAAAGTAGTAGTGAGTAGTATAAAAATTAAGTAGTATTATATAAATGGGGGTGGGGGTTTTTGGGGTGGGGGTAGTAGAGTGTAGTTTTAAATAGTAGAAATAAAGTATTTGTGTAGTAAGTAGTAGTAGTAAAGTAGTAATTTGGTTTTATGTAGTATAAAGTAGTAGTAGAAATAGAATTTGAGTAGTATTAGTATAGTATAAATATAATTTGTAAGTAGTAGGGGTAGGATTTAAAAGAAGAAACGAAGAAGAAGAAGAAAAGAAGAAAAGAAAAGAAGAAGAAGAAGAAGAAGAAAAAAGAAGAAGAAAAAAGAAAGAAGAAAAAAGAAGAAGAAGAAGAAGAAGAAGAAGAAAAAGAAGAAGAAAAAAAAAAAAAAAAAAAGAAGACGATGAGGGAAAAATCCAAACCAAAATTAATATATCATACAAAAAGGAAAACCCCCCTTGTAAAAAAAGCACACAAAAAATTTTTTAGCTGAAGCATGTTTACAATTTTATCATCGAATAGTTGGCCCTTTTTTATAAACCTTAAAAACCCTTTATCTATATATAAAACCGCAATTTAAAAAATCCACCGACACGTCTTCTATCATTTTTGTTTTAAAAAAACATCAAACATTTGTTTTTTTACTGTGAAGATGGAAAAAAGGTTTTAAAAAGACACAACATCGGGCTCCCACCTTTTGTTTATGTTTTTTTTTTTTTTGTTTGTTTAATTTGGGGTTAATTTCAATTCATAGAGGGCAGGGGTTTTTGGGCTATATTTCTTAAACGTAAACATATATACGAGGTTTTAAACCCCATCGAATTGTTGTTTTGTTTTTTTTTTGTTTGTTGTTTTTGTTGGGTTTAAAAACGAGTTTTAAATTTAAAACACTCTGATAAAGTTTAAACGTTTTTAACTTACTTTTTTTTTTTGGGTTTTTTTTTTTTTGGTTTTTTTTTACCATTGAATTGTAACAATTTAATTAAATTTTTTGTTTAATACCCTTTGGAAAGGGGGGTTAAAAAGCTTACATTTCCCTGGATTTTTCATTAATTTCACATTGAAAAATGAAATTGATTGACCTGTACCATTCCTTTTGGGGGGCAACACAGCCTCGTATGGGTTTTCCCCACTCCCATGTTTTGAAGGGTCGACCCAATTGCAAATCCGTCCGGGATTCGTGCATCGTCGCCCAACCCCCCCCCTGGTAAACAACGTCAAAAAACCCCAAACCTTCGACTAAAGCTCCCGCGTTTTTCCGGGGTTTTTGTCCAATCGGGTACCCAAAATTTTGGGCAGGTGGGAAATCCCCCCTGATGAAGGGGGCACTTGCGTAGGGAGCAAACCCACCGAAGCCGATTCGCAGCCCCCAGAGTAAAGTCATTCGGACAGATGGCATAATATTGAGTTGGGACCATTAAAGCTAATTAATAACAACAAGAGAAGGAGTAGGACAGTCCAAAAACAATGAAAAAAAAAAATTCACGGGGGAGTTTGGTCTTCGCTCGCGACTTACAGGGACGACAACTCCGCCGGGGCCGGGGGGGGGCGTGACTCCCAATAGCTACCACGATCCCCCAAAAAAGATCGTCTTAACCCCAGTCATTTTTAAAGCCCCCCTCCTTCCTGACTACCCAATTGTTCATTTGAAGCTTCACTCTCTTTTAACAAATAGTAAAGATATGCCTACTTCACAATCAAAAACACCCCCTTTTTGGATGTCAGAGTGCAATCATTAAAAACGGTAAAATAGCATTCTGACCGATAACAGAAAAGTCTGAGGTTTTGATCCCCCCCCCAGGATACTTTTTTTTTTTTGAATAGGTCTTTTCCCTTTTATTTTTCTTTATTTGTTTGTCTGGCCAGATTTTATACACTTTTTTTCAGATCTTTTTCCATGACAGGGCGCCAGAAAAAGTACATGTTTTCGGACAGAGGATTAATGAAAAAAAAGGGAAAGTCCCTTAATATCTTTAAAAAAACTCAAAATTTTAAAACCCCCCCCCTCTCTCTCCTCTCTCTCTCTCCTCTCTCTCTCCCTCTCTCTTCTCTCCCCCTCTCTCTCCCCTTTTTTTCATCTTTTTTATTTTTTTTCCCCGTCATGAATGTACCAAAAACATTTTCCTCAAAAATTTCTCACTTGTACTCCCCCCCCCCCTACCTCCATCCATTTATTTTAAAATATTCTCACCTCACGTTTTGCCCACAATATTCTTTCCAATTCCATTTCCCCTATCATCAGGCCAAAAGTAACTTACAAATAAATGGTTTCCATGAAACTTTTTGATGTATTTTCAGTTGTTTTGTTAAAGGGTGGTTGAGGAGGGGGGGGGGGGGGGGGGGGGTTTGACTGAATAGGGGTGGGTGGTTGACAAAAAAATGAAATTCCTCTTTTCACACTCTAAAATTCGGCACAGAAAATTTTACGAAAATCTATTAAAATACTACTTCACCCTCTCCCCCTCCTCCCTCTCTCCCCCTCCTCCTCTCTCCCTCTCCTCTTCTCTCTCTCCTCTCCTTCCCCCTCTCCAACTACTACCTTTCTCCACTTATCTATCAAAAATATAAATAAAAAATAATAAAATCATAAAAATACAAAAATATATATTAAAAATATATATTAAATATAAAATTATAATATAAAAAATAAAACCATCATCGATTAAAACACTAAAAACCTCATTTTTCCACTCCACGAAGTGGTGGGAGGCTATGTGAATACCGACGGTTTTTAAAATCAGGATCCAGGATGCGAGGGAAGAGGAAAAAGAAAGATTTAATGTCCCTATTTCCCATACGTTAACGAATTGATGCGGAAATGGGAGATTGAATGAGTTAACTCCGTCAAAACACTGGCTTCTTAAGTTTTAAATTTAATGGGGGTACACGGAGTGTATTGTTTTTTTAAAAGCTTTTTAATTCAAACCGCCAACCCTTCACTTTCCCAAAAAATAGAATCTGACAAAAAAAAAATGGGAATTTCACCCTTTCCCACCCCCCCCCCCCCTTTTTTTTTCCCCTCTTTTTATTCTTATCATGCACCCTTTTTGAAAAATGGGAATTTTTTAAGACAAGGGGGAATATAAATATGGAGAGTGAAAATGGAATGATTCCCCCAAAAGGGGAAGGGTTGGCAGTATGAATATGGGAAGCAAATTTGAAAGTTGTGTTTTATATAGAAGTATGCGTTTGGCTAAAACCAAAAAACTTTGCCACCGGAAGTATAAGGGACCAACGCCAAAGCTACAAACCTTTAAACTTTAAATCTTAAAAAACAGTTTAGTGAGAATTACTAAATCTAAAGGTGATGGCAAAAAAACAATAACAAAGACCCGAGTGACGTCAACTTTTTTCTACTATACATGGGCCACCTCCGCACTAGAAAAATTCGAAAAAAAACGAATTTTTTTTGGGCCTAATTACAAAAAATAAAAGATCTTAAAAAAAAGTTTTGGCCAATCTGGGATATAAAGGGGTTTAAAGAATTAGTTCAAAGTATTTTAAAAACATATTGGCATTGTTAAGGGATGTCGTCTACATGTTGATTTCCCCTGAAAAAATATTAATTTTTTTCCCAAATTTCCCAAAACTGCAGGACGCACTGGTCTCAAGTCAGAATTTTTTAAAAAGAGGGGATTTCACGCTTCCGCGGGCGGGAAAGCGCAATTTATTTTATAAAAAATGGAGAATTGCCTCCCTTAATGACAGCCTTTGGGAAGAGAAGGGGGAGCCCAAAGAAACCCGCGAAGGGCCCGGGAAAGAATTTAAAAGGGGCAGGGCCGTCCTGGAAACACCACCGCAAAAGCAGCCGACGCAAAAAAAGGGGAAATTTTGGGGGATGCCCTATGTCCTAAGGGGCCCCAAGAGGTTAAGTAAATAAGAGGTATGACAAAACTGGTAAAATATAGAATTATTTAAAATAAAATCATACAAAATTTTTTTAAAAAAAAAAAAGGGGGGGGGGGGGGGGGAAAGGCAAAAGAACTAAAAAAAATGGATAAGTCCCCTTTAAAACAGAGTTTTTTAATGTTTTTGAAGAGTATAGATACACTGAGGGGCCCGGGAGCCCAAAAGAAAAAACAGCAGAGAAGCTTAAAAAACGGAAACCCCCAAATAAGGGAAATTTTAGACCCATGATGCAGGTACTGTTCGTATCCAGAGTAAACAATAATGTGGGTGACGGTTTTTATGATTATAAAAAAATGAATGATTGATGATAGTGATGATTTTTAAAGAGAGCTGGGGGTCCCCCCCAAAAAAAAGAAATTTTTTTAGCTCGAGCAAGGATTTTGAATTTAAAATCATGTCATGGCTCATTTAGAATCACCA
>NC_088374.1:13870849-13894076 GCF_034508935.2 Berghia stephanieae
AAATTGCCGTAGCTTCTTTATAATCATTCTCTAATGGCATCTCTTTGGGTTTTCTCAAATTTGTTCTCTTTGCTTCACATTGAACTCTGGCTGTAAAAAAAATACTATCCCAATTATAATCCAGGACAGCTTTGAACAAATCTATCTCTGCGGATTCTTCCATTTTGTTTTGCATTATATATTCCCCTTTTAAGAAATTAATTAACTTTTTCAATATAAATCCAATTGAAAGCTTCAAGCCTGCTTTCAATGTCCCATCCTCTTTCAAAGTCATTTCAGAAATGGTTTGCGATATTTCATTAAAGTTACAACGCTTCACCACGTCCTCTCCAGAGAAAGAAGGTTGATTCGTTCTCTTCCTAGTTTTTAAAATCAAATTTCCTAAGATGCGTAAATCACTCATTATAACTTTTCTCTCCTTCTTTGAACTTTTACTCCACAATTTTGTTCCTAACAATACTATAGCTTTGTCTGATCGACACAAATTTCCCACTTCATCATTCCGAAATTTGTCAAGAATATTCTCCTTTATTTCTTTACTTGCATTGGGAGCCACGGATAAAATTTTACAACCCCAGTACACAGAGCATGCTCAGTACTACATTTCTTTTTGTGTTCATAAACCCTTCGTCCAGAGTAAAACCCCTTACAGCCAGCACACATAACAACTTCATGTGACCCTTGTGCTCTCTCACGCATAACTATTGAATTGTTTCTAGTGTTTGAATAAAAAATGCCCTTTTCTTGAGATAATCCATTGTTCTATCCCTTTCCTTTACAGGCTGTTTCATGGCCTCTGTAACTTCTGTCTCATCTTTGTGTTTCCTCATCAAATGCCTTGAGAGTTTTGTTTGCAACTGTCCACAGTATGGACAGGGTCTCCTTGGCTTTTTGTATTTCTCTGGAAAAAAAAGAAGAAAATAAAGCACATCATGCTATGAACTATGAAAATAAATCAATAGACAGATCATATGCACATCAGCTACATGACAGCGATAGAGAGGAATAGCATTCCAAATATTTAAGGCCTGGACAAGTAACTGTCATAATTCCTTCTTGTTATATACTTTTCTACCATCTATTCCTTTGGAAGAGGTATGTTAGATTTGTGGAGACCTCTGCCACATAACAAATCCAGTGAAAAGACGCCATATTTTTGTTTTGAAATAGAAATAAATAGATCAATCCACCCACTTCACTGGGTTCAGGTTCCCTCTTCATTATAATCAAAATATGAACATAAATCGGAATAGTAACACATTGAAGTCTCATCTGAATACATAGATTGTCCTTTGTTGTTTCAGCGAAAAATCAGACAGAATGTCAAAAGAATTTTAGGTTTTTCCCCAACCACCCCTTGGAGGTATCAGTATCAGCGGAATGGTAAGCGTCATGTTTTTTACGTTGAGCAACAAAATTTACTCCAAATGCTTCACTCGACCCAGGCGGAAAAGCAATCAAGAATAGACCCAAGTCCTATCCAAAGACTAACATTTCATTTAAGTTTATTGTAGGCCCTTGGCCAATCGACAAAATTCAATTCACATAAATTATTTACAACAATCAGAAATTAATTATATCAATAATAGTAATAGAATGCAATGAAGGCAATATCATATAATAATAATAATAATAATAATAATAAATAATAATAATAATAATAATAATAATAATAATAATAATAATAATAATAATAATAACAGTAGCGGCTATAAGTAACAATTAATATAGTAACAAAAGTAATAATAGACTATAGTTCATAGTCATAACAATGACTTTCTTTGTCATTGAGGGAGTGAGAAAACATCACCGCTGGCAGAACAAACAGCCGACATCAATCAAACGTCCTCCAGACCGGTTGAGCATCGGCTTCATTAATTCCTTAAAGACTTCCCCCCAACTGCCTGAACGATGCTGATGCCCAGACAACTTAATCCTGATTTAATTTTGTGGAATGAAATATGACATGTATATGCCGGAAATATTTCAATAACAAACACACTGTTCAGATAGAAAATATTTGAGTCTTGCCTTTGTTAATTGATACAGGTAAGTTAGGAAAATAAATGCTAGTAAAAACGATCAGCAAGTTCGTGAACACTGCTTCTCAACTCGAACATATGTTTTCATCAAATCTACACACATCATGTTGTGAGCTGAATTTTAATGATCTCAGTTGTCATTGAAAGGAAACCCAAGAATTTTAGAATAAAGAAAAATATTGAACCTGGAAGTCAAAAGGGTTTGTAGCACAGCAGGCATTATCAAAGTATAATTTAGTACCGACAAATTAAAAAGAAAATGTGCTTTTCTTTAAATGCTCCCAATCATCATATACTGTTTAGGTTGCAAGATTAATAAAAATGTTATCTACTCTGATTCTCGTTAAGTTTCCAGCTGGTCTGTGAAAAAAAAGCCTTAAGCATCATAGAAATACAAAGAAACAGTTTTAATATATAGATGGGTTGTAACAAAAAAACCATTTTAACACTTACAATACAAGCAATTTAAGTCTATTACAGACAAAAAAAACCCCAATAAAATAAACATGAACATTTTTATGGCTGGTTTCACTGATATCACTCACACATTGGGGTTTCAGATTCTAAGATGTCCACCCTATCAAATTTGGATTTGTGCTTGTTATGTAAATGGTAGCGTATTTTGCGACGCAGCACTGCCAAAACAGAAAAAAAATGCAATAACACAAATGCAGCACCATGGAGGGGTGGAAGTTTTCTTTTAAAAGGAATGGGTAAATTAAAATTGATCCCACAAATATCAAAGGAGAAGAATGACAAAAAAATGACTCACCATTGCACGTAACACGTTGGTTTGCAAGTGTATAGCATTCGGGTTGAACCTGGGTCCCAGACTGGCAACGAGGTTCAGTCTGTGATAGTTGTGGATGAGGCTCTGACTGAGTTGGGGGAATGAGCACTAGGTTCCAAAGACAATGATGTACTCAGCATTGGTACCTCACAGAGTACGTAGAGGAATCAGACTCGGAGTCAGCAACAAAATCGGGACCCTGTATATTTTGTGAAAAGATGACAGATCAATCAATTTATTCATGTTGACAATAAACATGAAGAGCCATTGTTTAATAATCCAACTAAACAATTAGCTGGTTAATAATGCAAGTATAATAAAAAAGAGTTGAGAAAGGCAGACATATTGTCTAAGTATTTAATATGTTCAACTGTGCTTGGATAAATATAGATACACCAACCAGGGTTTCAGTAAACCGTTTTTAACCAACTCTTTAAATCCTACACCAGGACCAACAACTACAAAACAATTTTTTATATCACTACGATTCTGGACATATAAACGGTTGTCATTGCAACAATATGAACTTCCTAACCTTGCAACTGCAATATAGTTAACAAAAAAAGTTGATAAACATTACGATGCAAGAGAATTTGGACAAAATGCGAGATCAAAAGTATAATCCCAACAGAAGCTATTTTAATTTTTCCTGGAAACGCATCATTTTCACATTTTGTCAAATAAAAAAACAAACGACTTCAAATGTGAATGGCTCATCAATGAATATCACTTCAAAATATAACGAGGAAGGTTTAAAATAGTGTTATTGTTGGCGAAGTCCACTGCAAAGAAAAATTTTTAACAACAAAAAACTAGGAGATCTCACTGGTGTAAAACAGTGTTGTCCTTGTCCTGAAATATTGTATTGCGCCTAACAGACTGCAGGTCTCATCTTTTGTGGCAAATGTGTTTTGTCCACCACAAAATATGTTGATGTGAAGCATTTTGAGCATGGTGCCAACTGTGGATAAACGCTATACAAATGTTATGATTTTATTTTAATGTACATACTTACCACAAATGAATCATGTGATATGGAACTTTGTTCTGCATCACTTTCAGGCTCTGAGTTGGAGTCTATATAGAAAATAAAAACAACAAAAAAAAAGCTGAAGACTATCATGTGCAAGTTTTTCTCTAAACTCTTAAACAAAAAATCATGCCATCTTGTGCTGTAAAAGGATTTTTTAAAAATTATTTACCTTATGACTATTGTCCTTTGGAAAAAAAAAGAAAATTAAGTCCGAAACCTTCTGGCTATTTTCTTTTAAATTTCAAGAACGTCAGAGTTGGCAAGGGAGGACGGAAATATAATTCCAGAAACCAATCTGTCTATAATCATATCCATATGATAGTTTTTCGTTCAAGATTCAGGTACAGTCCACTTAGGATAATCGCAATACCTTGGGATCATCGAAAATGTTGGGATTAACCGAAATTCAGTTTCCTGTCCACTATTTCAACATTTTACACATTTATTGCCAACTCAAACCAGTAAATAATATTCTTAGTCCACCACATACAGAGCAATTTGATTGAAACAAAAACCATATGGCAGCCCCGTGTAGATTTGTCAACCAAAAGCAGCTATGAAGCAAGCCGATATCTTATTCAGATTGGAAGAAGTTTCAATCTTTTTTCTCAACAATTCAACATTTGTCAGAGTTAAAGAGATTAGCCTTAATGAGAGACAATAAGCTCTCACCAAACTCGTTGGTCACAATGCACAGTTGTTAATCCTAAAACAAAGGATATCGCTCAGTCTCTCTTTATAACTGTCATTTATAACCTGTTGTCAAGATTATGACCAGCCCCACCCCTCTTCTATTTAATGGCCACCGATGACGTCACAAACCCATACTGCAGAGCCCCGCCCTCTTTCGACTCTAACAGAGTGGTGACACACTACTGTAGCATTAAATCCTGCTCACTCTCGATTCTTCAACCTGTCACGATTTCATCCATGATGAAATTTAATCATGATATACTGTTTGATTTCTTGAATTTACCACTTTTTAAAAAACCGAAGTTTGTTGCAATTAACCAGTGACTTTTATATAGAATTATTTCCATTGCTTAGGAAATATTGTGATTAACCGAAAGTTGCGATTAAACGAGTTGCAATTATCCGGAGTGGACTGTAATAGTATTACACATCATGACTCAAAAAAAAAAAAAAAAGCAAACTATGTGTACCTAAATGTTATTCATTTCCTCATCAAATTACATTCTTACCATTAACATCATAGATCACATCAAAAGGGTTGTCTGGATTGACAGCAAGACATTTTTCAGGATTTTTAAAGCTCAAATCTCTCTGATCTGAAGTTACAAAAGAAATAGCATATTCTCAACATTAAACTATGATTTTGTGATGGCTGTGATATGGCATACTGTATGCATAAAGCAAGATGCAAAGACAGGTTTAAGTTTAAATTATTTTATATTCTTTTCAAAAATCCATTCTAGTTTTGCCAAAATAAAATAAACACGAGAAGTGTTGAGTTGGATAAAGCTAAAACTAAAAGTAGTAGTGGTAGTAGTAGTAGTAGTAGTAGTAAACGACAGATCTTACTCACTAGTGTGAATCTACAGTCTACAGAAGTTCCCGAATTATCTGACTCCACTTCCAAATGACTGACTGACAAGTGACAATCATCAATCGGTGTGTGTGTGATTGTGATGTCTACCCTATTGAAAATCTTAAATCAACAGTGATGTAATAAGAATGGCCAATAACTTACCATTTAAATTATCTCGGTGTCTCTTCAATGATGCCTCCAGCATCAATTTACCCCACGATGCCATAGACGTCTAGTTTGGAACTCAGCAAGTGACGAAAAAATACTTGCGGCTATAGAGAGGACGTCCGTCGGCCACTCTCTCCGCAAGTCAATTGTCAGTGGTTATCAGATAATCATTGGTTCTTGAAAAATATAGAAACACAGCGGTTCATTTAAAAAGACTCTTTTGTAGATCAAGATATAATGTTAGGTATTGCACTTTAAAATCTCTTCAGACATAGAACGGGTCAACTTGACGTCTAGACCAAATCATTTCGAAGATCGATATGGCAACAGCAACGCCTGGAATGGAGGATTTAAATGCGGCATCTGACGATTCTACTGCTATGACAGAAGATGCTCCATTTCACGACGTCGAGATGGCTTCAACTGGCATCAGGCATCAACATGCTACTCAATAATGGGTTTGATGAAGCGTTTGACTAAGAATTAAAGCTGATAACTGATAACCACCTACCTACTACTGACTTGCGGAGTGAGTGAGTGCCGAGTGCCTCTTTATGCGCGAAATTGACTAAACATACGTTTCACGAAAAAAAGAGTTACTATGTTTGCTTGTCTCTTGTCACCAAGATAAGAATCCGGATCAAGATTCGATAAATCTGTTTCTAAAAATAGATTATAATTCGTATATCTTGTTCATTCCTCAGTTCATCAACTTTCACACAATTTTATATTAGGTTTTCATTACTATAAAAATCCATATAATGCTCTAGAATTTTAGAGAAAATTTCGGAAAGATATATTGCCTCACTATTGAAATATATCGATGAAAACACTGGTACCCCTATTGTACTTTTTTCAGGCGGTCACCTTATTGACCAACGTGAAAATTTAGGCATAACTCTTCTTACTGTGGTGTTTAACAAATAACTTCAATACTATGATTTACAATTATATATCCTTGACGGTTGGGTTGACAACTTTAAACTAAAAATAGAAAAGTGAATGTGCTAGAGGTCAAATCAATAGGGGGACCGGATTTTGGTCTCCCTATTGGTAAAGTACTGTAAAATGAACTAATAGGGGTACCAAAAGTCTCCCTATCCGGTATTAATACATATATATATATATATATATATATATATATATATATATATATATGACATATACCATTCGTTAAATATTTTGGTAAAATCCGGAGAAGGAGGTCGCTCAATACGAGGTGTTGTCCCATGGGAAAAGGTTTTTGGGGAAAGGATGAATTCTTGTCTTTATCTCATTGCACCTATAACTCAATAACCCTGTTTATACAGGGAATAATTTGACGACTTGGGGAGATTAACATTGTTTATCATAGGAATTGACGGGGTAGTTAGCGCTAATTATTTATCTTACCCTTATCGTGATCATTGACATTAACCCTCTCCTAGTGCGGCTATGTGGTCTAGTGGTATGACACTCGCTTTCGGATCGCAAGGTCCTGGGTTCGAGCCTCGTGCTCGGCGCATAGTTGAGTCCCTGGAAAAGGCTCTTTACTCACATTCTCTCACCGTACTCAGGTGTAAAATGAGTACCTGGCCGTTAGCAGCGTTGTCTTTTTCCGAAAAATTGTAATATCGCCTAACAGGCGTCATTCATGTCCCGTCCGACATGTTAAATGTTGCTTTTGACCAGGGACCCCTTGTAAAGCGCTTTGAGCGCATTTAGTGTAGATTGCCCTATATAAAACTCAATTTTTTTTTACCCTCTCCTTACCAACTACAGGAAAATTGTCACATTCGTTACGATTAAACCAAAATTATTCTTATTCAAATTTCTCTTGTACATCATAAAATTTAAAGCAAATGAACAGTGTGTTGTAGGATATGTTTTGATACAGAAATTATGTATCGGCACAAGAATTTTACTGCTATTATTTCTGAGTGATAAAAAATATATTTTGTGTTAGTTGGGTGTGGAGTTTTGGGGAAAAATCTTGAAAATGGCTGGTAAAGAGAGGGTTAATCAATCTGGAAAATGGCTGATGGTAAAGAGAGGGTTAACCAATCTTGAAAATGGCTGCTGGTAAAGAGAGGGTTAATCAATCTGGAAAATGGCTGGTAAAGAGAGGGTTAATCAACATAACCATTATAGCAATCATCGGCGTCAGCGTCATCATCATCATCGTCGTCCTCGACATCTTCGTCAGCAAAAACATCATCGCAGTTTGGAAAAACAAATAGGTACCACACAAACTTCCCAAGACAGCCTTGTACTGGACAGCAGATGGGAAGAGAAAGCGGGAAGACCCAAAGAAACCTGGCGAAGGACCATGGAGAAAGAATTAAAGGAAGCAGGCCCGTCCTGGAATACAGCCACCACCGCAAAAGCAGCCGATCGCAAAAAATGGAGATGTCTGGTGGATGCCTTATGTGTCTCAAGGCCCGAAGAGGATGAAGTAAGTAAGTAAGTAAGTAAGTAAGTACCACACAAACATAGATAAAAGTGATCCCGCGTGAGGGAGGGAGGGATGAATGGAGATGTGTGGGTGTGTGTGTGTGTGTGTGTGTGTGTGTGTGTGTGTGTTTGTATATATAAGCGAAAGAGTGTGAGAAAAATATATAGATATATAGATAAATAGATAGTATAGAGGGAGAAATAACGAGAGACAGAGAGAAAGAAAGAAAGAAAGAGAGAGAGAGAGAGAGAAAGAGAGAGAGAGAGAGAGAGAGAGAGAGAGAAGAGAGAGAAGGCGGGGGGGGGGGGGGAGAGAGAGAAAAAGTGAGAGAGGGGGCAAATTATGAAATGTATACGATTTATCCATTTAACTTTTGCAGCAGACCGTCGTCCCCCCCCCCCCCCCCCCCCCCCCCCCCTCCTTTCAATAAATAATCTCGCCAAATGATTTTTTTAAAAATATAATTAAAAAATCGTATTTCAGATCAGGCAGTATCTATACATCACCCAGCAATGGAGACAGACGGGATACAATAAAACCCACAACATGGAAACTCGATCCAGTCGAGTTCACGGATGTTTTCACATCACGATTCGCACCCGTTCCAATCTTAAATTAATGATCCATACATCCTTCGTAACGCCGGCTAAAAATAACCTCTTTAACCTTTAACGTAATAAATGTTGCTGCTCGAAGCTCGAAGAAATAAATAACAATAATATGAAATTGAATGTAGGCTTCAATTTAATTACGAACACAGATAAAATTGACGTTTCGGGTATCCCCTTTATCAACAAACAGGATGAATGAAACATACAGACGAATGAGATCGGGTTTCCGCTTTATCAACAAACAGGATGAATAAAACACTACAGATGCAATAGATAACCCGAAACGTCCCTTTTATCTTTTTCGTAATTAAATTGAAGCTTACATTCAATTTCATATTGTTATTTATTAGCCTTTAACAACGAGAGATATTTTTGTTCACTGTTCAACAGAGATCAGCAGCAGCGATGCTATTTCTGCTTTATTTGAATTAGGAGTAACACCAAAGTAGGAAGCCAGCAATAAATAGCTATCGTCCGTTTCACGCTATAGAAATAGGGATAAACTCCGAATCTATGGGCCTAATGGCTCTCTCTCTCTCTCTCTCTCTCTCTCTCTGAAGGAGGACTCCTACTACTCTACTACTGCTATGGATAGAATGCGCTTGGCTAAGAAGCTCACAACATTACCATCTTGAAGTATAACGGACCAACACACAAAATTCTGTCACCTTGAACGTTTATATAGTCTGGTTACTACAGTTTAGTGAGAATTACTCATAAACCCGGATGGTCTGTAGTAAAATACTTCCTCAAAGATCTTTTAATCTCGCTTCTTAATCCCTGATGGAACGGGGAAGGAAGCGGAGGGATGATAAATAAACAAACAAACATACCAAAACAACCCCCCCCCCCCCAAAAAAAAAACAAAAAAAAAAACAACCAAACAAACAATAGCGCACACAACAAAAACAAGCTTCCACAACGCGAATCTAATATCATATTTCTTTCTTTCTTTTTTTTTTTGTTTTTTTTTTTTTTTTGTTTTCGTTTTCCTTTTTAGAAAAAAACATTAAAAAATGTTGCAATTTTAATCACTCTTGACTTTGAAGATATTCAATATTCTAAACAACGTTCGCCCCCCTTGGTCTCTAGTGTGATATGTCATATGATCACGACATAATATTATTACCGAAAAGCGGCGATGGGTCACACTTTTAAATTGGAAAACGGTTCATTAAGTGCCGATCTCAGCTCCCATACACAACACACTCCCTATGTATTAGTATTATGGTGCTGAGTCGAGTGTCCTACATTATGGTGCCGAGTCAATAAGTGACCTACAAACTGAGCCATGCCGAACACCAATAAGTGGACTCAAAAACCTCTTATAATATAATATAATATAATATAATATAATAAAATATAATATAATATAATATAATATAATATAATATAATATAATATAATATAATATAATATAATGTAATACAATACAATATAATATAATATGTGACCCATCGTCTCAAAACGGTATTATGTCGGAACGAACCAGATGCTTAAAAGCCGAATTTAATGTTAAACTGGTCAAAAATATAAATTGCTGGCATTAGCACCCTAAAATATGGTATCCGTTCTCCTCAATAAAACATGCAAATTCAACACAAGTCTGATATTTCTAGCTATAAATTCAATTTTCAACATCTCAACCATCCCGAATTAATACCGTTTTGAGGCGAAGGGTCACATATGATACAATATATGACAACCATCTCTTATATTTACTCTACCCGATAGATCGTGTTTATCGTTTAATAAGTAATAAAGTCTGGTAACTGGTACACGCGGTATCATTCAAAACAGTCTACTTGGAGTCCTGTTTGTTTTGTTGCCGGTATCAAAGCGGTAGCAACGGTTCTCGAATATATTTTATGGAAACCGAGCTGCGAAAAAATGAAGAAAACATTGCAGACCTGCCAACTCCAGGGTTGCAAATCAATTCAGGTGGCAAAAATTCACTGAACATTTACGCGAGCACATCCACCGACCATTATAATATTATGAACGTTGAACTCCAGTAAAAAGACATTTAGTTCTTAACTTTGTTTCCGTTCAGCAGGGTTTGGAAAACATGTATTTTTACATACTGAATTCAGTAAACATACTGAAAATTGGTAACCGTGTAACTTGAAATGGTAAAATGTTAATAATTCTCGTGGAAATAAAGTAGCTGCTTGCATGTAAGTTTTTGGTCGGTGTCAGGCTATGAGTTTACGAAGACTACATTATACCTAACTTAGAGTTGCTCCAGCAGAACTAAGTAATAAGCATCCCTTCAAAACCTTGAAAGCGTGTGCTTTGGCGGCAATGAGTTTTCATTCATTTTTTCGTATTTATGCGATTATCTCGTGGTAGTTGGCAAGTTTGATGTTGAAGTTTGTTTTCTTCACTCTCTTTCTTTTTTTTTATCAACATTTGAGACACTTTGTTTTGCATAGTATTATTATTATTATTATTATTATTATTAGTAGTAGTAGTAGTAGTAGTAGTAGTAGTAGTAGTAGTAGTAGTAGTAGTAGTAGTAGTAGTAGTAGTAGTGGTGGTGGTGGTGGTGGTGGTGTAGTAGTAGTAGTAGTAGAGTAGTAGTAGTAGTAGTAGTAGTAGTAGTAGTAGTAGTAGTAGTAGTAGTAGTAGTAGTTGTAGTAGTAGTAGTAGTAGTAGTAGTAGTAGTAGTAGTAGTAGTAGTAGTAGTAGTAGTAGTAGTAGTAGTAGTAGTAGTAGTAGGAGTAGGAGTAACAGAAGAAGACGAAGAAGAAGAAGAAGAAGAAGAAGAAGAAGAAGAAGAAGAAGAAGAAGAAGAAGAAGAAGAAGAAGAAGAAGAAGAAGAAGAAGAAGAAGAAGAAGAAGAAGAAGAAGAAGAAGAAGAAGAAAAAGAAGAAAATGAAGACGATGATGAAGAATCAATCCATAGTTAATATCATCATACAATAAAGGTAACCACCCTTGTAACAAAGCACACATAAATATTGTTAGCTGAAGCATGTTGACAATCTGTTTATCATCGAATAGTTGTCTTGTTTATAATCCTTATAACCGTTACTATATATAAACCTGCAATAAACAATCCACCGACACGTCTTCTCATCATTATTGTTAACAAATCATCAATCATTTGTTTATTACTGTGAAGATGAATAGAGGTGTAAACGGACCTACAACATCTGACTCACACCTGTTTGTTTATGTTTTGTGTTTTGTTTGTTAATTGGTGTTAGTACAATTCATATGACGGGCAGGTGTTGTGACTATATTACTTAAACGTATATCATATATACGATGTTGAGGCTCATCGAATTGTTGTTTGTTTGTTTGTTTGTTGTTGTTGTTGGTTAAAGACGAGTTTTAAGATCAAAACACTCTGGATAAAGTAAATCGTTTGATCTTACTTTTTGTTTGATGTTGTTTTTTTTGGTTTTTTTTACCTTTTGAAGTTGTAACATTGATATTATTATTTGTTGAATACCTTTGAAGGAAGTAACAGCTGACATTGGCCGTGGATTCATTCATTAATTACACATTGAATAGATGATAATGTGATTGACCTGTACCATTCTGTGGTGGCAGCAGCAGCCTCGTATGGTTCTCACACTACTATGTTATGAAGATCGACCCAATCAGCAAAGTCCGGTCCGCATTCGTGCATCGTCGCGAACCCACCTGGTAGCATCGTCACAACACACCGTTCGACTAGATGCTCTGCTGTTTCGGGTTCTTGTCCACATCGGGTACAAGTTGGACAGGTGGAAAGTCCCCACTGATGAAGCGCACTTGCTGTGAGGGAGCACCTCGACCGAAGCCGATTCGCAGCCACCCAGAGTGAAGTCATGTCGGACAGATGGTCATAATATTGTAGTGTGGGACCATTAGAAGCTAATTAATAACAACAAGAGAAGTGAGTAGGACAGTGCCAGAAGACAATAGAGAATAAAAATTTCACGGCGGAGAATGGGTCTTCGAACTCGCGACTTTACAGGTACGACAACTCCGCCTGGCCGGGGAGAGCGTGACTCTACCATATGAGCTATCCACGATCCCCCAATAAAAGATCGTCTCTAACCCTAGTCATTATTAAAGCCCCCTCTCTTCCTGACTACCCAATTGTTCATTAGAAGCTGTCACTCGTCTTCTAACAAATAGTAATAGATATGCCTACTTCACAATCAAAAACATCCCACTTTTAGGATGTCAGAGGTGCAATCATTACACGGTAATGGTAGCATTCTGACCGATAATCAGAAAGTCTGAGGTTCGATCCCCAGCCCAGGATGACTTTTTTTTTTTTTGGAATAGGTTCTTTTCTTGTATTTTTCTTTATTAGTTTGTCTGGCACTGATTCATACACATTTTTTTCAGATCTTTGTCCATGACAGTGACGCCAGAAATAGTATCATGTTGATTCGGCAACAGAGGATTAATGAATGAAGGCAAAGTCCTTAATGATCTGTTAAAAATTACTCAAATTGTACCCCCCCCCTCTCTCTCTCTCTCTCTCTCTCTCTCTCTCTCTCTCTCTCTCTCTCTCTCTCTCTCTCCCCTTTCTTCATCTTTGATATTTTTTCCCTGTCATGTATTGTATCCAACAACATTATCTGCTCAAAATTACTCATCTTGTACTCCCC
Organism: Berghia stephanieae; assembly: GCF_034508935.2. Classification (NCBI taxonomy): domain Eukaryota; kingdom Metazoa; phylum Mollusca; class Gastropoda; order Nudibranchia; family Aeolidiidae; genus Berghia; species Berghia stephanieae. Next base: position 13,884,093 of record NC_088374.1, read on the forward strand.
CCCCCCCTACCTCCATCCATTCATTATAGTATTCTCACCTCACGTTCTGCCTACAATATTCTTTCCAATTCCATTCACCGTATCATCAGGCCAGAATGTAACTTACAAATTAAATGGTTTCCAGTGAATACTTTTTGATGTGATTTTCAGTTGTTTAGTTTATGCGTGTGTTGAGGAGGGGGGGGGGGGGGTGTTGACGTGAATAGTGGTGGATGGTTGACAGTAAAAATGAAATTCCTCTTTGTCGAGCACTCTAAAGATTCGTGCACATGAATAGTTCACGAAATATCTATTAACATATCTAGCTTTCTACCCATCTCTCTCTCTCTCTCTCTCTCTCTCTCTCTCTCTCTCTCTCTCTCTCTCTCTCTCTCTCTCTCTCTCTCTCTCTCCTAATCTATCTATCTCTTCTCCACTTATCTATCAATATATATATATATATATATATATATACATATATATATACATATATATATATATATATATATATATATATATATATATATATATATATATATATATATATATATATACCCATCTATCGATTAATCTATCTAACTCTCATTCTTTCCACTCCACGAAGTGGGTGTAGGCTATGTGAATACCGACGGTTATAAAATTCAGGATCCAGCGATGCGAGGAAGAGGAAAACGAAAGAGTTTAATGTCCCGTGATTACCCGATACAGTTAACGAATTGATGCGAGAAATGTTGGAGATTGAATGAGTTAACTCCGTCATAACACTGGCTTCTTGAAGTTTTGAATTTAATGTGGGTATCAGCGGAGGTGTTATTGTTGTTGTATTGCGTTTTAATATCAAACCTGCCAACCCTTCACATTCTAAAAATAGGAATCTGAGACAAAAATATAAATAGGAATTTCACCTCTTTCCCCCCCCCCCCCCCTTTTTTTCTCCCTCTTTTTTATTCTTATCATTGTCATCACTTTTGTAAATCGGAATTTTAGAGACAATGGCGGAATAGTACAATATGGGAGAGTGAAAATAGGAATGATTCCGCCAAAAGCGGAAGGGTTGGCAGGTATGTAATATCGAGAGCGATGTTGAAAAGTTGTGTTTTATATAGATAGTATGCGCTTGGCTAAGAAACTCACAACATTGCCATCCGGAAGTATAATGGACCAACGCACAAAGCTATGCGTAACCTTAAACGTTTATAGTCTGATTAATACAGTTTAGTGAGAATTACTCATTCATAAAGGTGGATGGCAAAAAAACAATAACAAAGACCCGAGTGACGTCAACTTCATTCTATCTATACATAGGCCGACCTGCCTGCTACTATGAAAATTTCGTAGAAATACGAATTTTTTTTGGTCCTAATTGACAATAATATAAAGATCTTTAAAACGAAGTTTTGCTGCCAGATCTGGTATATAAAGGAGTTTAAAGAATTAGTTCAATGTATTTAAACACATATTGGTCATTGTTAATGGTAGTGATACTGTCTACTATGTTGTTATTACCCCTGAAAACTATTAATTTTTCCAATTCCAAGACTGCAGGACTGCACTGGTCTCAAGTCAGAATTTTTTAAAATGAGGACTATTTCACGGCTTCCGCGGGCGGAACGCGCAATTTATTTTTATAAATAAAGTGGAGCAATATGCTCTCATTAATGACAGCCTTGGAGAAGAGAAAGCGGGGGAGACCCAAAGAAACCTGGCGAAGGACCATGGAGAAAGAATTAAAGGAAGCAGGCCTGTCCTGGAATACAGCCACCGCAAAAGCAGCCGATCGCAAAAAATGGAGATGTCTGGTGGATGCCCTATGTGCCTCAAGGCCCGAAGAGGATTAAGTAAGTAAGTAGGTAATGACAACACTGGTAACATATAGAATTATTAACATACAAATCATACTATTTTTAAAAAAAAAAAAGGGGGGGGGGGGGGAGAATGTCAAAAGAACTAATAAAAATTGGATAAGTCCCTTGAAATCAGACTGTTTATAATGGTTTTTGTAGATGTATAGATACTACTGAGGGCCTGGAGCCCAAGATGAAGAAAACAGCAGAGGAAGCTTAAAATAGCGGAAACCCTCTAAATAGAGGAAATTTGAGACCCATGATGCAGGTACTGTTCTGTATCCAGATGTGAAACAATAATGTCGGATGACGGTGTTGATGATTATAATGATGATGATGATGATGATGATGATGATGATTATAATGATGAGCGTGGTGGTCCCCCCCAAAAAAAAGAATTTTAATTTAGCTCGAGCAAGGATAGAGATTTAAAAGTCATGTCAGTGGCTCGATTCAGAATCACCAGATGTCCAACAATAATATGATGATGGTGGAAGAAGAAGAAGAAGAAGAAGAAGAAGAAGAAGAAGAAGAAGAAGAAGAAGAAGAAGAAGAAGAAGAAGAAGAAGAAGAAGAAGAAAGAAGAAGAAGAAGAAGAAAAGAAAGAAGAAGAAGAAGAAGAAGAAGAAGAAGAAGAAGAAGAAGAAGAAGAAGAAGAAGAAGAAGAAGAAGAAGAAGAAGAAGAAGAAGAAGAAGAAAAACATCATAGGAAGTGTAAATGAAACCAGTCTTTCGGAAGAGTAATAATGAATAGGTTACATATTGAAATTGAAACATAAGGTGGCACATAACTATTTTAGTAGCGTCCCTTGTTGGACGTCACCCATAGTCTGTGACATTACCGGCGGAAAAGTTATTAGAGAGAGAACGTCATGTTGGTTGTGCGCATGCGTCTCTCGTCCTCGCAGCGAGGACGAGAGACGCAATCGCACAACCAACATGACGTTCTCTCTCTAATAACTTTTCCGCCGGTGACGTCACAGACTATGGGTGACGTCCAATCAAGGGACGTTACTCTTCCGCTAATCTCATTCCCTAAAGAGAGATTCTAAGGATTATGAGACGTCAAAGATCGAGGAAGGATGATCTCTAAGACGACCAGCGTGTATATTAGACTAGAAAATAAGATGACATCACTCAAAAACTAAAAGACCATTTACACAAGGTCCTCTAGAAGAGTGGTTTTACACTTCAAATGAGATTGAACCATTTTTTGTTTATTTTTTACATCATACTTTGTTCCCCATTTCAGATGGTAAGTGATTGATTAGTATTATCGAATGGCTACACCTCTATTTTGAATCTTTTAATCCATTCTTCAAATTCTTTTCCTGCCTTATAGGCTGTCTCGTAGCCTCCTGATAGGCTTGTCACTGGACAGTGGATGACGATGTGGTCCATTGTCTCAGGGCCTCCTTGGCAATGACGGCATGCATCTGATTCTCTCATATTCCATCTATGCATGTTAGCTGCGGTTCTGACGGTGATTGAAATATTCGAAATATCACAGAAATGAGCTTAGAAAAAGATAGGATGAATTTGCTGGAATCCCCGCAAGGTGTAAATTTTCTCTTTTCGTGACATCAGAAGTCTGCTTGTGTTAAAATCTGATCAAAGCTTTAGAAATAATCTTCAAAGTAAAGCCTTCTTGGTCCATATTCACAACAACAACAACAACAATAATAATAATAATAATAATAATAATAATAATAATAATAATAATAATAATAATAATAATAATAATATTAATAATAATAATAATAATAATAATAATAATAATAATAATAATAATAATAATTGTAGTAGTAGTAGTAATAATAATAATAGGCCCAATAATAATAATAATAATAATAATAATAATAATAATAATAATAATAATAATAATAATAATAATAATAATAATTATAATGCTTTCTATCATCATCGCGGAAAAAGTTAAAATAACCATGCCTTCATTTATAGTCTATACTGTAGCGTGTCCGTTTCATTCATAGCAGACGTGAGTGAACAGAGGTAGTCTTAAAATATTGGTTGGCATGACAACAACACTCACAACTCACCAATCCTCAAAAATCTTTAGGGTTTAGGTACATTCATAATTGGAGACAAATAGCCAATAAATAGAATCATGATTATCAATTTATTTATTTTAATGCTTACCAATATAATATCCTGTCTTCGTTGAATCGTCCAACAGGCTACATTAATTCACACGTTCAAAAAGAAAAATATCCATCAGACCTCCCGCACCTGCTAGCACTGACATTGAACAGCTCATGCTACGAAACAACCACAATGCCTTTGTTTGTCGTGTCAAAATTATATCTCCAATCGTAATGACAATGAATCGATGAACACGGATGAAAATCCTTAATTCAGAATGGTTTTTCCTAAGTTTACAAATACGTCAAATAATTTCACGTCAAAAACAATCGTAAACGGTGTGAAACAGAAATTAGGTATTATTTTACCACCACCATCAACAGTAACACAAAAACTCCGGTCTTACACACACACACAGGAATCCCAACTCGAATTCGAAATCTGAAACAACAGCGAATCAGAAAATCCGATCCAAATGGAATGCGGGCGGGGTAATGTTAGATGTTGTTACTCCAAATTCAGATGAAAGCTATAACAGAAAAAAGACATTAGACTTGAGTGGCACGATAACAATAAACAATAAATAAAAGATCTGTTCACCGTTCTTGATCACTCGTCACTTCAATGAAATTCCAACGTCTGCTACGGTAAGTACACGATTCTTCTTTATCGTCTGCTCGACTCGACTCGACTCGGCTCGCCGTGCTTCGGCGATCACGAAAACACACTCACACTCACATACACACACACACACTAGGCAAAACACACACACACACACACACACACACACACACACACACACACACACACACACATGCGGTACGCTTGTGAGAGAAGCACATACACACGCGAGAGAGGAGAGACACATACACACACACACACACAACACATACAAATTTCATACACACGACGAGGACAAGACGAGAGAAAGAGAGGGAGAAGAGGAGAGCGAGTGCGAGACAACGAAGACGACGGACCAAATCGGAATAATAGAGAGGAGGGTGCAGGGAGGAGATGAGAGACGAGCACAACAAAAATTACAAAAATCCAACATGGAGACAAGAGAGAGAGAGAGAGGAAGGAGAGGAGAGGAGAGAGGGGGGGGGGGGGGGGGGGAGGGGGGAGAGAAATGAGGAACGTATTCAACATTTATAATACCGACGACAAGCTTATTCAGAGTTAATAATAAAAGGCAGCGATGCCTTCCGCTGCTAAAAGCATAGGGATTATAACGTTGTTATGTTATGATTGAATATTGAACACGAAGAGGATGAGGATGAGGATTAGAAAGCTGTTTTGTTATAATAATATGTATTATCTTGTGGGGTGGTGGGGGGGGGGGGGGATTGTGTTTGTTTTTCACGAGACAAGACGGCAGTCGGCGATGATGTCATCGGGGTGTAAAAGGAGAGGAAACAAGCAGGCATTTTGATAATCCCTTGATGACGCTACCATAAGGAAATTGCGTTTGAGATTGTAAAGTAAGTCCATAGCCGTCTTGGTGATAATTCGCACAACGAATTAAAACTATAATTAGCTTGCTCCATACTTCTTCAATCATTCAATAATTTGAAAGAAGAAAAAAAAATCAAATTTAAATTCTTCTCATACTTGAACTTGAGATATTAAATAGCGCAAGATCCACTAAACATGCTCAAATGGTCCCTGACCAACAGCAACACGTAACATAAAGAACGAGGCATGACGCCTGTTAAGCGATAATACAATGTTTTTCCGACAAAGACAACGTTGTTAACGGCCAGGTACTCATTTTACACCTGAGTAGAATGTGAGTAAAGAGTCTTTTCCGTTCGATGCTCGAACCCAAGACCTTCCGTTCCGAAGGCGAGTGTCATACCACTAACTAGACCACATCATAGAGAATGCAGGCCTCCTAGTCTGGGGACCACATATCCGCACAAGTTTTATTGTATCAGAATATTATATCAATACACACTGACTTGAACATATTTGCAGGTCTGAAAACCGACAGAAATTATGGGCCAATTTTAACATTGTTGTAATGGACAATACTTTGCGTCGGTTTTAGAATATATTATATTTCCATACTTACAACAAATAAATAATAATGTGAAATTAAATTTAAGTGTCAATTTAATTACAAAACAGATCAAATGAACTTTCGGGTTTCCCCTTTATCGACAAAACAGGATGAATGAAATACCACAGATGAATGAGATGATGTGGTAGTGATGTTTTGTTGATAAAGGGGAAACCCGAAACGTTCATTTGATCTGTTTTTGTAATTAAATTGAAGCTTACATTCAATTTCACATTATTAATTATTTCTTCGAGCTTCGAGCAGCAACATTTACATTACTTACAACAATGAGACCATAACTATTAATTTGGGTTATCATACCTACAAGTAAGTACACGTTGAAACATACAAACACACACTAGTCGAACACACACAAAGAGAGAGAGAGAGAGAGAGAGAGAAAGAGAGAGAGAGAGAGAGAAAGAGAGAGAGAGAAAGAAAGAAAGAGAGAGAGAGTGAGAGAAAGAGAGAGACAGAGAGTGAGAGAAAGAGAGAGAGAGAGAGTGAGAGAAAGAGAGAGAAAGAGAGAAAGAAAGAAAGAAAGAGAGAGAGTGAGAGAAAGAGAGAGAGAGGGAGAGAGAGAGAGAAAGAGAGAGAGAGAGAAAGAAAGAGAGAAAGAGAGAGAGAAAGAGAGAGTGAGAGAGAGAGAGAAAGAGAGAAAGAAAGAAAGAAAGAGAGAGAGTGTGGGAGAAAGAGAGAGAGAGGGAGAGAGAGAGAGAAAGAGAGAGAGAAAGAGAGAGAGAAAGAGAGAGAGAAAGAGAGAGAAAGAAAGAAAGAGAGAGAGTGAGAGAGAGAGAAAGAGAGAGAGAAAGAATGAAAGAAAGAAAGAGAGAGAGAGAAAGAGAGAGAGAAAGAAAGAAAGAGAGAGAGAGTGAGAGAAAGAGAGAGACAGAGAGTGAGAGAAAGAGAAAGAGAGACAGTGAGAGAAAGAGAGAGAGAGAAAAAGAGAGAGAGAAAGAAAGAAAGAGAGAGAGAAAGAGAGAGAGAAAGAAAGAAAGAAAGAGAGAGAGAGAAAGAAGAGAAGAAAGAAAGAAAGAAAGAGAGAGAGAGAGAGAAGAGAGAGAGAGAGAGAGAGAAAAGAGAGGAGACTCAGACCGAAGGCCGCGCTCAGACACACAGACAAAACAAAACATAACAGAGACAAAAGCCCATTCCACAGATTTACAACATTCCAAACATACGATACATCGATACGCAACAATCAATGATTTTACGACGATGTGTCAAAGTCTCATAATCATGATGGAAAGTCAGACATTTCTTGACAGCTAAATGCTTGTGGTAAAGTAATCAGTTTTTTCTTTCTTTCATTTTTCTCTCTACCTTTTTTCTTCCTTCTTCTTTTCTTCTTCTTCTTCTTCTTCTCTTCTTCTTCTTCTTCTCTTCTTCTTCTTTCTTCTTCTTCTTCTTCTTCTTCTTCTTCTTCTTCTTCTTCTTCTTTCTTCTTCTTCTTCTTCTTCTTCTCTTCTTCTTCTTCTTCTTCTTTCTTCTTCTTCTTCTTCTTCTTCTTCTCTTCTTCTTCTTCTTCTTCTTCTTCTTCTTTCTTCTCTTCTCTTCTTTCTTCTTCTTCTTCTTCTTTCTTCTTCTTCTTCTTCTTCTTCTTCTTTCTTTCTTCTTCTTCTTCTTTTTCTTTCTTCTTCTTCTTCTTCTTCTTCTTCTCTTCTTCTTCTCTTCTTCTTCTTCTTCTTCTTTCTTCTTCTTTTCTTCTTCTTCTTCTTCTTCTTTCTTCTTCTTCTTTCTTCTCTCTTCTTCTTCTTCTTCTTCTTCTTCTTCTTCTTCTTCTTCTTCTTCTTCTTCTCTTCTTCTTTCTCACTTCTCTTCTCTTTCTTCTTTCTTCTTCTTCTTCTCTTCTTTCTTCTTTTCTTCTTTCTTCTTCTTCTTCTTCTCTTCTTTCTTCTCTTCTTCTTCTTCTTCTTTTCTTCTTCTCTTCTTCTTCTTTCTTTCTTCTTCTTTCTTCTTCTTTTCTTCTCTTCTTTCTTCTTCTTCTTCTTCTTCTTTCTTCTTCTTCTTCTTCTCTTCTTTCTTTTTCTTCTTCTTCTTCTTCTTCTTCTTCTTTCTTCTTCTTTCTTCTTCTTCTTCTTCTTCTTCCTTCTTTCTTCTTCTTCTTCTTCTTCTTCTTCTTCTTCTTCTTCTTCTTCTTCTTCTTCTTCTTCTTCTTCTTCTTCTTCTTCTTCTTCTTCTTCTTCTTCTTCTTTCTTCTTCTTCTTCTTCTTTCTTCTTCTTCTTCTTCTTCTTTTTTTCTTCTTTTCTTCTTCTTCTTCTTTCTTCTTCTTCTTCTTCTTCTTTCTCTTCTTCTTCTTCTTCTTCTTCTTCTTCTCTTCTTCTTCTTTCTTTTTCTCTTTCTTCTTCTTCTTCTTCTTCTTCTTCTTCTTCTTCTTCTTCTTCTTCTTCTTCTTCTTCTTCTTCTTCTTTCTTCTCTTCTTCTTCTTCTTCTTCTTCTTCTTCTTCTCTTCCTTCTTCTTCTTCTTTTTTCTTCTTCTTCTTTCTTCTTCTTTTCTCTTCTTCTTCTTCTTCTTCTTTTCTTCTTCTTCTTTTCTTCTTCTTCTTTCTTTCTTCTTCTTTCTTCTTCTTCTTCTTCTTCTTCTTTCTTCTTCTTCTTTCCTTTTTTCTCTTCTTCTTCTCTTCTCTTCTTTTTTCTTCTTCTTTTCTTTCTTCTTCTTTCTTTCTTCTTCTTCTTCTCTTCTTCTTTCCTTCTTCTTTCTTCTTCTTCTTCTTCTTCTTCTTCTTCTCTTCTTTTCTTCTTCTTCTTTCTTCCTTCTTCTTCTTCTTCTTCTTCTTCTTCTTCTTCTTCCTTCTTCTTCTTCTTTTTCTTCTTTCTTCTTCTTCTTCTTTTCTTTCTTCTTCTTTTCTTCTTCTTCTTCTTCGTCTTCTTCTTCTTCTTCTTCTTCTTCTTTCTTCTTCTTTCTTCTCTTCTTCTCTTCTTCTTTCTTTCTTTCTTCTTCTTTTCTTCTTCTTCTTCTTCTCTTCTTCTTTCTTCTTCTTTTCTTCTCTTCTTCTTTCTTCTTCTTCTTTTTCTTCTTCTTCTTCTTCTTCTGTTCTTCGTCTCTTCTTTCTTCTTGTTTCTTTTTCTTCTTCTTTCCTTCTTCGTCTTCTATCTTCTGCTTCTTCTTCTTCTTCGTTTCTTCTGCGTACTCTTCTTCTTCTTCTCTTTCTGCTTCTTCTTCTTTTCTTCTCTTTTTCTTCTTCTTCTTCTTCTTCTTCTTCTTCTTTTTTTCCTTCCCTTCTTCTTCTTCTTTCTTCTTCTTCTTCTTTTTCTTCTTCTTCTTCTTCTTTTTTCTTCTTCTTCTTCTTCTTTTCTTCTTTCTTCTTTTTCCTTCTTCTTTTCTTCTTTCTTCTTCCTTTTTCTTCTTTTTCTTCTTTCTTCTTCTTCTTCTTCTTCTTCGTCTTCCCTTCTCTTCTTCTCCTTCTTCTCTTTCTTTTCTTTTTTTTCTCTTCTTCTTCTTCTTCTCCTCTCCTCCTCCCCCCCCCCCCTCCTCCTCCCCTCCTCCCTCCTTCCTCCTCCCCTCCTCCTCCTCGCCTTCCTTCTTCTTTTTTCTCTTCTTTTTCTTCTTTTTCTTCCTTCTTCTTCCCTTTTTCCTTCTCTTCTTCTTCTTCTTCTTCTTTTTCCCCCCCCCCCATACACACAAAAACATACACACACGCACACAAACACACAACTTTTCTACCCCCCCCCTCTCTCTCTCTCTCCTTGCCCCCCTCTCCTCCTCTTTCCCCCCCCCCTTTTCCCCCCTTCTCTCTCTCCTTTCCTCTCCCTCTCTCTCCCCCCTCTCTCTTCCTTCATTTACTTCTTTTAATAAATCCCATAAGCCCCCCCTTTTCTCTCTCTCTCTCTCTCTCTCTCTCTCCTCCTCTCCCTCTCCACACACACACACACACAACACACACTTTCTCTTTTATAAAACCCATAAACACTCTCTCCCTCCCTCTCTCCCTCTCCCACTACTCCCTCTCTCTTCCCCTCCTCTCTCTCAACACACACCCCACACCCCCAAAAAC
>NC_088374.1:13896676-13901676 GCF_034508935.2 Berghia stephanieae
TAAAAGTGATCCCGCGTGAGGGAGGGAAGGATGAATGGAGATGTGTGGGTGTGTGTGTGTGTGTGTGTGTGTGTGTGTGTGTGTGTGTGTGTGTGTTTGTGTTTGTGTACATATAAGCGAAAGAGTGTGAGCAAAATATATAGATATATAGATAAATAGATAGTATAGAGGGAGAAATAACGAGAGACAGAGAGAAAGAAAAAAAGAAAGAAAGAGAGAGAGAGAGAGAGAGAGAGAGAGAGAGAGAGAGAGAGAGAAGGGGGTGGGGGAGAAAAAGTGAGAGAGAGGGACAAATTATGAAATGTATACGATTTATCCATTTAACTTTTGCAGCAGCAACCCCCCCCCCCCCCCCCCCCCCCCCCCTCCTTTCAATAAATAATCTCGCCAAATGAATTTTTAAAAAATATAATTTAAAAATCGTATTTTAGATCAGGCAGCATCTATACATCACCCAGCAATGGAGACAGACGGGATACAATAAAACCCACAACATGGAAACTCGATCCAGTCGAGTTCACGGATGTTTTCACATCACGATTCGCACCCGTTCCAATCTTTAATTAATGATCCATACATCCTTCGTAACGCCGGCTAAAAATAACCTCTTTAACCTTTTAACGTAATAAATGTTGCTGCTCGAAAATCGAAGAAATAAATAACAATAATATGAAATTGAATGTAGGCTTCAATTTAATTACGAACACAGATAAAATTGACGTTTCGGGTTTCCCCTTTATCAACAAACAGGATGAATGAAACACACAGACGAATGAGATCGGGTTTCCCGTTTATCAACAAACAGGATGAATAAAACACAACAGATGAAAGAGATAACCCGAAACGTCCCTTTTATCTTTTTCGTAATTAAATTGAAGCTTACATTCAATTTCATATTGTTATTTATTAGCCTTTAACAACGAGAGATATTTTTGTTCACTGTTCAACAGAGATCAGCAGCAGCGATGCTATTTCTGCTTTATTTGAATTAGGAGTAACACCAAAGTAGGAAGCAAGCAATAAATAGCTATTGTCCGTTTCACGCTATAGAAATAGGGATAAACTCCGAATCTATGGGTCTAATGGCTCTCTCTCTCTCTCTCTCTCTCTCTCTCTCTCTCTCTCTCTCTCTCTCTCTCTCTCTCTCTCTCTCTCTCTCTGAAGGAAGACTCCTACTACTCTACTACTGCTATGGATAGAATGCGCTTGGCTAAGAAGCTCACAACATTACCATCCTGAAGTATAACGGACCAACACACAAAATTCTGTCACCTTGAACGTTTATATAGTCTGGTTACTACAGTTTAGTGAGAATTACTCATAAACCCGGATGGTCTGTAGTAAAATACTTCCTCAAAGATCTTTTAATCTCGCTTCTTAATCCCTGATGGAACGGGGAAGGAAGCGGAGGGATGATAAATAAACAAACAAACATACCAAAACAACCTCCCCCCCCCCCCCAAAAAAAAAACAAACAAACAAAAAACAACCAAACAAACAATAGCGCACACAACAAAAACAAGCTTCCACAATGCGAATCTAATATCATATTTCTTTCTTTCTTTCTTTCTTTCTTTCTTTTGTTTGTTTGTTTTCGTTTTCCTTTTTAGAAAAAAACATTTTAAAAATGTTGCAATTTTAATCACTCTTGACTTTGAAGATATTCAATATTCTAAACAACGTTCGCCCCCCTTGGTCTCTCGTGTGATATGTCATATGATCACGACACACTATTATTACCGAAAAGCGGCGATGGGTCACACTTTTAAATTGGAAAACGGTTCATTAAGTGCCGATCTCAGCTCCCATACACAACACACTCCCTATGTATTAGTATTATGGTGCTGAGTCGAGTGTCCTACATTATGGTGCCGAGTCAATAAGTGACCTACAAACTGAGCCATGCCGAACACCAATAAGTGGACTCAAAAACCTCTTATAATATAATATAATATAATATAATATAATATAATATAATATAATATAATATAATATAATATAATATAATATAATATAATATAATATAATATAATATAATATAATGTAATACAATACAATATAATATAATATGTGACCCATCGTCTCAAAACGGTATTATGTGGGAACGAACCAGATGCTTAAAAGCCGAATTTAATGTTAAACTGGTCAAAAATATAAATTGCTGGCATTAGCACCCTAAAATATGGTATTCGTTCTCCTCAATAAAACATACAAACTCAACACAAGTTTGATATTTCTGGCTATAAATTCAATTTTCAACATCTCAACCATCCCGACTTAATACCGTTTTGAGGCGAAGGGTCACATATGATACAATATATGACAACCATCTCTTATATTTACTCTACCCGATAGATCGTGTTTATCGATTAAAAAGTAATAAAGTCTGGTAACTGGTACACGCGGTATCATTCAAAACAGTCTACGTGGAGTCCTGTTTGTTCTGTTGCCTGTATCAAAATGGTAGCAAAGGTTCTAGAATATATTTTATGGAAACCGAGCTGCGAAAAAATGAAGAAAACATTGCAGACCTGCCAACTCCAGGATTGCCAATCAATTCAGGTGGCAAAAATTCACTGAACATTTACGCGAGCACATCCACCGACCATTATAATATTATGAACGTTGAACTCCAGTAAAAAGACATTTAGTACTTAACTTTGTTTCCGTTCAGCAGGGTTTGGAAAACATGTATTTTTACATACTGAATTCAGTAAACATAGATCTACTGAAAATTGGTAACCGTGTAACTTGAAATGGTAAAATGTTAATAATTCTCGTGGAAATAAAGTAGCTGCTTGTACGTAAGTTTTTGGTCGATGTCAGGCTATGAGTTTACGAAGACTACATTATACCTAACTTAGAGTTGCTTTAGCAGAACTAAGTAATAAGCATCCCTTCAAAACCTTGAAAGCGTGTGCTCTGGCGGCACTGAGTTTTCATTCATTTTTTCGTATTTATGCGATTATCTCGTGGTAGTTGGCAAGTTTGATGTTGAAGTTTGTTTTCTTCACTCTCTTTCTTTTTTTTATCAACATTTGAGATACTTTGTTTTGCATAGTATTATTATTATTATTATTATTATTATTATTATTATTATTATTATTATTATTATTATTATTATTATTATTATTATTATTATTATTATTACTATTATTATTATTATTAGTAGTAGTAGTAGTAGTAGTAGTAGTAGTAGTAGTAGTAGTAGTAGTAGTAGTAGTAGTAGTAGTAGTAGTAGTAGTAGTAGTAGAATAAGAAGAAGAAGAAGAAGAAGAAGAAGAAGAAGAAGAAGAAGAAGAAGAAGAAGAAGAAGAAGAAGAAGAAGAAGAAGAAGAAGAAGAAGAAGAAGAAGAAGAAGAAGAAGAAGAAGAAGAAGAAGAAAAAAGAAGAAAAAGAAGAAAAAGAAGAAAAAGAAGAAGAAAAGAAGAAGAAGAAGAAGAAGAAGAAGAAGAAGAAGAAGAAGAAGAAGAAGAAGAAGAAGAAGAAGAAGAAGAAGAAGAAGAAGAAGAAGAAGAAGAAGAAGAAGAAGAAAATGATGATGATGATGAACCAATCCATAATCAACATCATACAATAAAGGTAACCACCTTGAAACAAAGCACACATAAATATTGTTAGCTGAAGCATGTTGACAATCTGTTTATCATCGAATAGTTGTCTTGTTTATAATCCTTATAACCGTTACTAAATATAAACCTGCAATAAACAATCCACCGACACGTCTTCTCATCAGTATTGTTAACAAATCATCAATCATTTGTTTATTAATGTGAAGATGAATAGAGGTGTAAACGGACCTACAACATCTGACTCACAAGTGATTGTTTATGTTTTGCGTTTTTTAAAATTGGTGTTAGTACAATTCATATGACGGGCAGGTGTTGTGAGTATATTACTTAAACGTATATCATATATACGATGTTGAGGCTCATCGAATTGTTTTTTGTTTGTTTGTTGTTGTTGTTGGTTAAAGACGAGTTTTAAGCTCAAAACTCTCGGGATAAAGTAAATCGTTTGATCTTACTTTTTGTTTGATGTTTTTTTTTTTTTTTACCTTTTGAAGTTGTAACATTGATATTATTATTTGTTGAATACCTTTGAAGGTAGTAACAGCTGGCATTGGCCGTGGATTCGTTCATTAATTTCACATTGAATAGATGATAAAATGTGATTGACCTGTACCATTCTGTGGTGGCAGCAGCAGCCCAGTATGGTTCTCACACTACTATGTTATGACGATCGACCCAATCAGCAAAGTCCGGTCCGCATTCGTGCATCGTCGCGAACCCGCCTGGTAGCATCGTCACAACACACCGTTCGACTAGATGCTCTGCTGTTTCGGGTTCTTGTCCACATCGGGTACATGTTGGACAGGTGGAAAGTCCCCACTGATGAAGCGCACTTGCTGTGAGGGAGCACCTCGACCGAAGCCGATTCGCAACCACCCAGAGTGAAGTCGTCTCAGACAGATGGTCATAACATTGTAGTGTGAGACCATTAGAAGCTAATTAATAACAACAAGAGATGAAGTGAGTAGGAAAGTTGCCAGAAGACAATAGAGAATAAAAATTTCACGGCGGAGAATGGGGCTTCGAACCCGCGACTTTACTGGTACGACAACTCCGCTTGGCCGGGGAGAGCGTGACTCTACCGTATGAGCTAGCCGTCGGCGATCCCAAAAAAGATCGTCTCTAACCCTAGCCATTATTAGAGCCCCCTCTCTTCCTGACTACCCAATTGTTCATTAGAAGCTGTCACTCGTCTTCTAACAAATAGTAATAGATATGCCTACTTCACAATCTAAAAACATCCCACTTTTAGGATGTCAGAGGTGCAATCATTACACGGTAATGGTAGCATTCTGACCGATAATCAGAAAGTCTGAGGTTGGGTCCCCAGCCCAGGAAGACTTTTTTTTTTTGAATAGGTTCTTTTCTTGTATTTTTCTTTATTGGTTAGTCTGGCACTGTTTCATACACACTTTTATCAGATCTTTG
>NC_088374.1:13911676-13921676 GCF_034508935.2 Berghia stephanieae
TCTCCCCCCATCTCTCTCTCTGTCTCTCTCTCTCCCTCTCTCTCTCTCTCCCTCTCTCTCTCTCTCTCTCTCTCTCTCTCTCTCTTCTCTCTCATCTCCTCTCTCTCCTCTTCTTATCTATCTATCTATCTATATATCTATCTTTTTGTCTATCTATCTATCTATTCTATCTATTCATTTATCTATCTATCTACCTACCTATCTATCTATCTTCTATCCATCCATCCATCCATCCATCCATCCATCCATCCATCTATCTATCTATCTATCTATCTATCTATCTATCTATCTATCTATCTATCTATCCATCCATCCATCCATCCATCCATCCATCCATCCATCCATCTATCTATCTATCTATCTATCTATCTATCTATCTATCTATCTATCTATCTATCAGTCTTTCTATATATATCAAATTTACCCAAACGATAAATAAGTTAAAAGTGGTCAGTACCATGAACCACTTCACTCCCCCGCCCCCCCCCCCCCCCCCCAACACACACATGCTTTCCTCCCAAATTCGAGACCCCCATCCACCCCTCTTTCCCATCCCTCATTCTTCCCCACAACACGACTACGTACATTTAAAAAGTTGACTCCCTCCCTCCCTCCCCTCTCGCCACCCCTATCACAACTCCCTCCTTCTCATCCCTCCCCCCTCTCTGGACCAACACCACACCTCCAACACGTCACCATCACCATCACCATCACCATCACCATCACCACCACCCAGCACCTACCCTATAATTATCTGTCCACCATTAACAGCCCGGAAGATCCCTTGGGGAGACTCCGACAGGCGGTGGGTGTCGTGCTTGGGGACGATACCATACCCCGTTTCCTGCCTCCGTCATCGCCATCGCCATCAAAAGACCAACCAACGAACTGACAATCAATACACCCACCAACCAAATTATCCATCCGCAAGTCCACCACCATCAAAAGACCAACCAAGGAACTAGCCATCAACACACCAACCAACCAACCATCCATCCATCCACCATTAACAGCCCGGAAGATTCCTTGGGGAGACTCCGACAGGCGGCGGGTGTTGTGCATGGGGAAGATACCATACCCGTTTCCTGCCTCCGTCCACTGTCATCTCCATCAAAAGACCAACCAACGAACAGTGAACTAACCATCATTACACCAACCAACCTAATTATCCTTCCGTAAGTACATCACCATCAAAGGCCAACTGACATAAAACGAACTAAAAAATAAACCACCGATGACCAACGAACTACAATACACCAACCAACCCAATCACCCACTCGTAAGACCATCACCATCAAAAGACCAGCCAAGGAACTAGCCATCAACACACCAACCAACCCAACCATCCATCCATCCACCATTAACAGTCCGGAAGATTCCTTGGGGAGACTCCGACAGGCGGTGGGTGTCGTGCATGGGGACGATACCATAACCCGTTCCCTGCCTCAGTCATCGCCATCACCAGCAAAAGACCAACCGATGAACACGGAACTAACCATTAACACACCAACCACCCCAACCATCCATCACCATCAAAAGACCAACTAACGAACAACGAACTAACTATCAACACACCAACCTATCCATCCGTAAGTCCATCACCATCAGAAGACCAACCAAGGAACAAACCATCAATACACCAACCAACATAATGGTCCATCCGAAAGTCCATCACCATCAGAAGACCAACCAAGGAACAAACCATCAATACACCAACCAACATAATGGTCCATCCGTAAGTCCATAACCATCAGAAGACCAACCAAGGAACAAACCATCAATACACCAACCAACATAATGGTCCATCCGTAAGTCCATCACCATCAGAAGACCAACCAAGGAACAAACCATCAATACACCAACCAACATAATGGTCCATCCGAAAGTCCATCACCATCAGAAGACCAACCAAGGAACAAACCATCAACACAACAACCAACATAATGGTCCATCCGAAAGTCCATCACCATCAGAAGACCAACCAAGGAACAAACCATCAACACAACAACCAACATAATGGTCCATCCGTAAGTCCATCACCATCAGAAGACCAACCAAGGAACAAACCATCAATACACCAACCAACATAATGGTCCATCCGTAAGTCCATCACCATCAGAAGACCAACCAAGGAACAAACGATCAACACAACAACCAACATAATGGTCCATCCGCAAGTCCATCACCATCAGAAGACCAACCAAGGAACAAACCATCAATACACCAACCAACATAATGGTCCATCCGTAAGTCCATCACCATCAGAAGACCAACCAAGGAACAAACCATCAACACAGAGTCAGAGGCAGATGCAATCCATGAAGCTGTTAAGCAAATCCTCTCAGAAAATGAAAAACCAAGACACATAGTGATTTTAACAGATGCTAAGAAAATTCTGGAGGATATAATGATGTCCTTTGCGGATGATATAGACGCCTTGGTGGAAGACCTCATGAAGCTAAGCAAGTTTACCAACATGGTACTGCAGTGGATTCCAGGACACTGTGGGATACTTGGAAATCAGATCGCTGACCAACTGGCAAAGGCAGGCAGTCGCATGCAGCAACCCTCCCCAATGTACTCAACAGGAGAAATTAACAAAATGGCCAAATTTATCCAGTCTCAGAGATGGAGAGAGAAGCACCCAGAATACAACATGAATGACCCAATCAAGGTGCTCGACAGAAAGGAACAGGTCATCATCTTCAGACTGAGAACTGGACACAACCAGTTAAAGGAACATATGTGGAGGATGTCCAGAGCAGGTGCCTCTGGACAATGTGACTGCGGACTTGAAAATGAAAATGGACATCATGTCCTAATGAAATGTCCAAAGTACAACCAATTGAGAAGGAACTTCTGGCCTGACCCAATCCCATACTCAAAGAAGCTGTACGACAGTGAGGACGACCTCAGGACCACTGTGGGCTTCATTCACCAGACCGGACTGACCATGTGACGTGACGGGAACGAAGAAGAAGAAGAAGAGAAGACCAACCAAGGAACCAAACCATCAATACACCAACCAACATAATGGTCCATCCGAAAGTCCATCACCATCAGAAGACCAACCAAGGAACCAAACCATCAATACACCAACCAACATAATGGTCCATCCGAAAGTCCATCACCATCAGAAGACCAACCAAGGAACCAAACCATCAATACACCAACCAACATAATGGTCCATCCGAAAGTCCATCACCATCAGAAGACCAACCAAGGAACCAAACCATCAATACACCAACCAACATAATGGTCCATCCGTAAGTCCATCACCATCAGAAGACCAACCAATGAACAAACCATCAACACAACAACCAACATAATGGTCCATCCGTAAGTCCATCACCATCAGAAGACCAACCAAGGAACAAACCATCAATACCCAACCAACATAATGGTCCATCCGTAAGTCCATCACCATCAGAAGACCAACCAAGGAACAAACCATCAATACACCAACCAACATAATGGTCCATCCGAAAGTCCATCACCATCAGAAGACCAACCAAGGAACAAACCATCAATACACCAACCAACATAATGGTCCATCCGAAAGTCCATCACCATCAGAAGACCAACCAAGGAACAAACCATCAATACACCAACCAACATAATGGTCCATCCGTAAGTCCATCACCATCAGAAGACCAACCAAGGAACAAACCATCAATACACCAACCAACATAATGGTCCATCCGTAAGTCCATCACCATCAGAAGACCAACCAAGGAACAAACCATCAATACACCAACCAACATAATGGTCCATCCGTAAGTCCATCACCATCAGAAGACCAACCAAGGAACAAACCATCAACACAACAACCAACATAATGGTCCATCCGTAAGTCCATCACCATCAGAAGACCAACCAAGGAACAAACCATCAACACAACAACCAACATAATGGTCCATCCGTAAGTCCATCACCATCAAAAGACCAACCAAGGAACAAACCATCAACACAACAACCAACATAATGGTCCATCCGTAAGTCCATCACCATCAGAAGACCAACCAAGGAACAAACCATCAACACAACAACCAACATAATGGTCCATCCGAAAGTCCATCACCATCAGAAGACCAACCAAGTACAAACCATCAATACACCAACCAACATAATGGTCCATCCGTAAGTCCATCACCATCAGAAGACCAACCAAGGAACAAACCATCAATACACCAACCAACATAATGGTCCATCCGTAAGTCCATCACCATCAGAAGACCAACCAAGGAACAAACCATCAATACACCAACCAACATAATGGTCCATCCGTAAGTCCATCACCATCAGAAGACCAACCAAGGAACAAACCATCAACATAACAACCAACATAATGGTCCATCCGTAAGTCCATCACCATCAGAAGACCAACCAAGGAACAAACCATCAACACAACAACCAACATAATGGTCCATCCGTAAGTCCATCACCATCAGAAGACCAACCAAGGAACAAACCATCAATACACCAACCAACATAATGGTCCATCCGCAAGTCCATCACCATCAGAAGACCAACCAAGGAACAAACCATCAATACACCAACCAACATAATGGTCCATCCGTAAGTCCATCACCATCAGAAGACCAACCAAGGAACAAACCATCAATACACCAACCAACATAATGGTCCATCCGTAAGTCCATCACCATCAGAAGACCAACCAAGGAACAAACCATCAATACACCAACCAACATAATGGTCCATCCGAAAGTCCATCACCATCAGAAGACCAACCAAGGAACAAACCATCAACACACCAACCAACATAATGGTCCATCCGTAAGTCCATCACCATCAGAAGACCAACCAAGGAACAAACCATCAATACACCAACCAACATAATGGTCACATCCGTAAGTCCATCACCATCAGAAGACCAACCAAGGAACAAACCATCAATACACCAACCAACATAATGGTCCATCCGAAAGTCCATCACCATCAGAAGACCAACCAAGGAACAAACCATCAATACACCAACCAACATAGTGGTCCATCCGTAAGTCCATCACCATCAGAAGACCAACCAAGGAACAAACCATCAACACACCAACCAACATAATGGTCCATCCGAAAGTCCATCACCATCAGAAGACCAACCAAGGAACAAACCATCAACACACCAACCAACATAATGGTCCATCCGTAAGTCCATCACCATCAGAAGACCAACCAAGGAACAAACCATCAATACACCAACCAACATAATGGTCCATCCGTAAGTCCATCACCATCAGAAGACCAACCAAGGAACAAACCATCAATACACCAACCAACATAATGGTCCATCCGTAAGTCCATCACCATCAGAAGACCAACCAAGGAACAAACCATCAATACACCAACCAACATAATGGTCCATCCGTAAGTCCATAACCATCAGAAGACCAACCAAGGAACAAACCATCAATACACCAACCAACATAATGGTCCATCCGTAAGTCCATCACCATCAGAAGACCAACCAAGGAACAAACCATCAATACACCAACCAACATAATGGTCCATCCGTAAGTCCATCACCATCAGAAGACCAACCAACGAACTAATAACCATCAATACACCAACCAACCAAATTATCCATCACCATCAATACACTAACGAACTAAGCATCCATCCGCAAGTCCATCACCATCAAAAGATCAACCAACGAACTAATAACCATCAATACACCAACCAACCAAATTATCCATCACCATCAATACACTAACGAACTAAGCATCCATCCGCAAGTCCATCACCATCAAAAGACCAACTAACGAACTAATAACCATCAATACACCAACCAACCAAATTATCCATCACCATCAATACACTAACGAACTAAGCATCCATCCGTAAGTCCATCACCATCAAAAGACCAACTAACGAACTTATAACCATCAATACACCAACCAACCAAATTATCCATCACCATCAATACACTAACGAACTAAGCATCCATCCGTAAGTCCATCGCCATCAAAAGACCAACTAACGAACTAATAACCATCAATACACCAACCAACCAAATTATCCATCACCATCAATACACTAACGAACTAAGCATCCATCCGCAAGTCCATCACCATCAAAAGACCAACTAACGAACTAATAACCATCAATACACCAACCACCCAAATTATCCATCACCATCAATACACTAACGAACTAAGCATCCATCCGCAAGTCCATCACCATCAAAAGACCAACTAACGAACTAATAACCATCAATACACCAACCAACCAAATTATTCATCACCATCAATACACTAACGAACTAAGCATCCATCCGCAAGTCCATCACCATCAAAAGACCAACTAACGAACTAATAACCATCAATACACCAACCAACCAAATTATCCATCACCATCAATACACTAACGAACTAAGCATCCATCCGCAAGTCCATCACCATCAAAAGACCAACTAACGAACTAATAACCATCAATACACCAACCAACCAAATTATCCATCACCATCAATACACTAACGAACTAAGCATCCATCCACAAGTCCATCACCATCAAAAGACCAACTAACGAACTAATAACCATCAATACACCAACCAACCAAATTATCCATCACCATCAATACACTAACGAACTAAGCATCCATCCGCAAGTCCATCACCATCAAAAGACCAACTAACGAACTAATAACCATCAATACACCAACCAACCAAATTATCCATCACCATCAATACACTAACGAACTAAGCATCCATCCGCAAGTCCATCACCATCAAAAGACCAACTAACGAACTAATAACCATCAATACACCAACCAACCAAATTATCCATCACCATCAATACACTAACGAACTAAGCATCCATCCGCAAGTCCATCACCATCAAAAGACCAACCAACGAACTAATAACCATCAATACACCAACCACCCAGAAAAAAATAACTACAACAAAGCTGAAATGACTCAAAATGCTCCAAATTTACAAAGGCAACATTATCCCTTAACCCTCTCCTTACCAACCATTTCAGGATTTTCCCCAAAACTTCACACCCACACACAAATATATTTTTTATCACTTAAACACAATAACAGTAAAGTTCTTGCCATACACAATTTCTTTAGAAAAAACATGCTCTACAACACACTGTTCAGTTCCTTTAAAATGCATGATATATAAAAGAACTTTGAATAATAAAAATGTTGGTTGTATCTTAACGAATGTGGCCATTTTCCTATAATTGGTAAGGAGAGGGTTAAGGCAAAGTTTCCCCGCCCAGTGAACGGTACATTCTTAAAGCATGGCTTCCATCTGCCATGCATGACAACCATCTTCCTGCCATGTCCCCGGTGACAGTAACCCGACACCAAGAGGGTCCAGGACTAGCCATATTAGTTACAATAACGTATTGCCCATCCAGGACTTGACTTGCACACAGTTGGGGCATCATCGACTAAACAACTTTAACACTCTCCTTCCTGAACATAATTTTCCGGGTTTTCCCACAAACGTTATACCCATCAAAGAAAAAAAAATGATTAAAAAAAAAACAAACTCGAACGCAAAACCAATGCTATAGATACATAATTTTGTTCCGCAGAAACAAATTGTACACACAGCATTAAGTTATCAGAACAATGTACAACAAAAATATTTCTTCAAATTTTGTGATGAACAAAAGAAATCCGAATGAGAAAAATTAATAATGATTGCAGCGTAACCGACGTGTACCTATATACAGGTCTGACATCCGAACCCACTTATGGGCCTAGTTTAACATTGTTGTAATGGACAAGATTTTGCGTCATTTTTAAAGATTTCCATTACAACAATTGGGTTATATCAGACCTGAAAATAAGTGTACGTCGAACGTAATGAATGTGACAAAACTTTCCTATAGTTGGCAAGGAGAAAGTTGAAAACGAAGGGGAAATTAATGATCATTTTGACCTGAAAACTAGCAGTAGCAACGGTCATTCTAATTTTTTTTTTTTTTGTTTTGTTTTTTTTTTTTTTGTTTTTTTTTTTGTTTTTTTTTTTTTTTTTTTTTTTTTTTTTTTGTAGTACCCAATATAGTAACATAACACTAACGAGGAGCGTAAATATACAAAAGTTATTTTGAGAATCAAAGTTGAGACTTCTAGAGGCCCCATGTTCCAAAAAAAAAAAAAAAAAACAAAAAAAACAAACAATAAAACCAAAAAAAAAACAAACAAAACAAACAAAACAAGACCATGGACACACGCACATACTACGTCTATCTTGCAGTAGCAACGATTATTTTAATATAAATATGTAGACGTCTAGTACCCAAAAATAGTAACACAAAATAGTGAGGATCTTGAATCCATAAAGAAAAATAGAAAAGAAAAAAAAGGGGGGGGGGGGGGGAAACAACATAAAAGGGAGATGGGGGAAGCCAAACAAAAGATTGATAGACTCCCGTACGCATGCCATCCGTCCATAATCTACCAAGTTGTAGTAGTAGTGGTCATCTTAAATACTAATAGTCGTCCCCAAAGGGGTAACACAACACCAGCAAGGACAGACAGGCCGAGAATCAAGAACTGACTGAACTACACAAAGGAATTTCGAGGATCATTGTTGTTGAGGAGGAGGAGTGCCTTGGACGACGGTGAATTGCACCGACCAACCAGCAAGCCAGCCTCCTCGAGAAAGCCACAAGTTTTACTACGACGAGTCGAGCAGACAGGCAAGGGTAGGATAGGATAATGATAAACAGAACAAAGAATAGAAAAATTTTAATCTTTCTTCTCTATCCTTTTTCTCCTTTTTTTTTTTTCTTTCTTTCTTTCTCTTTCATCTTTCCCGTGGAAATGTCACGCGTTTGGACTAATTATCAACGACTTTGTCGGGCTTGGCTTTTGGTGATTAAGCTCCCAGTGGGAGACCATACACACACACACACACACACACACACACACACACACACAAATACACATACACAAAGACACACGCATACAAACATGCATTCATATACATTCACTCTTTTCCATCCATTCACCGCAATCCCTTCTTCCATGCGCCCTTCAATCTCATTCATTCATTCATCTATCCATCCCTCCATTCATTCATTCATCTATCCATCCCTCCATTCATTCATCCATCTATCCATCCCTCCATTCATTCATTCATCTATCCATCCCTCCATTCATTCATCCATCCATCCATCCCTCCATTCATTCATCCATCTATCCATCCCTCCACCCATTCATCCATCTATCCATCCCTCCATTCATTCATCCATCTATCCATCCCTCCATTCATTCATCCATCTATCCATCCCTCCATTCATTCATCCATCTATCCATCCCTCCACCCATTCATCCATCTATCCATCCCTCCATTCATTCATCCATCTATCCATCCCTCCACGAATTCATCCATCTATCCATCCCTCCACCCATTCATCCATCCATCCATCCCTCCATTCATTCATCCATCTATCCATCCCTCCATTCATTCATCCATCTATCCATCCCTCCATTCATTCATCCATCTATCCATCCCTCCATTCATTCATCCATCTATCCATCCCTCCATTCATTCATTCATCTATCCATCCCTCCATTCATTCATTCATCCATCCATCCCTCCATTCATTCATCCATCTATCCATCCCTCCATTCATTCATCCATCTATCCATCCCTCCATTCATCCATTCATCTATCCATCCCTCCACCCATTCATCCATCCATCTATTTTCTGTGCCTCTACTTCCGTATTATCCTATTCTACAAATTAATATTGTCCTACTTTAAACATAAATAAATAAATAAATAAAAATAAACGAAAGAATGAGTGAATAAATAAATGAATAAATAATAACAATAATAATAATAATAATAATAATAATAATAATAATAATAATAATAATAATAATAATAATAATAATAATAATAATAATAATAATAATAATAATGCTGACGACGACGACAACAACAACAACAACAACAACAACAACAACGAAACCCTAGAACACCAAATGGTACCACCAAATCCCAACAGTTT
>NC_088374.1:13926676-13927912 GCF_034508935.2 Berghia stephanieae
ATGAACGTTAGACATAGAATTTAAAGGTTTTTTGAACCTATTAGCTCTTAATTTACGATAGGATACGATAGAATGCCATCAAGAAATGAGGTGCAGACGGATTTCCATTCCAGTTCTCTCAAGACATCTCATCACACTCCGACCATCTGTTAATCAACGGATACACAATGAACCGTTACATGCAATGAAATTGATGTGCCAGCTAGACCTGTCTAACTGCTGTACCACGCCAGAAGAGCTTGACGAAGGTCAACAAGTGAAAACTTCCATCCATCTTCAACGGGTGATTGTTTTCTTTTGGTGAAAAATTAAACAAAAAAAAAAAAACCAAAACAACAAACAAAAAAAAAAACAACACATTAAACAAAACCATCTGCAAATGCGTTTAAAGTATCAAAATGATGAAACAAAGTGGATACAAAAATTGTTGGGAAAACTTGTTGCGTTTAAAAAAAAAATGTTAAACATATTTATATATTGAGATTTTAAAAAATAAATTATTACCCCTCTACACCTCCCCCAACCACTCCTCTCCCCTCTCTCCTCTCCCTCTCCTCCCTCCCCTTCTCTCTCTCTCTCCTCCTCCCTCTCTCTCTCTTTTCTCTCTTTTATATATAAATATATATATATATATAAAAATATAATAAATTAAAATATATATATATAT
This sequence comes from Berghia stephanieae, assembly GCF_034508935.2. Lineage (NCBI taxonomy): Eukaryota > Metazoa > Mollusca > Gastropoda > Nudibranchia > Aeolidiidae > Berghia > Berghia stephanieae. The sequence continues at coordinate 13,927,344 of NC_088374.1, forward strand.
ATATATATATAAAATATATTTTATATACATATATATATAATATATATATATACATATATTTATATAAATATATATATATATATATATAAATAATATATATATAATACTATTAAAATTACATATATATTTATAATATATAAGAAATGTGGCATATATATATATATATATATATATATAATAATATATATATAATTATATATATAATATCACTCAACCTATCGATCATTTGATATACATTTTTAAAAACCCAACGATTTTTGATGTAAAACGAACCCAATCTCCCCCAACCCTTTTTTTTTTCCCGTCTCTCCGCATTGAATTATTGTATCAACCATTCCCCAAATTGGTTTTTTTATTTTCAAATTTTTGCGTCCGTCGTTTTTCTTGTGTAATTCTTGCACCATTTTACCCCCTTCCCACTCTCAACCCCCGTAAACCCCAAAGAAATAAAGGAAACTGCTCCTCGCTCCCCCACACACAACACACACCACACACACACACACACACACACACACACACCCCCACACCCTCGACCAACAAATTCTCTTCTTCTTTGCCTACCTTTTCCC
>NC_088374.1:13928012-13930512 GCF_034508935.2 Berghia stephanieae
GAAGGTAATAATGAATAGGTTACATATTGAAATTGAAACATAAGGTGGCACATAACTATTTTAGTAGCGTCCCTTGTTGGACGTCACCCATAGTCTGTGACATTACCGGCGGAAAAGTTATTAGAGAGAGAACGTCATGTTGGTTGTGCGCATGCTCTCTCGTCCTCGCAGCGAGACGAGAGACGCAATCGCACAACCAACATGACGTTCTCTCTCTAATAACTTTTCCCCCGGGTGACGTCACAGACTATGGGTGACGTCCAATCAAGGGACGTTACTCTTCCGCTAATCTCATTCCCTAAAGAGAGATTCTAAGGATTATGAACGTCAAAGATCGAGGAAGGATGATCTCTAAGACAAACCAGCGGTATATTAGACTAGAAAATAAGATGACATCACCAAAAACTAAAAGACCATTTACACAAGGTCCCTAGAAGAGTGGTTTTACACTTCAAATGAGATTGAACCATTTTTTGTTTATTTTTTACATCATACTTTGTTCCCCATTTCAGATGGTAAGTGATTGATTAGTATAATCGAATGGCTACACCTCTATTTTGAATCTTTAATCCATTCTTCAAATTCTTTTCCTGCCTTATAGGCTGTCTCGTAGCCTCCTGATAGGCTTGTCACTGGACAGTGGATGACGATGGGGTCCATTGTCTCAGGGCCTCCTTGGCAATGAGGGCATGCATCTGATTCTCTCATATTCCATCTATGCATGTTAGCTGCGGTTCTGACGGTGATTGAAATATTCGAAATAATCACAGAAATGAGCTTAGAAAAAGATAGGATGAATTTGCTGGAATCCCCGCAAGGTGTAAATTTTTCTCTTTTCGTGACATCAGAAGTCTGCTTGTGTTAAAATCTGATCAAAGCTTTAGAAATAATCTTCAAAGTAAAGCCTTCTTGGTCCATATTCACAACAACAACAACAACAATAATAATAATAATAATAATAATAATAATAATAATAATAATAATAATAATAATAATAATAATAATATTAATAATAATAATAATAATAATAAATAATAATAATAATAATAATAAAATAATTGTAGTAGTAGTAGTAATAATAATAATAGCCCAAAATAATAAAAATAATAATAATAATAATAATAATAATAATATAATAATAATAATAATAATAATAATAATTATAATGCTTTCTATCATCATCGCGAAAAAGTTAAAATAACCATGCCTTCATTTATAGTCTATACTGTAGCGTGTCCGTTTCATTCATAGCAGACGTGAGTGAACAGAGGTAGTCTTAAAAATTGGTTGGCATGACAACAACACTCACAACTCACCAATCCTCAAAATCTTTAGGGTTTAGGTACATTCATAATTGGAGACAAATAGCCAATAAATAGAATCATGATTATCAATTTATTTTTTAATGCTTACCAATATAATATCCTGTCTTCGTTGAATCGTCCAACAGGCTACATTAATTCACACGTTCAAAAAGAAAAATATCCATCAGACCTCCCGCACCTGCTAGCACTGACATTGAACAGCTCATGCTACGAAACAACCACAATGCCTTTGTTTGTCGTGTCAAAATTATATCTCCAATCGTAATGACAATGAATCGATGAACACGGATGAAAATCCTTAATTCAGAATGGTTTTTCCTAAGTTTACAAATACGTCAAATAATTTCACGTCAAAAACAATCGTAAACGGTGTGAAACAGAAATTAGGTATTATTTTACCACCACCATCAACAGTAACACAAAAACTCCGGTCTTACACACACACACAGGAATCCCAACTCGAATTCGAAATCTGAAACAACAGCGAATCAGAAAATCCGATCCAAATGGAATGCGGGCGGGTAATGTTAGATGTTGTTACTCCAAATTCAGATGAAAGCTATAACAGAAAAAAGAACATTAGACTTGAGTGGCACGATAACAATAAACAATAAATAAAAGATCTGTTCACCGTTCTTGATCACTCGTCACTTCAATGAAATTCCCAACGTCTGCTACGGTAAGTACACGATTCTTCTTATCGTCTGCTCGACTCGACTCGACTCGGCTCGCCGTGCTTCGGCGATCACGAAAACACACTCACACTCACATACACACACACACACTAGGCAAAACACACACACACACACACACACACACACACACACACACACACACACACACACACATGCGGTACGCTTGTGAGAGAAGCACATACACACGCGAGAGAGGAGAGACACATACACACACACACACACAACACATACAAATTTCATACACACGACGAGGACAAGACGAGAGAAAGAGAGGAGAAGAGGAGAGCGAGTGCGAGACAACGAAGACGACGGACCAAATCGGAATAATAGAGAGGAGGGGCAGGGAGGAGATGAGAGACGAGCACAACAAAAATTACAAAAATCCAACATGGAGACAAGAGAGAGAGAGAGAGAGAGAGAGAGAGAGAGAGGGGGGGGGGGAGGGGGGAGAGAAATGAGGAACGTATTCAACATTTATAA
>NC_088374.1:13935512-13943012 GCF_034508935.2 Berghia stephanieae
GGTTCAATTGGCTATTACATCGTCAAAGTAATGCCATATTTACATCTAGGTACAACAACAACAGCAAGAACATCATCATCAACAACAAACAAAAATAACAACAAACAACAATAACAAACAAACAAACAAACAAACAACAACAACAACAAATAACAACAACAACAGTAACAACAACAATAAACAAACAAATAACAACAAGAAAGACAACAACATCGACCTATCCACCAAGCATCATTGTTGATCTTTGTGGTCCGCCACTAGACTGCCTGCTTGTCAATTGTGACCCCTCGTCTCAAATCGGTATTAAGTCGGGACGATTAAGATGCTGAAATTGAAATTTGCAGCCAGAAAAATCAGAATTAAGTTTAGTTTATTATGCTTTATAGAGGAGAAGGAATATCATATTTTACTGTGCTAAATACCAACGTTTCATATTTTTGACCAGTTTGACTATAATTTTACTTTTTAGCATCTGGTCCATCCCGACATACCGTTTTGAGACGTTGGGTCACAATTTGTCGTCTGTCGATAAATTTACTCTCTGGTCTTGTCTCCCGTCTGTCTTTCTCTTTGGTTTTATGTCAGTTAAAGCAGCCCTGATAGATAATGGCCACGGTCTGTTACCTAGTTAACTGTCGGACTCTGGGACAAAAAATCGTATTTAACAATTTGGCCAGAAAACTCGTCCTACGAATATCGATCGATTTAAATGACTCTCATCTTGTCTTGTAAAGCGCTTTGAGCACATTTTAGTGGATATTGCGCTATATAAAAGCTCAATTTTTAAATTTTTTTTTTTTTTTTGGTCAAAAACAATCGAGGCTCCCAGTTTGGAGAGTTTTTGCCAAGATAATGTCATTTAAATCGAGGTCTGAGTTTTCTGGCCAATAAAAAAATTGTATTTAAAAATTTGGGAAAAAAACTCGTCCTACAAATATATAGCCTTGATAGTTTTTGATAAGAGCTTGGGACTTAAGGAAGACCTCGCGAGGTCCCAGGTTTTAGATTTTTGTTTTTGCCAAGATAGGGTCGTTTAAATCGATCGATATTTGAAGGACGAGTTTTCTGGCCAAATTTTAAAATACGAGTTTTACCAGAGTATTGTAGGGCCTATTACTGGTTAATGGGTACATATGTAATGTTATGGATACACTTCACATGGAGATACGAAGTATATTGAAAGCCTGGTCGAGGTTATTGTATGGTGTTGGAGGCATTTTATTTTATGGTAATTACTCTCTCTCTCTCTCTCTCTCTCTCTCTCTCTCTCTCTCTCTCTCTCTCTCTCTCTCTGTCTCTGTCTCTCTCTCTTTCTCTCCCCCCATCTCTCTCTGTCTCTCTCTCTCTCCCTCTCTCTCTCTCTCTCTCTCTCTCTCTCTCTATCTATCTATCTATCTATCTATCTATCTATCTATCTATCTATCTATCTATCTATATATCTATCTTTTTGTCTATCTATCTATCTATTCTATCTATTCATTTATCTATCTATCTACCTACCTATCTATCTATCTTCTATCCATCCATCCATCCATCCATCCATCCATCCATCCATCCATCTATCTATCTATCTATCTATCCATCCATCCATCCATCCATCCATCCATCCATCCATCTATCTATCTATCTATCTATCTATCTATCTATCTATCTATCTATCTATCTATCAGTCTTTCTATATTATCAAATTTACCCAAACGATAAATAAGTTAAAGTGTCAGTACCATGAACCACTTCACTCCCCCCCCCCCCCCCCCCCCCCTCCAACACCACATAACTTTCTCCAAAATTCGAGTTAAAAGTGGTCAGTACCATGAACCACTTCACTCCCCCGCCCCCCCCCCCCCCCCCCCAACACACACATACTTTCTTCCAAAATTCGAGACCCCCATCCACCCCTCTTTCCCATCCCTCATTCTTCCCCACAACACGACTACGTACATTTAAAAAGTTGACTCCATCCCTCCCTCCCCTCTCGCCACCCCTATCACAACTCCCTCCTTCTCATCCCTCCCCCCTCTCTGGACCAACACCACACCTCCAACACGTCACCATCACCATCACCATCACCATCACCACCACCCAGCACCAACCCTATAATTATCTGTCCACCATTAACAGCCCGGAAGATCCCTTGGGGAGACTCCGACAGGCGGTGGGTGTCGTGCTTGGGGACGATACCATACCCCGTTTCCTGCCTCCGTCATCGCCATCGCCATCAAAAGACCAACCAACGAACTGACAATCAATACACCCACCAACCAAATTATCCATCCGCAAGTCCACCACCATCAAAAGACCAACCAAGGAACTAGCCATCAACACACCAACCAACCCAATCATCCATCCATCCACCATTAACAGCCCGGAAGATTCCTTGGGGAGACTCCGACAGGCGGCGGGTGTCGTGCATGGGGAAGATACCATACCCGTTTCCTGCCTCCGTCCACTGTCATCTCCATCAAAAGACCAACCAACGAACAGCGAACTAACCATCATTACACCAACCAACCTAATTATCCTTCCGTAAGTACATCACCATCAAAGGCCAACTGACATAAAACGAACTAAAAATAAACCACCAATGAACAACAAACTACAATACACCCACCAACCCAATCACCCACTCGTAAGACCGTCACCATCAAAAGACCAACCAATGAACTAGCCATCAACACACCAACCAACCCAACCATCCATCCATCCACCATTAACAGCCCGGAAGATTCCTTGGGGAGACTCCGACAGGCGGCGGGTGTTGTGCATGGGGAAGATACCATACCCGTTTCCTGCCTCCGTCCACTGTCATCTCCATCAAAAGACCAACCAACGAACAACGAACTAACCATCATTACACCAACCAACCTAATTATCCTTCCGTAATTACATCACCATCAAAGGCCAACTGACATAAAACGAACTAACAATAAACCACCAATGAACAACGAACTACAATACACCAACCAACCCAATCACCCACTCGTTAGACCATCACCATCAAAAGACCAACCAATGAACTAGCCATCAACACACCAACCAACCTAATGGATATCCACCATCAACAGCCCGGAAGATCCCTTGGGGAGACTCCGACAGGCGGTGGGTGTCGTGCATGGGGACGATACCATAACCCGTTCCCTGCCTCCGCCCACAGTCATCACCAGCAAAAGACCAACCGATGAACAAGGAACTAACCATTAACACACCAACCACCCCAACCATCCATCACCATCAAAAGACCAACTAACGAACAACGAACTAACTATCAACACACCAACCTATCCATCCGAAAGTCCATCACCATCAGAAGACCAACCAAGGAACAAACCATCAATACACCAACCAACATAATGGTCCATCCGTAAGTCCATCACCATCAAAAGACCAACCAACGAACCAACCATCAACACAACAACCAACCTAGTCATCTATCCGCAAGTCCATCACCATCAAAAGACCAACTAACGAACTAATAACCATCAATACACCAACCAACCAAATTATCCATCACCATCAATAAACTAACGAACTAAGCATCCATCCGCAAGTCCATCACCATCAAAAGACCAACCAACGAACTAACCATCAATACATCGACCACCCAGAAAAAAATAATTACAACAAAGCTGAAATGACTCAAAATGCTCCAAATTTACAAAGGCAACATTATCCCTTAACTCTCTCCTTACCAACCATTTTCAGGATTATCCCAAAACTTCACACCCACACACAAATATATTTTTTTTTCATTTAAACACAATAACAATAACGTTCTTGCCATACATAATTTCTTTAGAAAAAAAACATGCTCTTCAACACACTGTTCAGTTCCTTTAAAATGCATGATATATAAAAGAACTTTGAATAATAAAAATGTTGGTTGTATCTTAACGAATGTGGCCATTTTCCTATAATTGGTAAGGAGAGGGTTAAGGCAAAGTTTCCCCGCCCAGTGAACGGTACATTCTTAAAGCATGGCTTCCATCTGCCATGCCTGACAACCATCTTCCTGCCATGTCCCCGGTGACAGTAACCCGACACCAAGAGGGTCCAGGACTAGCCATATTAGTTACAATAACGTATTGCCCATCCAGGACTTGACTTGCACACAGTTGGGGCATCATCGACTAAACAACTTTAACACTCTCCTTCCTGAACATAATTTTCCGGGTTTTCCCACAAACGTTATACCCATCAAAGAAAAAAAATGATTAAAAAAAAAACAAACTCGAACGCAAAACCAATGCTATAGATACATAATTTTGTTCCGCAGAAACAAATTGTACACACAGCATTAAGTTATCAGAACTATGTACAACAAAAATATTTCTTCAAATTTTGTGATGAACAAAAGAAATCCGAATGAGAAAAATTAATAATGGTTGCAGCGTAACCGACGTGTACCTATATACAGGTCTGACATCCGAACCCACTTATGGGCCTAGTTTAACATTGTTGTAATGGACAAGATTTTGCGTCATTTTTAAAGATTTCCATTACAACAATTGGGTTATATCAGACCTGAAAATAAGTGTACGTCGAACGTAACGAATGTGACAAAACTTTCCTATAGTTGGCAAGGAGAAAGTTGAAAACGAAGGGGAAATTAATGATCATTTTGACCTGAAAACTAGCAGTAGCAACGGTCATTCTAAGTTTTTTTTTTGTTTTTTTTTGTTTTTTTTTTGTTTTTTTTTCTTTTTTTTTTTTTGTAGTACCCAATATAGTAACATAACACTAACGAGGAGCGTAGATATACAAAAGTTATTTTGAGAATCAAAGTTGAGACTTCTAGAGGCCCCATGTTCCAGAAAAAAAAAAAAAAAAAAAAAAAAAACAAAGCCAAACAGGATAAAATAGTGAGGGTAAACAAATAAAGAAAGAAAAAAAATGAAAGGGGGAGCGGGAAGCCAAAGACAAGATTAGTAGACACCCGTACGCATGCCATCCGTCCATAATCTATCAGTAGTAGTAGTAGTAGTAGTAGTAGTAGTAGTGGTCATCTTAGAGGTCCCCAATGGTAACACGATACCAGCAAGGGCCGAGGACACAAAGGAATTTAGAGCATGATTGTTGAGGGCCTTGAATTGAATTGCACCAGACACCTGAAGAACCCACGAGTTTTAACAGTGAGGATGTTGAACTTTATTTATTTATTTATTTATTTATTTATTTATTTGGCTAATTCAAATAGACAACAACAAAGAAAGAAAGAAAGAAAGAAAGAAAAAAAATCTGTTAGCTAAAAAAAAAAACAAAAAAAAAAACAAAAAAAAACAAAACAAAACAAAATAAAACAAACAATTACCCCCCCCCCCCCTCAACCCCAAAAACAAACAAACAAAAAAAAACAAACAAAAAAAACAAACAATAAAACAAAACAAAAAACAAAACAAACAAAACAAGACCATGGACACACGCACATTCTACGTCTATCTTGCAGTAGCAACGATTATTTTAATATAAATATGTAGTACCCAAAAATAGTAACACAAAATAGTGAGGATCTTGAATCCATAAAGAAAAATAGAAAAGAAAAAAAAGGGGGGAAAAAAAACAACATAAAAGGGAGATGGGGGAAGCCAAACAAAAGATTGATAGACACCCGTACGCATGCCATCCGTCCATAATCTACCAAGTTGTAGTAGTAGTGGTCATCTTAAATACTAATAGTCGTCCCCAAAGGGGTAACACAACACCAGCAAGGACAGACAGGCCGAGAATCAAGAACTGACTGAACTACACAAAGGAATTTCGAGCATCATTGTTGTTGAGGAGGAGGAGTGCCTTGGACGACGGTGAATTGCACCGACCAACCAGCAAGCCAGCCTCCTCGAGAAAGCCACAAGTTTTACTACGACGAGTCGAGCAGACAGGCAAGGGTAGGATAGGATAATGATAAACAGAACAAAGAATAGAAAAATTTTAATCTTTCTTCTCTATCCTTTTCTCCTTTTTTTTTTCTTTCTTTCTTTCTCTTTCATCTTTCCCGTGGAAATGTCACGCGTTTGGACTAATTATCAACGACTTTGTCGGGCTTGGCTTTTGGTGATTAAGCTCCCAGTGGGAGACCATACACACACACACACACACACACACACACACACACACACACACAAATACACATACACAAAGACACACGCATACAAACATGCATTCATATACATTCACTCTTTTCCATCCATTCACCGCAATCCCTTCATCCATGCGTCCTTCAATCTCATTCATTCATTCATCTATCCATCCCTCCATTCATTCATTCATCTATCCATCCCTCCATTCATTCATCCATCTATCCATCCCTCCATTCATTCATTCATCTATCCATCCCTCCATTCATTCATCCATCCATCCATCCCTCCATTCATTCATCCATCTATCCATCCCTCCACCCATTCATCCATCTATCCATCCCTCCATTCATTCATCCATCTATCCATCCCTCCATTCATTCATCCATCTATCCATCCCTCCATTCATTCATCCATCTATCTATCCCTCCACCCATTCATCCATCTATCCATCCCTCCATTCATTCATCCATCTATCCATCCCTCCACCCATTCATCCATCTATCCATCCCTCCACCCATTCATCCATCTATCCATCCCTCCATTCATTCATCCATCTATCCATCCCTCCATTCATTCATCCATCTATCCATCCCTCCATTCATTCATCCATCTATCCATCCCTCCATTCATTCATCCATCTATCCATCCCTCCATTCATTCATTCATCTATCCATCCCTCCATTCATTCATTCATCCATTCATCCCTCCATTCATTCATCCATCTATCCATCCCTCCATTCATTCATCCATCTATCCATCCCTCCACCCATTCATTCATCTATCCATCCCTCCATTCATTCATCCATCTATCCATCCCTCCATTCATTCATTCATCTATCCATCCCTCCATTCATTCATCCATCTATCCATCCCTCCATTCATTCATCCATCTATCCATCCCTCCATTCATTCATCCATCTATCCATCCCTCCATTCATTCATCCATCTATCCATCCCTCCATTCATTCATCCATCTATCCATCCCTCCCTCATTCATTCCATTTCATCTATCCATTCCATCCCTCCATTCATCCATTCATCTATCCATCCCTCCATTCATCCATTCATCTATCCATCCCTCCCATTCATCCATATCCATCTCATCACATCCCATCCACCTCCAATTCATCCATCTATCCATCCCTCATTCATTCATCCATCTATCCATCCCCCATTCATTCATCCATCTATCCATCCCTCCATTCATTCATCATCATCCTACCTTCATCCACTCCACCCCCCATTCATCCATCTATCCATCCCTCCATTCATTCATCCATCTATCCATCCCTCCACTCCATTCATCCATCTATCCATCCCTCCACCCATTCATCCATCTATCCATCCCTCCATTCATTCATCCATCTCATCCCATCCCCTCCATTCATTCATCATCCATCATCCCCATCCTCCATCATCCATTCCA
>NC_088374.1:13953012-13955512 GCF_034508935.2 Berghia stephanieae
GCCCTAAAAAAGTACTTTTACCCCATGCCTAATTATTACATTTTTCAGAGACAAATTATAGGCGTAGTATCAAAGCTAATGTTTTTAGTTTTTACATGTTAATGGTAGTTGAATAAAACTATCTATGGACCTACATGCTCATTTTTTATACATTTTTTTTTTCCAATTTTGAAAAGTAGCAAAAATAGTTGAATAAAACTATCTATGTACATACTCATTTTCAATTTTGAAAAGTAGCAAAAATCTCTAGGATCGAGTGAGTTAACTCGTTACTTGTCGTACTCTTAAAAACAAACAAAAATGTATTTAAAAATTTGGCCAGAAAACTCGTCCTTCAAATTAAATTATCGATCGATTGAAACGAACGACCTTTCCCAAGGCAAAAAACTCTCAAAACTGGGACCCCGAAATGTCTTCCTTCTTAAATCCCCGATTACAGAGCTTTTGCCAAGAGAGGTTTGTGTTGTTTAAATTGATTTGATATTTATTTGTAGCACGAGTTTTCTGGCCAAATTTTTAAAATACTTCTTTTTTTTTCCGGAGTACGGCATTTAACCCTCTCATTACCAGCCATTTTCAAAATTTCCCCCAAAACTCCACACCCGCCCAACACAAAAACAGACATTTCGTACTCAAACAGAAAAGCAACAAGCACATTCTATAGATAGTATGCGCTTGGCTAACAAGCTCACAACATTGCCATCCGGAAGTATAACGGACCAACACACAAAATCTGTGTAACCATGAACTTTTATAGTCAGGTTAATACAGTTTAGTGAGAACAACTCATAAAAGCGGATGGCAAAAACAATAACAAAGACTTGAGTGACGTCAACTTCGTTCTATCTATACATAATATTGTTCGACAATATGACAAGCTCTATTACAACATGTCAAGTTTTTTATAGCTAGATCTATAGCGAAAAGAAATGAAATCTGGATAAGAAAAGTGGCGGTTGCATCGTAACAAATGTGACGATTTTCCAATAGGTGGTAAGGAGAGGGAGTTAAACTGGTTAACTCACTCAATCCTACAGAATTTTGCTACTTTTCAAAATGGGAAAAATAATGTATTAAAAATGAGCACGTGGATAGATAGTTTTATTCAACTACCTCAAACATGTGGTAAAAATGAAGAACATTAGCTTTGATACTACGCCTATAATTTTGTCTCAGAAAAATGTAATAAATTATAGGCATGGGGTGAAAGTAACCCCGGGTTAACTACGGATATAGTCGGTGTTAGGAATGAGTGAGTTAATCTTTCCGATGTCAATAGGAGTGACTTGTTTGTTTTTTGGGGTTATTTTTTTTTCTTCCTCTTTCTCTCTTTCTTTCTTTCTTTGACTGATACTAATAGACCATCATTACTGCATATCATTAAGTGTAATAACGTATAATATGAATACTCAAAAGAAATAGAAATACAATACCCCGGAATGAGTCACACACACACACACATACACATACTAACACACACACACACACACACACACACTAGAACTTCCGCTAATTCACACACACATACTGAAACACACACACGCACACGTACTAACACACACACACTAGAACTTCCGCTAATCCCCCCCCCCCCCCCCCCCCCCCCCTGTTATCATTACAATACAACATAATACCACAATACCACAATACCCACCCACAGTCAGTCCTCTTCCGGTCATGATCGCGTCGAAAGATTCAAGGGGAGATAACGCACAAAATCCTATTGTCTCCATTACATGATTTGTAATACTGTATTATAATATTATAGAAATGTAATCCGAATTATTACTATATTATCAGAGAACCTATCTTTCTGTTGTTGTTGTTGTTGTTGTTGTTGTTGTTGTTGTTGTTGTTGTTGTTGTTCTTCTTCTTCTTCTTCTTCTTCTTCTTCTTCTTCTTCTTCTTCTTCTTCTTCTTCTTCTTCTTCTTCTTCTTCTTCTTCTTCTTCTTCTTCTCTTCTTCTTCTTCTTCTTCTTCTTCTTCTTCTTCTTCTTCTTCTTCTTCTTCTTCTTCTTCTTCTTCTTCTTCTTTCTCTCTTCTTCTTCTTCTTCTTCTTCTTCTCTTCTTTCTTCTTCTTCTTCTTCTTCTTCTTCTTCTTCTTCTTCTTCTTCTTATTATTTATTATTATTATCATCATCATCATCATCATCATCATCATCATCATCATCATCATCATCATCATCATCATCATCATCATTATTATTATTATTATTATTATTATTATTATTATTATTATTATTATATTATTATTATTATATTATTATTATCATTATTATTATTATTATTATTATCATCATCATCATCATCATCATCATCATCATCATCATCATCATCATATATTATTATTATTATTATTATTATTATTATTATTATTATTATTATTATTATTATTGTTATTATTATCATTATTATTATTATTTATTATTATTATTATTATTATTATTATTATATTATTATTATTATTATTATTATTATTATTATTATTATTATTATTATT
>NC_088374.1:13958012-13965512 GCF_034508935.2 Berghia stephanieae
ATAGAGATAGATAGATAGATAGATAGAGAGAGAGACTGAGAGAGAGAGAGAGACGGAGAGAGAGAGAGAGAGAGACTGAGAGAGACTGAGAGAGAGAGAGAGTGTGTGTGTGTGTGATAAAAACTTTTTTAAAAAGAAAATTCAACTTTGATCCTGAATTACAATACCCCCCCCCCCCCCCCCCCCGCACACACACCCCTTTTGCCCTCTTCTAACTCATTTCTCTCTTTTTCCCCCCTTCTTCCCGCACATTCCTCATGCATTCTGTTTAATTATCATAAAAACCTCTGATCTCATTGGGCAAGAAGATTTTATGTTCTATACTTAATGACCTCTTTATGTGAGACAATTTTACGCCCCCCTCTTTCTATATTTCTCTCTCTGTCTTTCTCACTCTCGCGTTTCGTCATCTCCTTTCTGTATACATCTCTCTCTCTCTCTCTCTCTCTCTCTCTCTCTCTCTCTCTCTCTCGGGGTTTTCTCTTCTCTCTCCGTCTTCCTTTCCACTTTCTTTCTTCTATCTTTCTCTCTCTCATCTTTTATATTCTCTCTCCTCCCATCTACTTAAAGTATTCCTACTCTATCTTTTAATATATTAACTTAATCTAGTCTTCAACACCTATCTAGGCTATCTATCTAACATGTATCTACCTATCTATCTATCTATCTATCTATCTATCTATCTATCTATCTTAAACTAATCTATCTATCTATCTATCACTATCCCGACTGTCTGTCTGTCTGTCTATAAATATATATATAAAAATATATATAAATATAAATATATATATATATAAATAAATATAGTATATATATATATATACTAATATAAAATAATAAATTTCATAATATATGTCTATCTGTCTATTTATCAGCATCAATCCATCCATTTGTCTATCTGTTTAATCTATCTATCTATCTATCTATCTATCTATCTATCTATCTATCTATCTATCTATCTATCTATCTATCTTATACCTTCTCTCTCTCACACAATCATTCTCTCCACCCATCTCAACCCGTCTTTCATCTCTTCCCGGGCTCGCCTCACCACCCCCCCCCCCCCCCCCCTCTCGTTCCCCATCTTATTCTCGTCGTATAAAATAATATATCATTATCATATTGACTCCATCCAAACCATTAAGAGGCCAATAAAATTGTATCGCGTCTGAAACAGGATCCTCGCCCCCCCCCCCCCCCCCACCCAACCCCCACCCCCACCAACCCCCCGCCCCTAGTCCCTATCTAGATGACTTGGATCGGGAGCCATTCCATTCACACACATAACTTATTAAAACAAATGGCTTCTCGTTCTCTAACAACACTACACAAAAACAGTCATGACGCATGGACATCGTAGAGTTATGTATTCTAGAAGACAAAGCGCTTGGAGCTTCAAGTGTTTCTAGTGCCAGTAACAAACGCCTCCCATTGATTTTTTATTACAGAAACAAACTTATATAAAACGTGAGCTTTTATAATGTGCAATGTCCACTAAACGTACTCAAAAGCGCTTTACAAGTACAAGGGATCACTAGCCAACAACAGCACTCGATAACACTAACACTACACAAAAATTCACGACGCATGGACATTGTAGAATTGTGTATTCTAGAAGACAAAGAGCTTGGAGCCTTCAAGTGATTCTAGTGCCACTAACAAACGCCTCCCATTGATTTTCTATTACAGAAACAAACTTATAAAATTTGAGCTTTTATAATATGCAATGTCCACGAAACGTTCTCAAAAGCAGCTTTACAAGGGGTCACTCGCCAACAGCACTGAGTAAGATCAAAGAGAGAGGGAATGGGGATAAACCCCCCTCAAGCGCATAATGGACGGGCCCCCGTTTACGAGCCGAAATAAGTCTCGGCAACCCTTGTAAAGCAGAATCCCTGACTACGGACAGAGCTGCACATACGAGATGGAAGTCGTTTGGACGTAAACCTCCTCTAAGCTTGAGAGGGAAATTGCCAGGCTTTGATACCAGTAAGAGGAGACACTGGTAGCTCGCGAATCGACTTCGGTCGAGGAGCTGCCAACGGCAAGTGCGTTACATCGGGGGGTCTAACTTCCCCGTCCAAAATGTCCACGCTGTGGGCAAGAACCTGAGACGGCAGAGCATCTCTTCGAAAGATGTGTTGTGACGATGCTACCCCAGGGGGGTTCGCGACGGGCCCGAATGCGGACCGGACTTTGCTGATTGGGTCGATCGTCATAACATAATATGTGAACCATAAGAGGCTGCTGCCTGAACAGCAGCACTCACAGTGTGTGCAGTTGCATGATATAATCGTCGGGAGGGTGAAGATTTGGATTGCATTTTTTGCATTATCTGAAGAATTGCTCACTCGAAGGCATTTAATCTTTAATTTGAAGAAATCTGGTGATTGTTCATGACAGTATGATCGATGTAATGGGAGGTATCCAGCAACTTTTCTCAAATATCATCTTATTTCAACTATGACAAGTTGTAAAAAATATTAACATGTGACAATTAAGCTTGATATTTCCCGAAGATGTACAAAAAGGGTGATTAATCATTTGAGGACACACATGAGACCTTTTAACTAAACTTGGCAATATCCCAGTTCAAATATTTTCACCATCCGACTGATTATGTCATTCACTGTAACATATGTTGGCGTCCTAAGACTCACAAAAATCCATGACCCATGGACATCGTAGAATTGTGTATTCTAGAAGACAAAGCGCTTGGAGCCTTCAAGTGATTCTAGTGCCAGTAACAAACGCCTCCCATTGATTTTCTATTACAGAAACAAACTTATATAAAACGTGAGCTTTTATAATGCGCAATATTCACTAACTCACTAAACCCTAACACCGACTATATCCGTAGTTAACCCGGGTTACTTTTACCCTATGCCTATTGATTATATTTTTCTTAGACAAATTACAGAATGGGAGACAAATTATATCAAAGCTAATGTTTTATAGCTTGCACATGTTAAGGGTAGTTGAATAAAACTATCTATGCACATGCTCATTTTAAATACATTTTTTCCAATTTTGAAAAGTAGCAAAAAATCTCTAGGATTGAGTGAGTTAAACGTACTCAAAAAGCATCTTTACAAGGGATCATCACTATCCAACAGCAGTACTCAAAATGTTGGCGTCCTAAGACTACACAAAAACAGTCACGACGCATGGACATCGTAGAATTGTGTATTCTAGAAGACAAAGCGCTCGGGTTTTCAAGTGATTCTAGTGCCAGTAACAAACGCCTCCCATTGATTTTCTATTACAGAAACAAACTTATAAAATTTGGAGCTTTTATAATGCGCAATATCCACTAAACGCACTCAAAAGCACCTTTGCTTTACAAGGGGTCACAAGCCAACAGCAGCACTCAATATGTTGGCGTCCTAAGACAACACAAAACCTCATGAGACGCAGGACAATTGAAGAATATGTAGGGCTTTAAATGAGGGTTAAAAAGACCCCAAAGAGTTCCAGAAACGACTCCATTTTTTCTATTTTCAGAATCAACTTAACAAACAAAGCTTTTAAAATGCCCCAAATTTCCCCCTAAACGAAATCAAAAAGCCGCTTAACAAGGGGTCCCAAACCCAACCCGCAGCACCAAAAAAAATGTCGTCCTAAGCAAAAAACAAAACCTCAAGACCAAAGGACTGTAAAAATATGTAAGGCAAAAAAAAAAAGAAACCAAGTTCCAGAAACGACTCTCATTGATTTTCTATTACAGAATCAAACTTATCAAACTTGAGCTTTTATAATGCCCCATATCCACTAAACGTACTCAAAAAGCAGCTTTACAAGGGGTCACAAGCCAGCAGCACTCAATGTGGGCGGACACAAGGCGCCTGCAATTTTGTTTTACGACAGAGACAACGCTTTTAACGACCAGGTACTCATTTTACACCTGAGTACGGTGATAGTATATTGGTTAAAAAGTCAATTCCAAGGTCTCAACTACAAAGCCCTCAGAGCGGGACTTGAACTCAGGACCTTCCACTTGACCACATAGCCACACAAACTGAGAAACTGGTGGACAAACAGACCTCGTACTTCTTCTTCATCATTCTTCTTCTTCTTCTTCTTCTTCTTCTCCTCCTCCTCCTCCTCCTCCTCTCCTCCTCCTCCTCCTCCCTCCTCCTACTCCCCTCCTCCTCCTCCTCCCTCCTTCTTCTTCTTCATCTTCTTCTTCTTCTTCATCCTTCTCTTTCTTCTCTTCTTCTTCTTCTTTCATCTTCTTCTTCTTCTTCTTCTTCTCTTCTTCTTCCTCCTCCTCCTCCTCCTATCTTCTTCTTCTTGAAACCTTCACTATTGTCGAGGATCACTCCAACAGTATTTGTGGGAAAAACATTGTAAACTTGTTACGAACATAAGACTAAACACCAACAAAAATAAGTTACCCTAGATTGAAGCCAGTCCAGATACACGGATAGAAAGCCTGCCACCACTGAATCCAGTCAATGTGCCCGCAACACACTCCGGACACATTGCTGGATCCAAGCCTTCAATCCTTCAAGCACACCTGCTCATACAGTCACAGCCACCCGGGCCCACATCCATCCACACATCATCGTCATCCGAGTCACATCCATCTGCCCAAACCCCCATCCATCCAGCCAGCCAGTCATGTGACCAGGGGGTTGGGGATTGGGGGGGTGCCCACCACCACGCCACAGCAACTTCCGCCCCACCCCCTAACCCCACATCGAACCCTGCAGGCACCAGCCAGACCAACACAAAAAGGACACCACAGAATAGCGCACTAGTCCCCGTAATCCAATAAGAATAAAAACTACTCCATAAATAACATGAACCATTTGACTACACACGATAATGTACAGCTCTAACACGACCCTACGCCACAACACACGCCGCACACCCCCATCCAAACCTACAGCATTCCCGGCCCTCTACAGCCCGAGCCCGAGATCCCACACCTAGTGAAACCATCCATGGAGGCACATCCAAACAAACCGATTCACGGCCCACATACATCCATCAGCACAAAACACAACATCCCCCCAAATATTCCACACTTACACATACCGCCACCCTCTATACCCGAGCACACCTGCAGGCATGCAGCGACCTGACAATCACAAACACACATAACCGCGCCACATTAGGGGGATTGGTGGGGGCCCCCCCTGGACCCCATGGACAGCACATCGCCCCCAACACCCATCCCACCAGCAGCCCAGCGACCCCAGGGCACCAGGACCCCGACACAACCCCACCCCATTCCACATTCACTCCTCTCCCCCACCCCGACCACACGGTCCCCACCGCACCGCCTTGGTCCGCCACCATACACCGAACCCCCCACCCCAGCCACCCTGCTACCGACAGGGTCCACCACCCCATCCCCCCCGTGTGGGGGCCACAACCATGACTCAGACCACAAACACACACGCAGCCCAGAACAAACCCCCATCACACGCGCACGGCCACGCTGACCCAACTCCACCGTGTGCCCAAACGCACTTACAAACACATACAAACCCAAACTATCGGGGAGGACTCGACACCAGACAATGGGTCCCTGCGCGCGGGGCACAGGGGGCCCATGCCCTCCGAACACACCTGAACTCCTGAGTGGTGAACAGCAGCACACACTAGGGTGATAGTGACCTTCACGCACATATCCACTTACACATCCACCCGACCTGGGTTGATGGGCGGGGAAACCTCCACACCCCTCCCCGATCGCTACCAGCCCGTGAACCGCCCATACCCTGCGGCCAATGAGTACCCACCCGGGTATAAGAGATCACACCCACCAAAACCCTTCCCAGGCCCCGCCAGAACCCCCCCTCTGCCCCACACACCGTACGTACCCTATTTCGACCTGCACCCAACACTGGACACACCCTGGCCACCAACAGGTGCTTTCCCCTACGACCTACAGCTCCCCAACCCATACCACTCGGCCAAAAAACTCACGCCTATACCCCACACAATCACCAAACGCCACCCACCTACGCCAACAGCACACCGTAGACACCCCCCACCCCCCGTTGCCCGCCGGACAGTACCACCCAGCGCACCTGGTGGGGGTGGAGGGTCGCCATGGGAGCCAGGTGGCCCAACCACACACACCGTAAGGGGTTGGGGGTGTGAGGGCCGCCTAAGCCAAACAAACTAGTTCCTTCCCCGCTCCACCACCCCCTCGGCCCCCTCCCTCACCCACCGGGAGCCCGTTCACCCGCCCTTGTTGGGGGGGGGGTTGAAGGGGGTTGAGTGGTGCCGGGGCCCCCCCCGCACACAACCTGACAAACACACACCGACCCCCGACCTTCCGTCCGCCAGGGGGGGATATGGGGGGTGGGCCCGTCGCCGCCGCCTCCACACCCCAGGGACCCCCCACCACATGCCACACACAACCTCCACCCTGACGGCACACAACAATGCAAACAAACTCATACCACAGGAATGGGGGGGGGGGGGGGGGGGGGGCCCCGGGCCCGCCACCGTGCCACCCCCGGGCTACAAATACACACAATATACACCACAACATAGCCCCCCGCACAAACAAACAATACACCACCCACATGCCTCCACGAAACCCAACCGACTGACACAAACACCATATACACCCACACATACACCACACCCTATAACCACAACGAGCACTCACACCATACAAACACACAACATACACATTCCCATAAACCAAAATACACACACACATACAACACACACACATACACGACACATTACACTTCACAACATACACACACCATACAACACACACCTACACACACATACCTACACACATACACCACAACCAGCATGGATGGAAACACTCAACTTACTAGGTCGAGTCCATAAAAATAAATTTATTTTATGTCATTAGGTATTATCCACGAGTTATTAGCACTCGGAGAATGAAAAGTAAAGCTGTGGGAATTAGTGACACAAAAGCCCCCGAAGTTGTGCAAATAGTGATGGAAAGAGCATGATTTTTTAATGAAAAAAGTTCGTGGCTCTAATGTTAAATTGTGATATTGAACCACTTTGTATGTCTACATCCCTGCCAGTAGGGGACCTTCCTATACCATCAGCTACTACAAACTACGACGTCAGTATTTATGTTATAGATAGTAGCGTTTGAACTAGATGAACCCCCACAACATTGCCATCCGGAAGTAAAACGGAACCAACACCCCAACTGTGTGTATCCATGAACGTTTAAAGTCTGGTTTATAGATCGTATGCGGGTTTTGGGAAGAACCCCACAACATTGCCCCTCCGGGGTAAACGGACCAACACACAAAACTGTGTGTAAACCCCTGAACGTTTATAGTTTTTGGTTTATAGATAGTAAGCGCTTCTAAGAAGGGTCATAACATAGACATTCGGAAGTATAAAGGACCAACACACAAAGCTGTTTTGTATCCATGAACGTTTAAAAGTTTGGGTTTTAAAACATTCAGTGAGCATTACCATAAACGCGGGTGGGAAAAAACAATAACAAAACCTGAGTGCCCCTCATCTTCGAAC
>NC_088374.1:13970512-13980512 GCF_034508935.2 Berghia stephanieae
CGACACTCACACTGGTGACTTTGTGGTCTTTTGGTATGACTTTCGCATTTGGGTGTGTAGGTCCCTGGTTCGCTCTTCCGGGCGACGGTACAACGAATGCGGTGAAGAATTTGCTGATTGGGTCGGTCGTCATATCATAGTAGTGTGAGCACCATTAGAAGCTGCTGCTTTGAAACGTGGCGGCACAAAGTTGATTTGAGTCATTCTCATCGGAACGACAGCTCCAAGGTCCGACTCCGACTTGTGGCTGTTTGCTAGAAATACCATGTAAAGTACTTTGGGGGCATTCAGGGGACACATTATTGCCCTATATGAAAGCTCATATTTATATCACCAGCCGATGATGATTTTGTGCAAGATTCATCAGGAATTAATATTATTAGCAGACGACAACAGTGTGGACAGACAGCCCGAGGCGCGGTTGGTGGAGAATTTGAGATTGGAGTTCCTTCGTGCCTCATTAGTCTCACTACTACACTCAAACTTGTGACTTTGTGGTCTTTTGGTATGACTCTCGTATTAGGACGTGTAGGTTCCTGGTTCGCTCTGGTAAGACGGGGCGGCACAAAACTGATTTGAGACCTTCGGATCGGACCGGAAGCTCCAGGGCCCGTATCGACCGTCGTGCCTCATTTGTCTCACTACTACACTCAAACTTGTGACTTTGTGGACTTATTACGGTATGACTCTCGCATTAGGACGTGTAGGTTCCTGGTTCGCTCTGGTAAGACGGGGGGGGGGGGGGGGGGGGGGGGGGGGGGGGGGGCACAAAACGGATTTGAGTCCTTCGGATCGGAACGGAAGCTCCAGGGCCTGTATCGATTGCAATGACTCTCATTTTGGCAACAAAACTCTCAAACCCGGAGCTTCGGAGAAGTCCCATCATTGCGAGTTTTTAGCCAAGATGAAAATATTTATGTAATCCCTCGATATTCGAATTTCGAGTTTTCTGGCAAAACATTTAAATACGTGTTTTATTTATTTATTTTTTTCTTCAGACTTTGGCATTCTTAAGGGATCCATCAACAGGATGAACACCACCAAGAAACTCTATCACGATCATGATTCAAAAAACCCACAGCCGATAATAATTTTGTTCAAGATTATCAGCATCAGCAGACGACGTCAGTGTGGACAGACAGCCCGAGGCGGTTGGAGAGAATTTGAGATTGGAGTTCCGTCGTGCCTCATTAGTCTCACTACTACACTCAAACTTGTGACTTTGTGGACTTATTTACAGTATGACTCTCGCATTAGGACGCGTAGGTTCCTGGTTCGCTCTGGTAAGACGGGGCGGCACAAAACTGATTTGAGTCCTTCGGATCGGACTTTGTGGTCTTATGGTATGACTCTTACATAAGGACGTGTAGGTCCCTGGTTCGTGTGTGTGTGTGTGTGTATGTGTGTGTGTTTTTAAAAAAGGTTTTACGCGCCTGCAACACAGGTCATGTCAGCGCCAGTAAAAAGGAAGAAAATGGGATAGTAAAAAGTTATAAAATTACAATTAAAGCACTAAAGAAAAGGTAAGACAAAGAGAATTGGTTCAAATAGGAAACAGGTGTAGATTCCAAGATCAATGTACTTAGTTTGAGATCACCTAAAAGTCTCCTCCAGAGACAAGCACAGGTCCCCACTACGAGGAATACACTCACATGTTTACAAATCATATATAATACATAAACAAAACATAATACAGTGCATAACAGAGAGATGATTTACAAGGGGAAAAAAATATCATCTCCCAAAACTAACCATACATTTGGCTGTTTTCCTCTCAGCCAGGGTATCCGGCAGGACCAGGACAAAACCAAGAAATCTCATTCCAAGACAAATACAGAAAGCAAGTTGGAAAACAGATACAGGGGGATAGAAGACACAGTAAGTGCCTCCCTTTCCACTATGGGAGGTTAGGAACCCCACCCAGAGGTCCCTGGTTCGCTCTAGTACGAGGCGGCACAAAGTTGATTTGAGTCTTTCGGATCGGAACGGAAGCTCCAGGACCCCGACTCCCTCTCTGAGCGGTGCATAGTTGAGTTCTTTGAAAATACTTTTTTTTACTCACGTTTTCTTACCAGTCTCAGGTTTAAAATGAGTAGTAGGCTACTGTACCTGGCGTCGTCTCTGTCGGAGAAAAATAATGTAATATCGCCTAACATCAGTATGTCGCGGCCTAGGCTACATGTCAATTGTTGCTGTTGGTTAGAAACTCCGTGTATATGGAAGCATTCAGCGGACATAATATTATTGCATTATATGAAAGCTCATTTCGATATCTATATATCACAGATTAAGAGCCGATAATGATTTTGTACAAGATTCTTCTTCTTCTTCATCATCTTCTTCCTCTTCCTCCTCCTCCTCCCCCTCCTCCTCCTCCTCCTCCTTCTTCTACTTCTTCTTCTCCTCCTCATGGTACGCCATTCATCTCTCTGATCAGATAACCTCAAAAGACTAATATTACTCTTCTCTTTCTTATTCACCCAGCTGTTCAAACTATTCAAATATGTTTTTCTTGGTCTACCTTTATTCTTTTTACCTTCTATCTTTCCTGTGAGATTATCAGGAAATAATATTAGCAGCAGACGACAGTGGACAGTGGGATTGCCAAAGGCGGTTGGATAGTGTTTGAAATTGGAGTCGCGTAGTGCCTCATTAGTCTTGACTAATACAATTATTAACAGAGTGGCTTAGTGGTCTTGTGGTACGACTCTGGCATTAGGACTGTTGGGTGGGTCTCTGATGTGAATATCCTATAAGATGAGTCCTTGGAAAAGTCACAGTTTTCAGGGGTTTTAACATATTACGAGAACTACTAGTAAAAATTACCAATTTGACATTAATATGTTACAATATTGCCTTATTGAGAATGAAATTTCAAAACAGATTTAAGAGTAGCGCCCTTTGTTGGAAGTCGCGTCTTGACAACCGACAGACGCTATCGCCATTATTAGTACCAATCATTAGCGGGAAGTTCAGGAAGTTTAGGAAGGGTTGTCTCATCGTATTGTATTATTTATCAACATCTTTTAATTTTAATTTGTAGTCTACATCATATTCTGTTAACATTTCATAATGGAGAAAACTAAAGAAAATATCTACGTTGATTATGATATGCATTTTTGTACAGAAATATGAATAATAAATTTTATATTTGGAGCGCTTGGCTTGTAGTTGGTTTGTTTACAAATAACTTCTCCGCCGGTGACGTCCAATCCTGGGACGTTACTCTTCCGCTAATCTCATTCCCTATAGACTAGTTACGGCAATAAAACCTGGTTTTAAAGAAGTTTTATTGAATCAAAAATCGGTTTGGAGCAGCAGCGACTACTATACAAAGTCCTAGGTTTGGATCCAAAAATCCGTCGCGCTACGGAATTTTCGTAATAGGACGCAAGTCTCACTATATTATTATCACTATCCTAGTCACAGAGCCACTGGTAACAATTTAGTACTACATACATGTGCGGCTATATGGTCTAGTGGTATGACACTCGCTTTCGTCTCGGCGCATAGTTGAGTCCTTGGAAAATGCTCTTTACTCACATTCTCCCACCGTACTCATGTGTAAAATGAGTACCTGTAAATGAGTAAATGAGTGAAAAACTAACTACATTATTATACAGTTTCAGCACACACACTACCACCATCCTTAATCAATAACTACCCCAACCCCCCCCCCCCTCCCCCAACAGGTTAGTGAGCTGTGCAACCCCCCCCCCCCCACTCCCCTTCGCCACCCCTTTCACCACCTACCATCGCTATGCACTTCGATTGATATACAGCGATGTGATTACTCTACCCGCCGATTTTATTACCCTGGTAATACTCGACCCGTGACAAAAAAACAAAACAAAACAAAACAAAACAAATACAAAACAAAAAAAAATCCAATAAATAAATAAATATCAAACAAAAACATACAAAAACCGAACAACTCCTCTAGCCCCTCCCAAATAAAAACAAAATAAAACAAACAAAACAAAACAAACAACTCCCCCCCCCCCCCAACACACACACACACACACACACACAAAATCAAAAACAAATGACAACAACAACAATAAACAGAACCGGGTACTCGCATGGAACTAGTGTATAAAGATAGAACACTTTGAATGTCCAAGTGGAACCGTACTTGTGTATAGATAGTATGCGCTTGGCTTAGAAGCTCATAACATTGTCATCCGGAAGTATAATGGACCAACACACAAAACTGTATGTATCCATGAACGTTTATAGTCAGGTTAATATAGTTCAGTGAGCATTACTCATAAACGCGGATGGCAAAAAACAATAACAAAGACCTGAGTGAAGTCATCTTCAAACTATCTATAGCTCAACTCCAGTGAAACCCGGTTCTTGACGGCATCGTATCGAAATAACAAACGACAGATTGACCCCGGGCTGTAGGGTGAATGTGAGATTTAAGTACATCATTAGACAGTCCTCACTACAGCTAGTCAACAACCCCCCCCCCCTCTCCCCTCAATGGGTTTGATTCAGATATGGCAGAAAGTGCATTGTGACAGACCGCCATCTTGAACTAAAAATGGCTACCAAGTGATATTATGAACTAGGCCACCATCATCAAAGAACCACAAATCATAATTCTGTGTACAAAGATTGTCAAGAAACAACAGACAACGGATTGCCCGGGGCTGTTGGGTGAGTGTAGGATTCAAGTACATAATTTGTATTAGACAGTCCCCACTATCCCTATTCCCCCCCCCCCCCCCTCTTTTAATGGATTTGAGTCAGCAGATATGGCAGAACTTACATTGCGGCTAACCGCCATCTTGTACTTAAAATGGAAATAAGAATCTCAGTTAATAGGTCGTTGATTTTAAGTCAGATATGGCAGAAATTACATTGCAACAGATCGCGCCATCTTGTACTCAAAACGGCTATCACGTGATATTATTAACCAGGCTACCATCATCAAAGAACCACAAATCATAATTCTGTGTACAAAGATTGTCAAGAAACAACAGACAACGGATTGCCCGGGGCTGTTGGGTGGGTGTCAGATTCAAGTACATCATTAGACAGTCCTAGCTACCACTAATCAACAACCTCCCTCTCCCCCCCCCCTCTCTGTCTCTCTCTCCCTCCCTCCCTCTCTCTCTCTCTCTCTCTCTCTCTCTCTCCCTCTCTCTCTCTCTCTTTCTCTCTCTAAAACTTTTAATGGATTTGAGTTAGATATGGCAGAAAGTACATTGCGACAGACTCAAAATGACTACCACGTGATATGATGAATGAACTAGGCTACCATCATCAATGAACCACAGATCATAATTCTGTGTCCAAAGATTGTCAAGAAACAACAGACGACAGTTTGCCCAGGGCTGTTGGGTGAGTGTAGGATTCAAGTACATCATTTGTATTAGACAGTCCCCACTACCCCTAATCTACCCCCCCCCCCCTCTTTTAATGAATTTGAGTCAGATATGGCAGAAATTACATTGCAACAGACCGCGCCATCTTGTACTCAAAACGGCTATCACGTGATATTATTAACCAGGCTACCATCATCAAAGAACCACAAAGCATAACTTTCTACAAAGATTGTCAAGAAACAACAGGCGACGGATTGCCCGGGGCTGTTGGGTGGGTGTCAGATTCAAGTACATCATTAGACAGTCCTAGCTACCCCTAATCAACAACCTCCCCCTCTCCCCCCCCCCCTCTCTCTTTCTCTCTCTCTCTCTCCCTCTCTGTCTCTCTCTCCCTCCCTCCCTCTCTCTCTCCCTCCCTCTCTCTCTCCCTCTCTCTCTCCTCTCTCTCTCCCTCCCTCTCTCTCACTCTCTATCTCTCTCTCTCTCTCTCTCTCTCTCTCTCTCTCTCCAACTTTTAATGGATTTGAGTTAGATATGGCAGAAATTACATTGCGACAGACCACCATCTTGTACCCAAAATGGCTACCACGTGATATTGCATCTAGACACAGTCCCCACTACCCCTATTCAACACCCCCCCCCACCCCCTGTTTTAATGGATTTGAGTCAGATATGACAGAAATTACATTGCGACAGACCACCGCCATCTTGTACTCAAAATGGCTACCACGTGATATTGAACAAGGCCACCATCATCAAAGAATCACAGATCATAATATTGTACAAGATTGTCAAGAAACAGCGGGCGCTCAAGGAAAGTAAATAAGTATCTTGATATGGCGGAAATTACATTGCGATAAACCGCCATTTTGTATCCAAAATGGCTACCGTGTGATTTTCAACCAGACCACCATCATCAAAAAACCACAAACCATAATTTTGTGTACAAAGATTGTCAAGAATCAACGGCGACATAATATTGCCAAGGGCTGTTGGGTGAGTGTCAGATTGGAGTACATCATTAGACACAGTCCCCACTACCCCTAATCAACAACCTCTCCTACCCCCTACCCCCCCCCCCCCCCCCCCCCCCCCCCCCCCCCGGGCCGGGCACCAACGCGCGCGAGAGCACGCGCACCCCAATTCCAAACCTGCCTAGTACTACGAAAAATTCGTAGAAATACGAATGTTTTGGCTCCAGCTGCAGAACTGGATTTGCCTCTGACACGAATTCAATCCCTCGTGGGGGCGGGGACGTACACTCCTCTAAGCTTGGTGAGAAGTTGCCAGGCTTTGATACCAGTAAGAGGAGACACTGGGTAGCTGCGAATCGGCTTCGGTCGAGGAGCTGCCTAACGGCAAGTGCGTTACATCGGTGGGGTCTAACTTCCTGTCCAATATGTCCACGCTGTGGGCAAGAACCTGAGACGGCAGAGCATCTAGTCGAAAGGTTTGTTCTGACGATGCTACCAGGCGGGTTTGCGACGGTGTACGAATGCGGACCGGACTTTGCTGATTGGGTCGATCGTCATAACATAATAGTGTGAACCATAAGAGGCTGCTGCCTCTTTCACTGGCTGCGAATCGGCTTCGGTCGAGGAGCTGCCTAACGGCAAGTGCGCTTCATCGGTGGGGTTTTTCTACCTGTCCAACATGTGCCAACTATAACAAAGAAAGTATTGGACTGGAAACCTCAGGGCAGAAGATCAAGGGGAAGACCACGAGGAACACGGAGAAGAATTAAAGAAGCTGATATAGAGAGAAGTGGTAAGACCTGGAATGAGATTTTTAAAAAGTTGGCTCAGGATAGAGAAGGATGGAAACTGTTTGTCTGTGGCCTATACCCTGACCCAGGGTGAAAAAGGCAATGATGATGATGATGAACATGTACCCGCTGTGGGCAAGAACCTGAGACGGCAGAGCATCTAGTCGAACGGTGTGTTGTGACGATGCTACCTGGCGGGTTTGCGACGATGCACGAGTGCGGACCAGACTTTGCTGATTGGGTCGATCGTCATAACATAGTAGTGTGAGAACCATAAGAGGCTGCTGCCTCTTTGACTCAATAAATCTTGTTGAAAAGGAAAGTTTAGTTCCTTAGAAATTGTATTCGGCACCTTGGACCATTCTTGGATCATGCTGAGAGCAAATTGTTTATTTCTACGCTATTTAAAGTTAACTTTTTTTCACCATAACCACGAAGCTAGAAAAGTACGAAAACACAACAATCTACTTTCACTTTCACTTCCTGATGAGTACGTATGTGCGGCTATGTGGTCTAGTGGTATGACACTCGCTTTCGGATCGGAAGGTCCTGGGTTCGAGCCTCGCGCTCGGCGCATAGTTGAGTCCTTGGAAAAGGCTCTTTACTCACATTCTCTCACCGTACTCAGGTGTAAAACGAGTACCTGGCCGAAAAATTGTAATATCGCCTAACAGGCGTCATGTCCCGTCCTACATGTTAAATGTTGCTGTTGACCAGGGACCCCTTGTAAAGCGCTTTGAGCACATTTAGTGGATATTGCGCTATATAAAAGCTCAATTTTTATTTATTTTTTTAAATGCTTGAAACAATAATATTGTAGATTATAATCATACTTGAAATATTATATAAAGTTAATTTTTCTATTTTCCCCTGGAAAATACGATTTTTAAAAATTTTAGGTAGGTTGGTAGCTCTGCAATCCCATCCCATCCCATCCCCTGCCTTTTCACTGTTATAGATAGTATACGCCTTGGCTAAGAAACTCACAACATTGCCATCCGGAAGTATGACGGACCAACACATAAAACTATGTGTAACCTGGAATGTTTATAATCTAGTTAATACAGTTTAGTGAGAATTACTCATAGACGCGGATCGCAAAAAAAAAAAAAAAAAAAAAAAAAAAAAAAACAATAACAAAGACCTGAGTGACGTCAACTTCGATCTATCTATAGATAGAATGAAGTTGACGTCACTCAGGTCTTTGTTGGTTTTTTTTTGCCATCCGCGTTTATGAGTAATTCTCACTTAACTGTATTAACCTGACTATAAAAGATTATGGTTACACAACGTTTTGTGTGTTGGTCCGTTATACTTCCGGATGGCAATGTTGTGAGCTTCTTACCCAAGCGCATACTATCTATAGGGAAAGATTGATGTCCAGCCTGGGCTTGATGTCTCCAGCAGCTCAAGTTTTGGTGATGGCGTTTGTATTGGACTATGTTTTGTTTTTGTTTTTAATAGTTTTACTGCGCTTGCAACACATTTAGATTATATCAGCGCCAGTAAAAAGGAAGAAAATGGGATAGTAAAAAGTTCTAGAATTACAATCGAAGCACCCAAGAGAAAGTAAGACAAAAGGGAACTGGGAACAAATAGGGATCAGATGCAGATCCCAAGAGCAAACCATCAATGTACTTAGTTTGAGATCATCTATAAGTCTCATCCGGACACAAGAACAAAATCCAACAAAGAGGAATACACTCAAATGCTTACATTATAAATTAAAAATAACAAATATAATAATACATAACAGAGAGATGATTTACAAGGAAAAAAATATCATCTCCTAAAACAATAACTATGCTTTTAACTGTTTCCCTCCCAGCTAGGACTCAGGCCAGGGCCAGAACAAAACCAAGTAATCTCATTCCAAGACAAAGACAGAAAGCAAGTTGGAAAACAGATATAGGGGATAGAAGACACAGCAAGTACCTCCCTGCCCACTATGGGAGGTCAGGAAACCCACCCAGAATTGGACTATGTATGTCTCATTGTGGCCGTGAGCAAGTCACTTAGCTTTAGCTCAATTTGCCGCGCTGCACTGCAGCTGACGCCTGGGTTATTCCTGGGTTGAACAGGATCCTTAAGAAAAATTTCCCTCTAGGGGTGAATAAAGGGAATTTATTTATTGATTTTTCTGAGTGTATAACAAGGCAGGCCAATAAAAACTGATTTTAGCATAAAATAACTTCTTTTTCCCCCCCCCCCCCCCCATTCCTCTTAAAAAAAATAAATCTTCTATTCATCCTGTCAACCATCCAGTAAATGGGTAGGTGGATCAAATTCAGGCCTGGCTGAAAGTGCTTTGCCATAGGTTACCGTCCTGTACTGGTACAGAACCCCCCCCCCCCCCCCCCCCCCCCACGAGTGCTTTTTACCACAAATCATGCTCCTGCCATGAAAATTGAAAAAAAAAATAAATCACAACAGGATCGCAACCCGCCGTGCCATTTCAATCCACCAGAAAATATAGAATAATTTTGTACCAGATGATGAGACAGGACGTATTAGTGGACGAGAGTCAAAATGCCTGGGGCTGTTGGTGAGTCTAAGATTGGACTAGTACCTCATTAGTCTCTCTCCACTCACAACTATCACCATAACCCCCCCCCCCCCCCCCCCCCGCGCCTCCCCCCCCCCCCACACACATATTACTAGAGCATTTATATAGAGCAATATCCACTAAACATGATCAAAGCGCTTTGCAATAGCAAAACGTAACATATGGAACGAGACTTGACGCCTGTTGGGCGACATGACCTTTTTTGTTCCGAACAGAGTGGATTCTTGTGTCAGGCTATAGATAGAATGCGCTTGGCCAAGGAGTTTACAATATTGCCATCCGGAAGTATAACGGACCAACACACAAACTCTGTGTAACCATGAACGTTTATAA
>NC_088374.1:13995512-13998012 GCF_034508935.2 Berghia stephanieae
ATGTTGGGACTTAAAAAAAAAAAAAACAAACAAACAAAAAAAAAAAAAAAAAGAAAAAAAAACAACAAAAAAACAAAAAACAAACAAAAACAAAAAAACAAAAACAAAAAACAAACCAAGAAAACCTGGACAAACTCTGATGAACTGTTCGACAGACTATTAATAAATACGATTTGGATTGCAAAAGCTAGTTCGAAGATGACGTCACTCAGGTCTTTGTTATTGTTTTTTTTTTTTTTTGCCATCCGCATTTATGAGTAATGATCACTTAACTGTATTAACCCGACTATAAACGTCCATGGATACACACAGTTTTGTCTGTTGGTCCGTTATACTTCCGGATGGCAATGTTATGAGCTTCTTAGCCAAGCGCATGCTATCTATACCAGCAGAATCATTTCATCAGCTGCTGCTGATGCAAAGCCCTCTCTATACACATGCCCACTCGCCGGGGATGTGGCGTGGAAACTCGAAGGCTCACTGCTCACGAGTCCCGCTGATAGCTATTAGCTATGATGATCAGCTGACATCACCAATGAGCCCAAGATTTGTGCGTGGCAGCTACTTTATCTGGGGTGGCAGCAGCCTCTTATGGTTTTCACACTAATGTTATGACGATCGACCCAATCAGCAAAGTCTGGTCCGCATTCGTGCACCGTCGCAAACCCGCCGGGTAGCATCGTCACAACACACCGTTCGACTAGATGCTCTGCCGTCTCAGGTTCTTTCTCACAGCAATTGAGTAATTCTCATTAAACTGTATAAACCAAAATATAAACGTTTTAGGGTACACTTAGTTTTGTCTGTTGGTCCGCATTACTTCCGGATGGTAATGTTGTGAGCTTCTTAGCCAAGCGCATATCATCTATATATCCATTTATCAATCTATCTTCCTACATACTTATCTCTATGTGCGTGAGAATGTGTGCATGCATGTCGTGTGTATTTTTACATGTGAATGTGTGTGAAGGTGTGTATGTGTGTGTGTGTGTGTGTGTGTGTATCGAAAAGGTGTGTAAACAAAGCGATATCTGTTACAGTATTTCGTGTTAATAATAAATGTCTTCTAATCTCCTTGTCTAGCCAGTTAGTCAAACACAAGACTCGAGTTCTACAGTATATTGACAAAACAGCATATTCTCATTTTGGACAGAAAACATTTTCTTACATATTGATGTTATCCGTTTAGTTAAAACTCCCACAGCATCCGCTAGCCGGGTATAACGGACCAACACACAAAACTTATGTGTAACCTTGAACGTTTATAGATAGAATGCGCTTGGCCAAGGAGTTCACAACATTGCCATCGGAAGTATAACGGACCAACACACAAACTCTGTGTAACCATGAACTTTTATAGTCTGGTTAATACAGTTTAGTGAGAACAACTCACAAACGCGTATGGCAAAAACAATAACAAAGGCTGAGTGACGTCATCTGCATACTATCTATAGTCTGGTTAATACAGTTTTGTGAGAATTACTCATACACATGGGTGGCAAAAAAAAAAAAACAAACAAAAAAACAAAAAAACAAAACAAACAAACAAAACAAAACAAACAATAGCAAACATCTGAGAGACGTCAACTTCATTCTATCTAAATGACGAGAACTTTTTTTTTGTCATTGTCCGTACGTTCCCAGTTGCCATAGAAGAGAAAGCGTTGCGTTGTCAATCGTGTATCTATAATAATATTCTACAAAGTAACCGTGTGACAAATACCTTTATTTCTCACCTCTCTAAACTAGCATACACGTTGACTTGTAGACACCAAAACATCAAACATTATATCATTTTTTTATATTGCGCTATACAAGTGTCACCTATTATTATTGTATTATTTATTTTACAATTTTCTGGCCATTTTATTATTTTACAATTTTCTGGCCTTATTTTTACATTTTCTTGCAATAGTATAATTTACAATTTTCTGGCCATATTATAATTTACAATTTTATGGCCATATTATAATTTACAATTTTATGGCCATATTATAATTTACAATTTTATGGCCATATTATAATTTACAATTTTATGGCCATATTATAATTTTACAATTTTATGGCCAAAATGACGAAAACTTATTTGTCATTGTACATTAGTTACTGGTTGCCATAGAAGGGAAAGAGTTGCGTTGTCCATGTATAATATGTACCAAGTAACCGTGTGACAAATACCTTTATTTCTCACCTGTCTATAGGGGCTAACCACCATACTGTCGTGCTCCTGAAAAATAAAAACACATATTTAGAAATTTGGCCAGAAAACTCGTCCTTTCAAATATCAATCGATTTAAACGACCGTCGTCTTAGCAAAAAAAAAATAAAATAAATAAATAAATAAAAGAAGACTTTCAAGGCAGCGAAGTCCCAGGTTTGAAAGTTTTTTGTTGTTGCTAAGACGAGGGTCACTTAAATCGATCGATATTTGAAGGACGAGTTTTCTGGCCAAATTTCTAAATATGTGTTTGGTTTCTTTTTCAAGAGTATGGTAATATAC
>NC_088374.1:14001718-14024218 GCF_034508935.2 Berghia stephanieae
TTGAACTCAGGACCTTCCACTTGACCACATAGCCACACAAACTGAGAAACTGGTGGACAAACTGAACCTCTTCTTCTTCTTCTTCTTCTTCTTCTTCTTCTTCTTCTTCTTCTTCTTCTTCTTCTTCTTCTTCTTCTTCTTCTTCTTCTCCTCCTCCTCCTCCTCCTCCCCTCCTCCTCCTTCTTCCTTCTTCTTCTTCTTCTTCTTCTTCTTCTTCTTCTTCTTCTTCTTCTTCTTCTTCTTCTTCTTCTTCTTCTTCTTCTTCTTCTTCTTCTTCTTCTTCTTCTTCTCCTCCTCCTCCTCCTTCTTCTTCTTCTTGAAACCTTCACTATTGTCGAGGATCACTCCACAGTTTGTAGGATATTACATTGTAAACTTGTTAAAACATAATACTAACAACAAAAAAAATATGTACATAGATTTTGACAGACAGATTACGGATAGAATGCATGAATAAAAGTATGAATGAATGGACGAATAAATAAATAAATGAGTGAATGAATGAATGAATGAATGAACACACGATTGTATGGATAACTCAAGGAAATATGAATGAATAAATGAGTGAATGAATGAATGAATGAAGGAAATTTAACAATGAATGAATGAATGAATGAATGTTCATCCCACAACCACCCAATGAGATCGCACCACAAACGATAACAGCCAACAGCTTCCATGCAGGAACCAGCCAGACCAACACATAATAGGACTACAAGAGAAACCACTTGACACGTAAGCCAATAAGAATAATAAATAATAATAAATAACATGTAACTTGTCTACACACACACACAACACACAACACACACACACACACATACATACATACAGATGCACACACATACATACAGATGCACACACATACATACAGATGCACAGACATACATACAGATGCACACACATACATACAGATGCACATACAAACACACACACATATATACACACATACACATTCACACATATACACACACACATGCAGATGCACACACATACATACACACATACAAACACACACACATACACATTCACACATAGACAAACACACATACATACAGATGCACACACATACAAACACACACATACACACACATACACATTCACACATATAAACACACACATATATACACACAGAAAACACACACATATACAAACACACACACATACAAACACACTCAGACACACACAAAGACACACACATACAAACATACTCAGACACACACAAACACACACACACATACAAACCTACTCAGACACACACAAACACACGACACACATACAAACACTCAGACACACACAAACACACACACACATACAAACACACTCAGACACACACATTCAGACACACACAAACACACAAACACATACAACCATACTCAGACTCACACAAACACACACACACACATACAAACATACTCAGACACACACACATACATTCACACATATACACACAAATACACACACATACATACAAACACACACACATACACACATACACATTCACACATATACACACACATACAAACACACACATATACACATTAACACATAGACAAACACACATACATACAGATGCACACACATACAAACACACACATACAAACACACACATACAAACACACACACATACACACACATACACATTCACACATATAAACACACACATACACACACATACACACACATATACAAACACACACACATACAAACACACTCAGACACACACAAACACACACACACACATACAAACATACTCAGACACACACAAACACACACACACATACAAACATACTCAGACACACACAAACACACACACATACAAACACTCAGACACACACAAACACACACACACATACAAACACACTCAGACACACACATTCAGACACACACAAACACACAAACACATACAAACATACTCAGACTCACACAAACACACACACACACATACAAACATACTCAGACACACACACACACACATACATTCACACATATACACACAAATACACACACACATACAAACACACACACATACACACATACACATTCACACATATACACACACACATACAAACACACACATATACAAACACACACACAATACAAACACACAGACATACACATTCACATATACAAATACACACACACATACAAACACACACATACACACACATACACATTCACACATACACACACATACAAACACACACATACACACACATACATACACACATACACACACACACATGGATGGAATCACTCAACTTACGAGGCGAGTCATAAAAATAAATTGTATTTTATGTCTTTAGGATTATCCAAAGAGTTTTGCACTCGAGATGATAAGTAGGGCCTTCTATTCCATCAGCTACTCAAACTACTACGTCAGTATTTATTTTATAGATAGTATGCGTTTGACTAAGAACCCCACAACATTGCCATCCGGAAGTATAACGGACCAACACACAAAACTGTGTGTATCCATGAACGTTTATAGTCTGGTTTATAGATAGTATGCGTTTGGCTAAGAACCCCACAACATTGCCATCCGGAAGTATAACGGACCAACACACAAAACTGTGTGTATCCATGAACGTTTATAGTCTGGTTTATAGATAGTATGCGCTTGGCTAAGAAGCTCATAACATAGACATTCGGAAGTATAAAGGACCAACACACAAAGCTGTGTGTATCCATGAACGTTTATAGTGGTTTAAAACAGTTCAGTGAGCATTACTCATAAACGCGGATGGCAAAAAACAATAACAAAGACCTGAGTGACGTCATCTTCGAACTATCTATTGGGGGAGGAGGGGTTAACTCACTCAATCCTAGAGATTTTTGCTTCTTTTCAAAATTGTGACCCTTCGCCTCAAAACGGTATTAAGTCGGGATGGTTGAGATGTTGAAAATTGAATTTATAGCCAGAAATTATATCAGACTTGTGTTGAGTTTGTATATTTTATTGAGGAGAATGGATACCATATTTTAGGGTTCTAACTAATCCAGCAATTTATATTTTTGACCAGTTTAACATTAAATTCGGCTTTTAAGCATCTGGTTCGTTCCGGCATAATACCGATGGGTCACAATTGATAAAAAAATGTATTTATAATGAGCATGTGCATAGATAGTCTTATTCAACTATCATTAACATGTAAAAATTGAGAACATTAGCTTTGATACTACGCCTATAAATTGTCTCAGAAAATTGTAATAAATAAGCATGGGACAAGAACAGCTATAGATAGTTCTTAGTTGACGTCACTCGGGTCTTTGTTATTGTTTTTTGCCATCCGCGTTTATGAGTAATGCTCACTAAACTGTATTAACATGACATGACTATAAACGTTCATGGATACACACAGTCTTGTGTGTTGGTCCGTTATACTTCCGGATGGCAATGTTGTGAGCTTCTTAGCCAAGCGCATACTATCTATACCCGAGGTAAAATTAACACGGGTAAAATACGGATATAATCGGTGTTAGGATTGAGTGAGTGAATGGTTAACTCTCTCCTTACCAGCCATTTTCAGGATCTTCCCCAAAACTTCACACCCAACTAACACAAAAATATTTATATTTTTTTAATCACTTAAACACAATAGCAGTAAGTTCATGCCATACATAATTTCGTTAGTAAAACATGCTTTACAATACACTGTTCATTTTGTTTAAATTTTATGATGTACAATAGAAATTTGAATAAGAATAATGTTGGTTGTATCGTAACGAATGTGACGATTTTCCTATAGATAGTATGCAGATGATGTCACTCAGGCCTTTGTTATTGTTTTTGCCATCCGCGTTTGTGAGTTGTTCTCACTAAACTGTATTAATAAGACTATTAAAGTTCATGGTTACACAGAGTTTGTGTGTTGGTCCGTTATACTTCCGGATGGCAATGTTGTGAACTCCTTCGCCAAGCGCATTCTATCTATAGTTGGTAAGGAGAGGGTTAAATGTGGTCCGTCGCCTCCAAATGGTATTATGCAGAGGAAAAACCACGAGATTTTAATACTAAAATGACCATACATAGAAATGGGACGTCTTACTTTTAGTCAATATTATACGAAATGATCTACTTCATAGGGTCAAATTGACTCCAGCGGTACGGTCTTTTCTTTGCTTCGTACCCAAAAGGTACCGAGTTCGAATACCCGCCTCGCCCTAGTGTTTGGTGCGTACTTGAAGATATATATTGAATCGTGTTTGATACAAATATGAACAAACAACAACACACAACAAACCAAACTCATGTAACACACAGTCCTGACGATGGCTGAAAAGGCCTGAAACATCGATGTAGACTGACTCCAACATTGTGGTAAATATTAAAATAATATATATATATATATATAATTATATATATATAATATATATATATATAATAATGTATATATATATATTATATAATATATATATATATATATATATATATATATAATATATATATAATATATATATGCACGTGTGTAGTGTGTATGAAACATTATACCAAAGAATAAGTACAACAAAGCCTCCATCCGTGCCATATACCATATACTACCGTTGTCTGATCTGACTCATATATATATATAGCTGTCATAAAGCTGTCTCTGATGGGATTAACTCCCGTGTCTTTGAAATATGACTCTATATCATACTACATATCTATATAAATATATATATATATATCTAGTAGTATATACAAGGTAATAATAACACATGTAAACACAACGTTGTGAAATCCTTCCCTTTCTAGATTATAATAATACTGTCTGGTGGATGGATGGATGTAGACGTTATAAACTCTTTGACAAAATGGTTTATAATATAATATTACATATTATATTATACAAACTGGTATATGGACAGACAGACAGTCAGACATATAGACATATCCCCCCCCCCCCCCCCCCCCCCCCCCCCACACACACACACGCGAGCGCTCACAGATGACTTCACAACAAAAAGGGTAAAATAAGAATCCCGGAAAAGGTGCGTAAATATATTATTAGACAGGAAAATTAAGATAAAAAAACAACACAAGAAAACAAAAACAAAACAACAACACAAAAAAACTAAATTTAATAAATAAATAAAAAATAAACGAAAGAATGAATGAATGAATAAATTAATAGCCCCACTTTATAATTATAAAATTTCTAAAACTGACAAAACAAGTATTTCCTATTTCTTGTCATTATAACAATAAAATCCTCTTTTTCTGGGGGGGGGGGGGGGGGGGGGGTATAGTTTACCCCGATGTGTTATCGTTTTTAGGCGACGGATCACAATTATGATAACTGCCGATGGGTCTATCTATAACTATAATTGCACATCTCAACACCCTCGTCACCCCCCACCGCCCTTCTTCTTCTTCTTCTTCTTCTTCTTCTTCTTCTTCTTCTTCTTCTTCTTCTTCTTCTTCTTCTTCTTCTTCTTCTTCTTCTTCTTCTTCTTCTTTTTTCTCCTCCTTCTTCTTCTCTCTCTCTCCTCTCCTCCTCCCCTCTCTCTTCTTCTTCTTCTTCTTCTTTCTTCCTCTCCTCCTTCCTTCTCTTCTTCTCTTCTTCTTCTTCTTCTTCTTCTTCTTCTTCTTCTCTTCTTCTCTTTCTTCTTCTTTCTTCTTCTTCTTCTTCTTTCTTCTTCTTCTTCTCTTCTTCTTTCTTCTTTTCTTCTTCTTCTTCTTCTTCTTTCTTCTTCTTCTTCTTCTCCTCTCTTCTTCTTCTCCTTCTTCCTTCTCTTCCTTTCCTCCCCCTCCTTCTTCTTCTTCTTCTTCTTCTCTCTCTCCTCCTCCTCCTCCTCTCCTCCTCCTCCTTCTCTTCTTCTTCTTCTTTTCTTCTTCTTCTTCTTTCTTCTTCTTCTTCTTCTTCTTCTTCTTCTTCTTCTTCTTCTTCTTCTTCAAATTTTTTTCAAGTTTTACTAAACCACACACACACACACTCTCTCTTTTATTCTTCTCTTCTCTCTCTCTCTCTCTCTCTCTCTCTCACTCCACATATATTCCCCTCCACCTTTTTTTTTTTTTTCTTTCTTTTCTTCTTCTTCTTCTTCTTCTTTTCTTTCTTCTCTTCTTTTCTTTCTTCTTCTCTTCTTCTTCTTCTTCTTCTCTTCTTTTCTTCTTCATCTCCTTCCGGTTTCATTGACTCGTCATCCTTCCAGATCCCACCATTAGTCATCATCATCACCATCAATGTCATCACGGCATTACTGCGCCATCAAAAGACATCAAAACACATACAACAAGACAAGAAGACAAACGCACGGGGCGTCGTCCTCACACCACTGCCCTGGCCTATTCCGAACCCCCCCCCCCCCCCCCCCCCCCCCCCCCCCCCCCTTAAAAGAACAAAAAAAAAAAACACAAAAACAAAACAAAACAAAACAAAACAAAACACACAGACACACACACACACACTCACACACACACACACACACACACTCACACATACAAAAAACCCCAACCAAAGTGCGTTTTTTAAATTTTGGCCAGAAAACTTGTCCTTCAAATCACATTATCGATCGATTGCATTGACTCTCATTTTGGCCACACAAAAAACAACAAACAACTCTCATAACTCTGGAGCTTCGGCGAAGTCCCAAGATTGCGAGTTTTAACGAAGAAAAGCATATTTTAATCCATCTATATTCGATTTTCCAGTTTTCTGGCCAAAATCTTAAATTCGTGTTTTGTTTTTTGATGTTTTTTTTTTTTCTTCAGACTTTGGCATTATTAAGGGACCCATCAACTGGAAGAACACCACCAAGTAAGAAGGAACTCTATCACGATCACTATCACAAAAAACCCACAGCCGATAATAATTTTGTACAAGATTATCAGGAAATTATTAGCAGCAGCAGCGACGACAGTGTGGACAGACAGCCCGAGGCGGTTGGTGGAGAGAATTTGAGATTGGAGTTCCGTCGTGCCTCATTAGTCTCACTACGACACTCACACTGGTGACTTTGTGGTCTTTTGGTATGACTTTCGCATTTGGGTGTGTAGGTCCCTGGTTCGCTCTTCCGGGCGACGGTACACGAATGCGGTGAAGAATTTGCTGATTGGGTCGGTCGTCATATCATAGTAGTGTGAGCACCATTAGAAGCTGCTGCTTTGAAACGTGGCGGCACAAAGTTGATTTGAGTCATTCTCATCGGAACGACAGCTCCAAGGTCCGACTCCGACTTGTGGCTGTTTGCTAGAAATACCATGTAAAGTACTTTGGGGGCATTCAGGGGACACATTATTGCCCTATATGAAAGCTCATATTTATATCACCAGCCGATGATGATTTTGTGCAAGATTCATCAGGAATTAATATTATTAGCAGACGACAACAGTGTGGACAGACAGCCCGAGGCGGTTGGTGGAGAATTTGAGATTGGAGTTCCTTCGTGCCTCATTAGTCTCACTACTACACTCAAACTTGTGACTTTGTGGTCTTTTGGTATGACTCTCGTATTAGGACGTGTAGGTTCCTGGTTCGCTCTGGTAAGACGGGGCGGCACAAAACTGATTTGAGACCTTCGGATCGGACCGGAAGCTCCAGGGCCCGTATCGACCGTCGTGCCTCATTTGTCTCACTACTACACTCAAACTTGTGACTTTGTGGACTTATTACGGTATGACTCTCGCATTAGGACGTGTAGGTTCCTGGTTCGCTCTGGTAAGACGGGGGGCGTGGGGGGGGGGGGGGGCACAAAACGGATTTGAGTCCTTCGGATCGGAACGGAAGCTCCAGGGCCTGTATCGATTGCAATGACTCTCATTTTGGCAACAAAACTCTCAAACCCGGAGCTTCGGAGAAGTCCCATCATTGCGAGTTTTTAGCCAAGATGAAAATATTTATGTAATCCCTCGATATTCGAATTTCGAGTTTTCTGGCAAAACATTTAAATACGTGTTTTATTTATTTATTTTTTTCTTCAGACTTTGGCATTATTAAGGGATCCATCAACAGGATGAACACCACCAAGAAACTCTATCACGATCATGATTAAAAAAACCCACAGCCGATAATAATTTTGTTCAAGATTATCAGCATCAGCAGACGACGTCAGTGTGGACAGACAGCCCGAGGCGGTTGGAGAGAATTTGAGATTGGAGTTCCGTCGTGCCTCATTAGTCTCACTACTACACTCAAACTTGTGACTTTGTGGACTTATTTACAGTATGACTCTCGCATTAGGACGCGTAGGTTCCTGGTTCGCTCTGGTAAGACGGGGCGGCACAAAACTGATTTGAGTCCTTCGGATCGGACTTTGTGGTCTTATGGTATGACTCTTACATAAGGACGTGTAGGTCCCTGGTTCGTGTGTGTGTGTGTGTGTGTGTGTGTGTGTGTGTGTGTATGTGTGTGTGTTTTTAAAAAAGGTTTTACGCGCCTGCAACACAGGTCATGTCAGCGCCAGTAAAAAGGAAGAAAATGGGATAGTAAAAAGTTATAAAATTACAATTAAAGCACCAAAGAAAAGGTAAGACAAAGAGAATTGGTTCAAATAGGAAACAGGTGTAGATTCCAAGATCAATGTACTTAGTTTGAGATCACCTAAAAGTCTCCTCCAGACACAAGCACAGGTCCCCACTACGAGGAATACACTCACATGTTTACAAATCATATATAATACATAACAAAACATAATACAGTGCATAACAGAGAGATGATTTACAAGGGGAAAAAAATATCATCTCCCAAAACTAACCATACATTTGGCTGTTTTCCTCTCAGCCAGGGTATCCGGGCAGGACCAGGACAAAACCAAGAAATCTCATTCCAAGACAAATACAGAAAGCAAGTTGGAAAACAGATACAGGGGGATAGAAGACACAGTAAGTGCCTCCCTTTCCACTATGGGAGGTTAGGAACCCCACCCAGAGGTCCCTGGTTCGCTCTAGTACGAGGCGGCACAAAGTTGATTTGAGTCTTTCGGATCGGAACGGAAGCTCCAGGACCCCCGACTCCCTCTCTGAGCGGTGCATAGTTGAGTTCTTTGAAAATACTTTTTTTTACTCACGTTTTCTTACCAGTCTCAGGTTTAAAATGAGTAGTAGGCTACTGTACCTGGCGTCGTCTCTGTCGGAGAAAAAATAATGTAATATCGCCTAACATCAGTATGTCGCGGGCTAGGCTACATGTCAATTGTTGCTGTTGGTTAGAAACTCCGTGTATATGGAAGCATTCAGCGGACATAATATTATTGCATTATATGAAAGCTCATTTCGATATCTATATATCACAGATTAAGAGCCGATAATG
Source organism: Berghia stephanieae (assembly GCF_034508935.2). Taxonomy (NCBI): domain Eukaryota; kingdom Metazoa; phylum Mollusca; class Gastropoda; order Nudibranchia; family Aeolidiidae; genus Berghia; species Berghia stephanieae. The sequence goes on from NC_088374.1 coordinate 14,010,952, forward strand.
ATTTTGTACAAGATTCTTCTTCTTCTTCCATCATCTTCTTCCTCTTCCTCCTCCTTCCTCCCCCTCCTCCTCCTCCTCCTCCTTCTTCTACTTCTTCTTCTCCTCCTCATGGTACGCCATTCATCTCTCTGATCAGATAACCTCAAAAGACTAATATTACTCTTCTCTTTCTTATTCACCCAGCTGTTCAAACTATTCAAATATGTTTTTCTTGGTCTACCTTTATTCTTTTTACCTTCTATCTTTCCTGTGAGATTATCAGGAAATAATATTAGCAGCAGACGACAGTGGACAGTGGGATTGCCAAAGGCGGTTGGATAGTGTTTGAAATTGGAGTCGCGTAGTGCCTCATTAGTCTTGACTAATACAATTATTAACAGAGTGGCTTAGTGGTCTTGTGGTACGACTCTGGCATTAGGACTGTTGGGTGGGTCTCTGATGTGAATATCCTATAAGATGAGTCCTTGGAAAAGTCACAGTTTTCAGGGGTTTTAACATATTACGAGAACTACTAGTAAAAATTACCAATTTGACATTAATATGTTACAATATTGCCTTATAGAGAATGAAATTTCAAAACAGATTTAAGAGTAGCGCCCCTTTGTTGGAAGTCGCGTCTTGACAACCGACAGACGCTATCGCCATTATTAGTACCAATCATTAGCGGGAAGTTCAGGAAGTTTAGGAAGGGTTGTCTCATCGTATTGTATTATTTATCAACATCTTTTATTTTTAATTTGTAGTCTACATCATATTCTGTTAACATTTCATAATGGAGAAAACTAAAGAAAATATCTACGTTGATTATGATATGCATTTTTGTACAGAAATATGAATAATAAATTTTATATTTGGAGCGCTTGGCTTGTAGTTGGTTTGTTTACAAATAACTTCTCCGCCGGTGACGTCCAATCCTGGGACGCTACTCTTCCGCTAATCTCATTCCCTATAGACTAGTTACGGCATAAAACCTGGTTTTAAAGAAGTTTTATTGAATCAAAAATCGGTTTGGAGCAGCAGCGACTACTATACAAAGTCCTAGGTTTGGATCCAAAAATCCGTCGCACTACGGAATTTTCGTAATAGGACGCAAGTCTCACTATATTATTATCACTATCCTAGTCACAGAGCCACTGGTAACAATTTAGTACTACATACATGTGCGGCTATATGGTCTAGTGGTATGACACTCGCTTTCGTCTCGGCGCATAGTTGAGTCCTTGGAAAATGCTCTTTACTCACATTCTCCCACCGTACTCATGTGTAAAATGAGTACCTGTAAATGAGTACGTTAACAGAGTCGCCTCTATCCGAAAAAAAATGTAATATCGCCTAACAGGCGCTAATTTTTCGTCCTAATAAATGTTAAGCGTTGCTGTTGGTCAGGGACCCCTTGTAAAGCGCTTTGAGCACTTTTGGTGGATATTGCGCTATATAAATTCTCTAAAAAGCTCAACCCAGTGACAGAGCCAATGATAACCATTTAGTACTACTACAAACTACAAGATCACAAGAAGACATTGACAATAGCATCAGCATCAGCAGCAGACTACGATAGTCAACTGACTGCCTAAGGCTGTCATCGATGTGTGGGAAGGGAGGGGGGGGGGGGGGGTTGAGTGAAAAACTAACTACATTATTATACAGTTTCAGCACACACACACACACACACACACACACACACTACCACCATCCTTAATCAATAACTACCCCTCACACCCCCAACCCCCAACAGGTTAGTGAGCTATGCCACACCCCCCCCCCTCCCCCAACAGGTTAGTGAGCTGTGCAACCCCCCCCCCCCCCCCCCCCCCCCCCCCCTCTCCCCTTTGCCACCCCTTTCACCACCTACCATCGCTATGCACTTCGATTGATATGCAGCGTTGTCATTACTCTTCCCGCCAATTTTATTACCCTGGTAATACTCGACCCGTGACAAAAAAAAAATCCAATAAATAAATAAATATCAAACAAAAACATACAAAAAACAAACGAACAACTCCCCTCCCCCTCCCAAAAAAAAAAAAAAAAAAAAAAAAAAAAAAAAAAAAAAAAAAAAAAAACCCCTCCACACAAAAACAAAAACAAATGTTAACAACAACAACAAACAGAACCGGGTACTCGCATGGTACTGGTGTATAAAAATAGAACATTTTGAATGTCCAAGTGGAACCGGACTTGTATAGATAGAACGAAGATGACGTCACTCTAGTCTTTGTTATTGTTTTTTGTTGCCATCCACGTTTATGAGTACTTCTAACTAAACTGCATTAACCAGACTATAAACGTTTAAGGTTACTCATAGTTTTGTGTGTTGGTCCGTTTTATTTCCGGATGGCAATGTTGTGAGCTTCCTTGCCAAGCGCACACTATCTATAGATAGTTCGAAGATGACGTCACTCGGGTCTTTGTTATTGATTTTTGCCATCCGCGTTTATGAGTAATGCTCACTGAACTGTGTTAACCCGACTATAAACGTTCATGGATACACACAGTTTTGTGTTTTGGTCCGTTATACTTCCGGATGGCAATGTTATGAGCTTCTTAGCCAAGCGCACACTATCTATATCCGTTATACTTCCGGATGGCAATGTTGTCAGCTTCCGAGCCAAGCGCACACTATCTATAGCTCAACTACAGTGAAACCCCGTTCTTGATAGAATCGTATCGAAACAACAAACGACAGATTGACCCGGGGCTGTAGGGTGGGTGTGAGATTCAAGTACATCATTAGACAGTCCTCACTACAGCTAGTCAACAACCCCCCCCCCCTCTCCCCTCAATGGGTTTGATTCAGATATGGCAGAAAGTGCATTGCGACAGACCGCCATCTTGTACTAAAAATGGCTACCACGTGATATTATGAACCAGGCCACCATTATCAAAGAACCACAAATCATAATTCTGTGTACAAAGATTGTCAAGAAACAACAGACGACAGACAGTTTGCCCGGGGCTGTTGGGTGGGTGTAGGATTCAAGTACATCATTTGTATTAGACAGTCCCCGCTACCCCTAATCAACACCCTCTCTCTCTCTCTCTCTCTCTCCCTCCCTCTCTCTCTCTCTCTCTCTCTCTCTCTCTCTCTCTCTCTCTCCCTCTCTCTCTCTAGCTCTTCCCCCCCCCCCTTTTTTAATGGATTTGAGTCAGATATGGCAGAAAGTACAATGCGAAAGACCACCGCCATCTTGTACTCAAAATGGCTATCACCTGATATTGAACCAGGCCACCATCATCAAAGAACCACAAATCATAATTCTGTGTACAAAGATTGTCAAGAAACAACAGACAACGGATTGCCCGGGGCTGTTGGGTGGGTGTCAGATTCAAGTACATCATTAGACAGTCCTAGCTACCCCTAATCAACAACCTCTCTCTCTCTCTCTCTCTCTCTCTCTCTCTCTCTCCCTCTCTCTCTCTCTCTCTCCTCTCTCTCCCTCTCTCTCTCTCTCTCACTCTCTCTCTCTCTCTCTCTTTCTCTCTCTCCAACTTTTAATGGATTTGAGTTAGATATGGCAGAAATTACATTGCGACAGACCACCATCTTGTACCCAAAATGGCTACCACGTGATATTGAATCAAGACACAGTCCCCACTAATCAACAACCTCTCCTATACCCCCCCACCCCCGCCTCCCCCCCCCCCCCCGGGCCGGGCACCAACGCGCGCGAGAGCACGCGCACCCCAATTCCAAACCTGCCTAGTACTACGATAAATTCGTAGAAATACGAATGTTTTGGCTCCAGCTGCAGAACTGGATTTGCCTCTGACACCCCCCTCGTGGATCTTTACCTTGCAGTTGGTGAGGGGGCTTGAGGCACACGGGAGGGCAAAGGTGTAAATCCCGGTCGACCGTCACGAGACCATCCCGGGTATCGAGCCAACGAGCCACATGAGCTGCTCGCCCCGGTGTGTGACTAAATTTGATCCAAACCCGGTGCCCGAATAGCAGCCCTATCCCGGGCGCCACACTATTGTCCTTATGTCGAGTCCCAACCAGTCCCGTCAATGGCGAAGCGGTCTGCCGCCTAGCCAAATAATACCGCGTTCGTGTCGCCCGGGTCGTCGGCACGTCCGAGAAAAAAGCGAACGTCCCATGCATCAATCGATTCGCGGCCTGCCGATTGGAAAATGCGACGGCGGGGATGGCGAACTGACGCGTATATTGTCCCTGAACGTCGAGAGCCAGAGTATGGCAAAAAATGAGCTTTTATCAAAGCTATTGGCCGTTCATTGCGTTGATATCCTCCTTTTACAGGAGACCCACCTTTATTCAGGCGCGCAATCTTCCCGATTCCAGATCCCAGGCTATACGGTGGTCCAACGCGAGGACACTTCGAGGCTCAAAGGAGGGGTTAGCGTTTACGCTAAAGAGCCATCGAAGGTAAGGGTCATTGAGAGCGTAACGGACAGCAATGGGGTGAACCGAATTTCCGTGGAAGTAGGTGGACTGTGTTTGCATAATATTTACAAACCACCTAGAGCGACTTGGACTACACCACCGGTACCGGTGGTCAGCCATCCTTCCATCTGTCTGGGAGACTTTAATAGTCACCATCACGAATGGGGCTACCGAGACTGCAACGAGGCAGGAAGACAACTCCGCTCATGGATGGACTGTAATGATCTACACCTAGTGTACGATCCTACAGCCAAGGGTACCTTCCGGGGTACCCGCCATAAGAAGGAGTACACTCCAGACCTCACCCTCGTAACGAAAAGCGCGAACGGTGAACCGCTGCAGGTGAAGCGGACAGTCCTCGGGGACTTTCCGCATAGCCAGCACAGGCCGGTTCTTGTCACAGCTGGGGTGACAATACCGAGGGTGCAGTCTCTCCCACTTTGCAGATGGAATTTCAGGAAGGCTGACTGGGAGGAATTCAGTTCCTATATCGAGCAGGTCTGCCCTGCCATTCCTCCCAAGTCCAAGAATATAACCAGATTTAGTAGGCTACTGGTTAAGAGCGCTCAACGCTCTATTCCACGGGGCAAGCGGAAATTCTACACCCCTTGCTGGACAGCAGAGTCGGAAGAGCTGTACCGAGAGTACCAGCAGACCCAGTCTCAGGACACAGCCGATAGACTACTTCAGTCTCTGGCAGAGGGAAGGAAGCAACGGTGGCAGGAGACCGTGGAAAGTCTCGACTTTACACACTCCAGCCGCCACGCTTGGCGTTTGATAAAGAAATTGGACCCCGATCGGAATTTCGCGAAGGCTGCACCGGAATGCGAGGCAGACACAATTGCCAAGAATATTAAGAACCGTAGTAAGCGGGTCCCTAATCAGGCTTTTGAGCGCGGTGTCCGCAAGGCGTACCGAACGATTTTGGACTCGCTACCTGCGGAGGAGTCGGACTGGACGGCCCCGTTCAGTCCCCGAGAAGTGGGTGCAGCCATTAGCGAAGTAAAGAACGGCAAAGCAGCAGGGATAGATGGTGTATATCCCGATATGGTGACGCATCTGGGCCCCAGGGCACGGGCCTGGCTAGCAGAGGCAATGTCGGACGTCCTTGCAAAAGGAAAGCTTCCACAAGTGTGGAAGCACGCGAAGATAGTTGCCATCCTGAAGCCAGGGAAGCCGGCGAAGGAGGCAGACAGTTACAGACCCATATCGCTGCTGAGCTGTCTTTACAAATTGCTGGAGCGTGTTCTATTAAACCGATGGGGGCCGGTCCTAGACGCTGCCCTGCCACCAGAGCAGGCAGGCTTCAGGGAAGGGAGGTGCACCACGGAGCAGGTCATTGCCCTTACAGAGCATATTGAGCACGGGTTCGAGAGAAAACAGCAAACAGGTGCTGTGTTTATAGACCTATCAGCGGCGTACGATACGGTCTGGTGCGATGGGTTAATGCTCAAACTTGCAAAAATCATAAGGTGCAAAAAGACCTTGAAGTTGTTCTCTTCGATCTTAGGGGAAAGGCAATTCCACGTCGCGCTGGGAGACGTCACGAGCAAAGTAAGGAAATTGAAGAATGGGGTCCCTCAGGGGTCGGTACTTGCGCCAATGTTGTTTAACGTTTACATTAGCGATATGCCGAACACTTCCTCCCTGAGGCTGGGATACGCAGACGACTGGGCACTCGTTACTCAGAGTAAAGTGTGGACCCGTCTCGAGAGCGTACTCAGCGAGGACGTCACCAGACTCAAATCCTACTTTGACAAGTGGTACCTGAAGATGAACACTTCAAAAACCGTGGCCACTGCATTTCACTTATGCAGTGGTTGGCACACCCGTAAACTGAATGTCCTAGTCGGGGACCAGCCACTCCCATATGAGCCGCGTCCAAAATATTTAGGGGTGACGTTGGATCGCAGCCTTACCTATCGGGCTCATCTCGAAGGGGTTGCCCGGAAGATAGAGAAGCGGAATAGTCTTCTGAGGAAGCTGGCGGGATCGACTTGGGGCGCTAGCCAAGCGCTCCTGAGAACATCCGCCCTGGCACTATGCTATTCCACCGCGGAGTATTGCGCTCCAGTGTGGGGTAGAAGCAGAAACGTTGAGAAGGTGGATGTAAAACTTCGCAAGTCGATGCACATAGTGTCGGGAACGCTAGCAACAACCCCTAGAGAATGGGGCCCGGTAATGGCAGCGATCCAGCCCCCGATGTCCGGAGAGAGACCATTACGGGAAACTGGCTGAGTAAGATCAAAGAGAGAGGGAATGGGGATACCCCTCTCATGCGCATAATGAACGGTGCCCCCGTTTCGAGCCGAAATAAGTCCCGGCAACCCTTGTACGCAGAATCCCTGACTACGGACAGAGCTGCACATACGAGATGGAAGTCGGTTTGGACGAATTCAATCCCTCGTGGGGGCGGGGACCTACACTCCTCTAAGCTTGGTGAGAAGTTGCCAGGCTTTGATACCAGTAAGAGGAGACACTGGGTAGCTGCGAATCGGCTTCGGTCGAGGAGCTGCCTAACGGCCGGTGCGTTACATCAGTGGGGTCTAACTTCCTGTCCTTTATGTCCACGCTGTGGACAAGAACCCGAAACGGCAGAGCATCTAGTCGAAAGGTGTGTTGTGACGATGCTACCAGGCGGGTTCGCGACGGTGCACGAATGCGGACCGGACTTTGCTGATTGGGTCGATCGTCATAACATAATAGTGTGAACCATAAGAAGCTGCTGCCTCTGACACGAATTCAATCCCTCGTGGGGGCGGGGACGTACACTCCTCTAAGCTTGGTGAGAAGTTGCCAGGCTTTGATACCAGTAAGAGGAGACACTGGGTAGCTGCGAATCGGCTTCGGTCGAGGAGCTGCCTAACGGCAAGTGCGTTACATCGGTGGGGTCTAACTTCTTGTCCAATATGTCCACGCTGTGGGCAAGAACCCGAGACGGCAGAGCATCTAGTCGAAAGGTTTGTTGTGACGATGCTACCAGGCGGGTTTGCGACGGTGCACGAATGCGGACCGGACTTTGCTGATTGGGTCGATCGTCATAACATAATAGTGTGAACCATAAGAGGCTGCTGCCTCTTTGACTGGCTGCGAATCGGCTTCGGTCGAGGAGCTGCCTAACGGCAAGTGCGCTTCATCGGTGGGGTCTTTCTACCTGTCCAACATGTACCAACTATAACAAAGAAAGTATAGGTAGAATGCGCTCGGCCAAGGAGTTCACAACATTGCCATCCGGAAGTATAACGGACCAACACACCAAATCTGTGTAACCATGAACTTTTATAGTCTGGTTAATACAGTTTAGTGAGAACAACTCACAAACGCGGATGGCAAAAACAATAACAAAGGCCTGAGTGACGTCATCTTCGAACTATCTATTGGACTGGAACCCTCAGGGCAGAAAATCAAGGGGAAGGCCACGAGGAACATGGAGAAGAATTAAAGAAGCTGATATAGAGAGAAGTGGTAAGACCTGGAATGAGATAAAAAAAAAAGTTGGCTCAGGATAGAGAAAGATGGAAACTGTTTGTCTGTGGCCTATACCCTGACCCAGGGTGAAAAAGGCAATGATGACGATGATGATGATGATATAGAAGGATGGAAACTGTTTGTCTGTGGCCTATACCCTGACCCAGGGTGAAAAAGGCAATGATGATGATGATGAACATGTACCCGCTGTGGGCAAGAACCTGAGACGGCAGAGCATCTAGTCGAACGGTGTGTTGTGACGATGCTACCTGGCAGGTTTGCCTCGGTGCACGAGTGCGGACCAGACTTTGCTGATTGGGTCGATCGTCATAACATAGTTGTGTGAGAACCATAAGAGTCTGCTGCTTCTTTGACTCAATAAATCTTGTTGAAAAGGCAAGTTTAGTTCCTTAGAAATTGCATTCGGCACTTTGGACAATTTTTGGATCATGCTGAGATCAAATTGTTTATTTCTAAGCTATTTAAAGTTAATGTTTCCACCATAACCACGAAGCTAGAAAAGTACGAAAACACAACAATCTACTTTCACTTTCACTTCCTGATGAGAGCGTAGTAAGCTCTAAACAATATTGTAGAAGTTGATCATAATTGTGGCCCGTCGTCTCAAAACGGTATTATGTCGGAACGAACCAGATGCTTAAAAGCCAAATTTAATGTTAAACTGGTCAAAAATATAAATTGTTGGCATTAGCACCCTAAAATATGGTATCCGTTCTCCTCAATAAAACATACAAACTCAACATAAGTCTGATATTTCTGGCTATAAATTCAATTTTCAACATCTCAACCATCCCGACTTAATACCGTTTTGAGGGGAAGGGTCACAATTATACTTGAAATATTTTATAAAGATAATTTTTCTATTTTCCCCCTTGAAACTACGATTTTTTAAAATTTCAGGTAGGTTGGTAGCTCCGCAATCCCATCCCATCCCATCCCCTGCCTTTTCACTGTTATAGATAGTATGCGCCTTGGCTAAGAAACTCACAACATTGCCATCCGGAAGTATGACGGACCAACACATAAAACTATGTGTAACCTGGAATGTTTATAGTCTAGTTAATACAGTTTAGTGAGAATTACTCATAGACGCGGATGGCAAAAAAACACAAAAAAAAAAACACAAAAAAAAAAACAAACAAAAAAACAATAACAAAGACCTGAGTGACGTCAACTTCGATCTATCTATAGATAGAATGAAGTTGACGTCACTCAGGTCTTTGTTGGTTTTTTTTTTGCCATCCGCGTTTATGAGTAATTCTCACTTAACTGTATTAACCTGACTATAAAAGATTATGGTTACACAAAGTTTTGTGTGTTGGTCCGTTATACTTCCGGATGGCAATGTTGTGAGCTTCTTACCCAAGCGCATACTATCTATAGGGAAAGATTGATGTCCAGCCTGGGCTTGATGTCTCCAGCAGCTCAAGTTTTGGTGATGGCGTTTGTATTGGACTATGTTTTGTTTTTGTTTTTAATAGTTTTACGGCGCTTGCAACACATTTAGGTTATATCAGCGCCAGTAAAAAGGAAGAAAATGGGATAGTAAAAAGTTCTAGAATTACAATCGAAGCACCCAAGAGAAAGTAAGACAAAAGGGAACTGGGAACAAATAGGGATCAGATGCAGATCCCAAGAGCAGACCATCAATGTACTCAGTTTGAGATCATCTATAAGTCTCATCCGGACACAAGCACAAAATCCAACAAAGAGGAATACACTCAAATGCTTACATTATACATTAAAAATAACAAATATAATAATACATAACAGAGAGATGATTTACAAGGAAAAAAATATCATCTCCCAAAACAATAACTATGCTTTTGACTGTTTCCCTCCCAGCTAGGACTCAGGCCAGGGCCAGAACAAAACCAAGTAATCTCATTCCAAGACAAAGACAGAAAGCAAGTTGGAAAACAGATATAGGGGAAAGAAGACACAGCAAGTACCTCCCTGCCCACTATGGGAGGTCAGGAACCCCACCCAAAATTGGACTATGTATGTCTCATTGTGGCCGTGAGCAAGTCACTTAGCTTTAGCTCAATTTGCCTCGCTGCACTGCAGCTGACGCCTGGGTTATTCCTGGGTTGGAATGGATCCTTAAGAAAAATTTCCCTCTAGGGGTGAATAAAGGGAATTTATTTATTGATTTTTCTGAGTGTATAACAAGGCAGGCCAAGACAAACAATTTAGCATAAAATAACTTCTTTTTCACCCCCCCCCCCTTCCTCCTAAAAAAATAAATCTTCTATTCATCCTGTCAACCATCCAGTAAATGGGTAGGTGGATCAAATTCAGGCCTGGCTGAAAGTGCTTTGCCATAGGTTACGGTCCTGTACTGGTACAGAACCCCCCCCCCCCCCCCCCCCACGAGTGCTTTTTACCACAAATCATGGTCCTGCCATGAAAATTGAAAAAAAAAAAAAAATCACAACAGGATCGCAACCCGCCGTGCCATTTCAATCCACCAGAAAATATAGAATAATTTAGAACCAGATGATGAGACAGGACGTATTAGTAGACGAGAGTCAAAATGCCTGGGGCTGTTGGTGAGTCTAAGATTGGACTAGTACCTCATTAGTCTCTCTCCACTCACAACTATCACCATAACCCCCCCCCCCCCCGCGCGCCCCCCACACACATATTACTAGAGCATTTATATAGAGCAATATCCACTAAACATGATCAAAGCGCTTTGCAATAGCAAAACGTAACATATGGAACGAGACTTGACGCCTGTTGGGCGACATGACCTTTTTTGTTCCGAACAGAGTGGATTCTTGTGTCAGGCTATAGATAGAATGCGCTTGGCCAAGGAGTTCACAACATTGCCATCCGGAAGTATAACGGACCAATACACAAACTCTGTGTAACCATGAACGTTTATAATCAGGTTAATACAGTTCATGAGCATTATTCATAAACGCGGATGGCAAAAAACAATAACAAAGACCCGAGTGACGTCATCTTCGAACTATCGATAAGTTAACGATGGCTACGCAAAGACCCACAAGGACTTATATATTTTGACGTCATTTTTTTTTTTTTTTAGGATTTTGCAGCGCCCAGTGAGTTGTCGTTTATAGAGCTCAAGGAAACAAGTGATTCCATTGGTTGAACTATTGAATACAACCTACGATTTGTTTTCTTTTGTGGCCAAAGACTTGTCTTTTGACGTCATTTTTTGGTCAGTGTCAGGCTATGTTAACGATGGCTACGGTTCTTGTGCCAGGCTATACGTGTACGATGGTGACGATAGGACTCACTAGGACTTAGATTTTGACGTCATTTTTAGGTTTGTGGACCGCCTCTTGAGTTGTCGTTAGTAGAGCTCAAGGAAACAAGTGATCCCGTTTGTTGAACTGTTGAATACAACCTACGATTTGTTTTCTTTTGTTGCCAAAGACTTGTCTTTTGACGTCATTTTTTTGGTCAGTGTCAGGCTGTGAGTTTGCGAAGGCTACGATTTCTGGGTCTCTCTCCCTTCCCCCCCCCCCCCCCCCCCTCTCGCTCTCTCTTTCTCTCTCTCTCTCTCTCTCTCTCTCTCTCTCTCTCTCCTCCATTAGTCTCATAATATTGTGTTATGTTAGATTATCTTAACTTTAACTAACCTTTGTGTCGAAAGCGCCTATAAACACCTAAAAACAAAAACAAAAAAAACAATAACTTACCTTTCAGATATGATATATTATAATACGCAGCACACATAGATAGTATGCAGATGACGTCACTCAGGCCTTTGTTATTGTTTTTGCCATCCGCGTTTGTGAGTTGTTCTCACTAAACTGTATTAACCAGACTATAAAAGTTCATGGTTACACAGAGTTTGTGTGTTGGTCCGTTATACTTCCGGATGGCAATGTTGTGAACTCCGTGGCCAAGAGCATTCTATCTATATTACAACGTATGAAAACCAGCAGGGAGTCGTTTTGGTTTTATGTCTCAAGCACTTGCGTCCGTTTGTCGTCTGTCACAAGTAAATCATCCAAAACGAATTGAGGTAAGGTTGTTTATGATAGGGGTAGGGGTGGGTAGGGGTGGGTAGGTAGGTGATTCATGAGAGGACCAGGGACATCTATCTATAGATAGTTCGAAGATGACGTCACTCAGGCCTTTGTTATTGTTTTTGCCATCCGCGTTTGTGAGTTGTTCTCACTAAACTGTAGAGATAGTATGCAGATGAGGTCACTCAGGCCTTTGTTATTGTTTTTGCCATCCGCGTTTGTCAGTTGTTCTCACTAAACTGTATTAACCAGACTATAAAGTTCATGGTTACACAGAGTTTGTGTGTTGGTCCGTTATACTTCCGGATGGCAATGTTGTGAACTTCTTGGCCAAGCGCATTCTATCTATAAACCAGACTATAAAAGTTCATGGTTACACAAAGTTTATGTGTTGGTCCGTTATACTTCCGGATGACAATGTTGTGAACTTCTTGGCCAAGCGCATACTATCTCTAGGCTGTTCCAGATGAGGACCCATCACAATCACAAGGTCAGTGAAGTCTACATATAGATAGAACGAAGATGACGTCACTCGGGTATTTGTTATTGCTTTTTGCCATCCGCGTTTATGAGTACTTGTCACTAAACTGTATGAACAGACTATTAAAATCTTATGGCTTCACCTATTTTTGAGTGTAAGTCCCTTATACTTCCGGATGGCAATGTTGTGAACTCTTTAGCCAAGTGCATACTATCTATACAGTCAGTCTCGATAGCTAGGAGGACGATGATGGTTGATGGTTTGACAACGACACGGTCGACAGGCAGAACGCTTTGATGATGACGATAATGTATGGAGGAAGTGTGTTTATGTATATGTGTGTGTGTGTTTGTTTGTGTGTGTGACCAGTGGTCAATCAAGATGACGATGGTAGAGATGGTGACTTGATATTAAAGATATTATTATTGAAGAGGCATCCGCTGAACGAAAAATTCCAACTTCTGCGCTCCGGAAGACGGTATCTAGAAGCAAAATGTCGGACAAATCGACATAAGACAACCTTCATTCCAACCGCCATAAAATTAATTAACAAATCTTCTGTGGAAAAATGAGACAACCAATGAAAATAACGAGAAGCAGTGTCGTGAATCATCATCATCGACATTGCCGCCGTCGTTATCATCATCATCATCATCATCATCATCATCATCATCATCATCATCATCATCATCATCATCATCATCATCATCATTATCGTAGTCATCATCATCATCATCATCATCATCATCATCATCATCATCATCATCATCATCATCATCATCATCATCATCATCACAATTATTGCCATCTTCTTCTTAATATAAGACACTATATTTATAATATGGTTATCTGCTGTCCCAGAAAATATATCGTATCGTTCTATCTGTC
>NC_088374.1:14026718-14046718 GCF_034508935.2 Berghia stephanieae
CTAACGATGTGAAGAAAATAAACAAAGAAAAACAACTTCTGATACCAGCGGACAAATCCAACAACTATTATAAAATGACACCTGAGGAATATGATAAAATGACACACAAACAAATCAACAAAGACTATAAGAAAGACAGAACACATAGAACCGAAGAGATCACAAAAGAAGATAAGAATATAGCGAACAGACTTGACCTTAGCGATCGAATCGATATAGCACCAAGAAGAGAAGCGTTCATCACATTAAAAGATCACAAGCCTGACTTCAAAAATAATCCAAAATGTAGACTAATAAATCCATACAAATCTGAAATTGGAAAAATCAGCAAAAAGATATTAGAAAAAATAAATAAAAACGTCAAAGAAGCAACTAAATTCAACCAGTGGAAAAACACCGATGAAGTCATTGAATGGTTCAAAAATATCCAAAACAAAGAAAACTGCACCTTCATCTCTTTCGACATTTGCGATTTTTACCCCTCCATCACTCCAGACTTACTAAACAAAGCATTGGAATTCGCAGCAAAATACACCAACATCACAGAAGAGGAAAAACACATCATCAAACACACCAAGCACAGCACACTATACTACGACAACACACCGTGGACAAAGCGACACAATGATTTCGACGTAACAATGGGTTCGTTCGACGGTGCTGAAACATGCGAACTGGTCGGACTCTACATCCTGTCACAACTACAACATACACACACATACATCGGCCTCTATAGAGATGACGGACTCGCTATAACCAACAGACGACCAAGAGCGAACGAAAACATCAAAAAACAAATCTGTAAAATATTCCAAAACAACAATTTAAAAATCACGATAGAAGCAAACAAAAAAACAGTTGACTTCCTCGACATCACATTCGACATAAAATCCAATTCATTCCAACCGTTCAGAAAACCAAACAACACCATTAGCTACATTAATAAAAATAAAAACAGCAACCACCCCCGTCCCGTCATTGAAAACATACCAAAAAACATTGCACTGAGGGTGAGCAAACTTTCGGAAAACAGAGAGATATTCAACGTCGCAGCCACCCCCTACAAAGAAGCACTCACAAAAAGTGGATACAACACACCATTTGTATACACAGACGCCTCCCTCTCATGTAAACCCCAACACACAAGTGAAGAACATAAAACAAGAAAACGACACATAACTTGGTTCAACCCACCTTTCGACATAAACGTCAGCACAAACATAGGACAGCAGTTCCTGAAACTAATTGATACACACTTTCCAAAAAACCACAAGCTACATAAAATTATCAACAGGAATACCATAAAAATAAGTTACTCGTGTATGCGCAACATAGAACAAATAATTTCAAGCCACAACAAAAAAATATTAATAAACCACCGACAAGAGCAAAACCCACCCACTAGAAAATGCAACTGCAGAAATAAAGAACATTGCCCGCTAAACAAACAATGCTTAGAATCAAGTTTAATTTACCAAGCCACAGTCACAGAAACTAAAACAAACAAGCAAGAAAAATATGTAGGACTAACAGAAAATAATTTCAAAACAAGATACAACCTCCAAACCTCAACATTTAGAAACACTAACAAAAAAACATCCACAAAACTCAGCGAACATATTTGGAAATTAAAAGACAACAAAATAGACCACAACATTTCATGGAAAATTTTATCTAAAGCAACAGGATACACACCAACATCAAAACAATGTAGCTTATGCCTGGAAGAAAAATATACCATAATCAAACAACCTCATGAAGCCACACTCAACATGAAAAATGAGATCTACGGAAAGTGTCCCCATCGGCGCAAATTCCTCTTAATTAACTTCAAACCGGAACCACTTCAAGAAACAACAACAGTCAACAAAACAACTCAGTCCTGAAGATGGCAAATTAAGCCTGAAACATCGATGTGGACTGCCCCAAACATTGTGGTAAATATTTTAAATAATATATATATATATATATATATATATATATATATATATATATATATATATATATATATATATATAGATAGATAGATAGATAGATAGATAGATAGAGATAGATAGATAGATAGATAGATAGATAGATAGAGAGAGAGAGAGAGAGAGAGAGAGAGAGAGAGAGAGAGAGAGAGAGAGAGAGAGAGAGAGAGAGAGAGAGATCAGATAACCACCGAAAGTATTGAAAGATTAAAACTCAACAGAGAGTAAAAGAGTAAAAGGCAACGAGCAAAAGAAAGGAAACACGACGGGATAATTAACTCCCCTCTATCCCCCGAGCAGACGTTCGACGTTCCCCGTTTAAAATCGATAGGAAAGCCTAATCGAGCGAAATTGAATACAATAGGGGCCCTTACGCCCCCCTCCCTCCCATCCCCCCTACATACCCCGAGTCGTGGACGTATCCGGTTATTAAAACATGATATCTCAGCGATCGGTCGATTCTATTATGACAGACAAAAGGGGGTTAGGGAATTGTTTGAAGGGTGAAGGAAGGAGAAGAAGGAGGAGGTGGACGAGGAGAGGTGACGGACAGTGTTGCCAGGTTGGCGGATTTTCCGTCAAATTGGCGGATTTTTTTATCATCGCGTGGCGGGGAAAAATGGCCTGGCGGAAGGAGGATTTTTTTTTTGGCGGATAAAAAAAGTAAAAGTATAGCAATCAAGTTTAATTATTTCTTCCCCCCCCCCAACCCCGTGAAGTGACATTTAGGAGCCCCTATCGTGAGCGTACTGTTGGCCTACATCTGTATTACACAAACAAATTCAGATTAACTGAAAGTGAAAACAGTATCCCAACAGTCTAACTCCCGCTCAAACAAAATCCGAATTTTCAAGCTTTTAAAAAGGAAACAGTTGTAAATAGTTGAGTAGCGTTTAGTAACATACTTTTTTTTTACTCCGAGACAATACACTATTGTTGATTATAAGTGTTTTAAATCAAATGGCGGATTATTATTATTATTATTATTATTATTATTATTATTATTATTATTATTATTATTATATTATTATTATTATTATATTATTATTATTATTGGCGGATTTTGTGCAAATGTCGCAGGTGAAGTAGGATAAAGTTGGCGGATTTCTGGCATAAAGTTGGCGCGATTTTTGCAAAGGCACCTGGCAACACTGAGGACGAGAGGTGACGGACCGTCGAGTGAAGACAGACAGACGAGACATCATCATTGGCCGACGGGGCCGATGCACTGAAAACACACAGCACAATATAGCACAGCGGGATATTGGCAGTTTTCACACATTATGGACATAAGGTTGAGTCGAGTTCAATAGTTCAAAATAATATAAATAAATAAAATGGAATCTTTTTAACTCACTCAATCCTAGAGGATTGTTGTTTCTTTCCAAAATTTGAGAGAAAAAGTGTATCAAAAATGAGCATGAGTATAGATATTCTTATTCAACTAAAAACTAAAAACATAAGCTTTGATACTACACCTATAATTTGTCTCAGAAAAATGTAAAAAATAGGCATGGGGTAAAAGTAACCCAGGTAAACTACGGATATAGTCGGTTTTAGGGTTGAGTGAGTTAAGTTATGACTTTATTTATTCAGAAATACATACGCCATACTATCAAATTTCACTGACCTCCGGTTTCCGATTACGGTTGGTGTTTGGTTGAGAATTCGTAACTGAGCTACGGCAAGATGACTCAAGGCCACATTTTAAAAAACATTTTAAAAAATTGAGCTTTATATAGCGCAACATCCACTAAATGTGCTCAAAGCGCTTTACAAGGGTTCCCTGGTCAACAACAACATTTAACATGTAGGACGGGACATGACGCCTGTTAGGCGATATTACAATTTTTCAGACAAAGACAACGCTGTTAACGGCCAGGTACTCATTTTACACCCGAGTACAGTGAGAGAATGGGAGTAAAGAGCCTTTTCCAAGGACTCAACTATGTGCCGAGCTCAAGGCTCGAACCCAGGACCTTCTGATCCTAGACCACATAGGTCTTTGGGAATCGAACTCAGTTCTTTATGGACACGAAGCAAAGACCAGTTTGGTATTTTTAATGCAAAACCTTGAATAATGCAACATAGTTTCGGGTTTATTTGTTTCTGATCTGTCAGTCGGTCTATCTCTCTATCTATTATCTATTATCTATCTATCTTATCTATCTATCTTATCTATCTATCTTATCTATCTATCTTATCTATCTAACTTATCTATCTATCTATCTATCTATTATCTATCTATCTATCTATCTATAATATCTATCTATCTATCTATCTATCTATCTATCTATCTATCTATCTATCTATCTATCTCTCCATCCATCCATCCCTCCATCCATCTATCTATCTATCTATCTATCTATCTATCTATCTATCTATCTATCTATCTATCTATCTATCTATCTATCTATCTATCTATCTATCTATCTATCTATCTATCTATCTATCTATCTATCCATATCCTTCTTTTTCTTGAGCGTTGAAACCATAAGCATTGACATTAGCCTATACTATACTATATTATCCGTTTGATATTTTGCCAGATTTCAGCAAGTCTTTTTAACAAAAACAAGACACAGTATTGTTAAACAAGCTGTCCCAACCAATTTCACGATGAGTTTTATAAGTTTGACTTTTTATAGTATATTTTATTCTCATCAGGACAGTACAGCCGTAATCTGGAAAAACCCATATTTAAAAATGTGGCCAGAAATCTCGTCCTTCAAATATCGACCTATTTAAATGACCCTCATCTTGGCAAAAAACTCTCAAACCCGGGACTTCGCCGAAGTCCCGGGTTTGAGAGTTTTTGCCAAGATGAGGGTCATTTAAATCGGTCGATATTTGATGGACGAGTTTTCTGGCCAAATATTTTAATATGGGTTTTGTTTGATTGTTTTTTTCTCCATAATATGGCCGAGTATTGGGGTTTGCCAATATCCCATCAGTGACTGTTTGTCTGTCTGGTGTGTGTCCACAACAGTAGGGCGATCGCATGACGTGTAAACAGTAACAGTCTGTATTTAATTATTAGAATATAATCTGTGGTATGTGGAATGTGTCTGTTAGAATGGAATGGTGGTCACCTCACCACGGGTTGCCAGTTTGATGTTTTAAATGCCATATCGAAAGATAAAAAAAATAATAGTAAAAATTTGCTTGGATTTTATCTTTAATTTTATTTATCTCTTATTATTATTATTATTATTATTATTATTATTATTATTATTATTATTATTATTATTATTATTATTATCATTATCATTATTATTATTATTATTATTATTATTATTATTATTATTATCTATCATTATTATTATTATTATTATTATTATTATTATTATTATTATTATTATTATTATTATTATTATTATTATTATTATCATTATTATTATTATTATTAATTCATTTATTTATTTTTATATTTATTTATTTATTTGAGATTCGTTCTTACCATTCCGTTCTTTTTTTATTTTTTTTTTTTTTGGGGGGGGGGGGTGATTTTGTTTTTGTTTTTTGTTGTTGTTTGTTTTGATCAATTGCATTGGTCAGAAACAAATCAATTGCATGACTTTTATTTTTTTGTCCAATTGACTTTTTATCGGGTCAATATTCAGGGGGGATCGTTTCCCAATTTTCCATCCGTTTCTTGTCGAGTGTGTCCATAGATAGGGTGGTCACATGACGTGTAAACAGTCCATATTTAATTGGAGTGTCTGTGGTATGTGGAATAATGGTAATGGTGATGGTGGTGACTGGGTTGCCAGTGCGGCGTTTTAAATGCCAAAATCCAAAAATAAATAAAACCTTTATCCCGTCCTCGAGAGAGAGAGAGAGAGAGAGAGAGAGAGAGAGAGAGAGATAGATAGATAGATAGAGAGTGAGATAGATAGATAGAGAGAGATAGATAGAGATAGATAGATAGATAGAGAGAGATAGAGAGAGATAGATAGATAGAGAGAGATAGATAGATAGAGAGAGATGGAGAGAGAGATAGATAGATAGAGAGAGAGATAGATAGAGATAGATAGATAGAGAGAGAGAGATAGAGAGAGATAGATAGATAGATAGAGATAGATAGAGAGAGAGATAGATAGATAGATAGATAGAGAGAGAGAGAGAGAGAGACAGAGAGAGAGAGAGAGAGAGAGAGAGATGTGACGTCATATCGACCCACATGTGTTTTAGTCTTAGTTCTCCAGAACGATTACTTTTAGGCAACTTGGAATATTAATTTTTTTTTTTTTTCAATTTATTTAGCATTGTTTATTTGGGACAGCGTAGCTCTGCGTTACGGTCTTTACTTCGTACACGAAAGGTACCGAGTTTGATCACCCACGTGGCCTTGAGCGAGCAAGTCACCTCGCCCTTGCTTAATTTGCGGCGCCGCACTGCGGCTGACGCCTGGGTTATTCCAGATTCCAGTCTTCCCTTGGAATAGACCCTAGAGAAAAATTTCCTCTATGGGATGAATATAGGGAATTTTATTTTTTACTTTTATCATGTTTTTTTTTTAAATTTATATATTTTACCCATTTGGCATGTTTTCCAAAGCGTATGAAATAAATATGGCATACGTGAAGGTGACACCAGCAGCAACAGCAGGGGTGACACTTGGTCAAACACCTAACACTGAACAACACAGCTCAGCAGTCGCCGGCAACCGCCACCATCTGATAACAAAAGTCCCCAAACAACCCAGACACGAACAATGGCTATAGATAGTATGCGCTTGGCTAAGAAGCTCATAACATTGCCATCCGGAAGTATAACGGACCAACTCACAAAACCATGTAACCATGAACGTTTATAGTCTGGTTAATACAGTTCAGTGAGCATTACTCATAAACGCGGATGGCAAAATATAATAACAAAGACCTGAGTGACGTCATCTTCGAACTATATGGCAAAAAACAATAACAAAGACCTGAGTGACGTCATCTTAGAACTATCTAGATAGTTCGAAGATGACGTCACTCAGGTCTTTGTTATCTAGTTCGAAGATGACGTCACTCAGGTCTTTGTTATTGTTTTTTGCCATCCGCGTTTATGAGTAATGCTCACTGAACTGTATTAACCTGACTATAAATGTTGATGGATACACACAGTTTTTTTGTGTTGGTCCGTTATACTTCCGGATGGCCATGTTGTGAGCTTCTGAGCCAAGCGCATACTATCTATAGGGTGAAAGGTGAGCAAATAATAAAACCGATTTTACTATGAGGTAAATGTTCTACGTAACGGATCCTGTCCCCTAAAGAAAACAAATCGTGAGTGGTATTTAACAGTTCAACCAATGGAATCACTTGTTTCCTTGAGCACTACTAACGACAACTCACTGGGCTTTGCACAGATTAGCGGTAGAGTAGCGTCCCTTGATTGGACGTCACCCATAGTCTGTGACGTCACCGGCGGAAAAGTTATTAGAGAGAGAACATTGTGCGCATGCGTCCCTCGTCCTCGCTTCCAGTGAAAGCGGCTTGAGACACTTCAAAATCAAATTGACGTTCTCTCTGTAAGGTGACGTCCAATCAAGGGACGCTACTCTTCCCCTAATCTCATTCCCTACAAGTCCTGGTCGTATCTAGTGTCAGGCTGCTATAGATAGTATGCGCTTGGCTAAGAAGCTCATAACATTGCCATCCGGAAGTATCACGGACCAACACACAAAACTGTGTGTAACCATGAACGTTTATAGTCGGGTTAATACAGTTCAGTGAGCATTACTCATAAAAGCGGATGGCAAAAAACAATAACAAAGACCTGAGTGACGTCATCTTCGAACTATCTATAAGTTAACGATGGATACGCGACAACTTACTAGACACAAAACAAACCCCTAAACAATGACGTCAAACTATAAGTCCTGGTTGGTTTTAGTGTCCGGCTGCTATAAGTTAACGATGGATACGGTTTTAGTGTCAGGCTAAATGTTAACCGGGCTGATTGAGTCAGTTGCTTGGCATAATCATATTCTAAAATTAGCTATGACCAGACCAGTCCGAAAGGGGAGTGAAAAGTTACAGTAACTTCCTTGAGGGTAACGGTTGGGGAGGGGAGGGGGTTGGGGAGGAGGGTGGGGGGGGGGGGGGGGTTGGGGGGGTCTGTGCAAACAAAATGTTATCACCGATCTTTGGGAATTTCCCGACCCATGTTTGTTCGCGTTGTGTGTGTGTGTGTGTGTGTGTGTGTGTGAGAGAGAGAGTGTATGTGTGTGTTAGGGCGAAATAGGTGAGTGTGATACTTTACCCTTTTCAGGCCATATAGGGAATGAGATTAGCGGCAGAGTAGCGTCCCTTGATTGGAAGTCACCGGTGGAGAAGTTTTTTGTGAACAAACCAACTACAAGCCAAGCGCTCCAAATAAAGAAATTATTATTCATATTTCTGTACAAAAATGCATATCATAATCAACGTTATGCATTTTTGTACAGAAATATGAATAATAATTTTTTAATTGGAGCCCTTGGCTTGTAGTCTATTCTAAGTGTATTTCGTATTTCTACGAATATTTCGTAATACGAGAAAGGTGTAGTCTTTGTGTGTTCCATCGATAATGGATAAAGTCAACCGTTCATAAAATCAACCAATCTTTCTGGTCACGGGCGGTGTTGGCTTTAACATGTTTCCACTGTACTTGATATGACTGGAAGTGTGTGTGTGTGTGTGTGTGTGTGTGTGTGTGTGTGTGTGTGTGTGTGTGTGTAGGGGGGAGGAGGGTGTGGCCACTTGCAACAGCAGCAGAAGGTGACAGTTGGTGGGTCAAACATCGAACGAAAACACAACTGATTAAGACGAAGGGTGGCGAGAATAAAGACAGAGAAAGGGAGATAAATCATTGATTGAGTTGGGGGGGGGGGGGGGGGGGGGGGGTGTCTGACTGAACCATTCATTACCTGGCTACAAGTAGGAATGCTTGATTAATGTTATGTGTTCAGGTAAAATACTCACAACATATGCCAGCCGGATACAATGTACCAACATATAAAACTATGTGTAACCTTGAACTTGAACGGTTTTTTTTCTTTCATTTTGGTCTTTAAATATATAAATAATAGTATATAAATTAAAAAAAAAATAAAAATAAATAATTAGATATATATTTGACAAATAGATAGATAGATAGATAGATAGATAGATAGATAGATAGATAGATAGATAGATAGATAGATAGATAGATAGATAGATAGATAGATAGATAGATGGATGGATGGACAGATAGACTAACAGATAAATGGAAAAATAAACAAGTCAATCAATAAATAAATGAATAGACATATGACTAAATACATAGATAAATGAATGAATGAATGCATGAATGAATGAATGAATTAATGGATTTTAAAATAAATAAATAAATAAAAAATCTTTTCCTTGGCACGGCATAATGGGGGTGCATGTCACGTGACGTCCGGCAGGCAGACATTATAACGATTTTAATGGGACAATGACTAGGTGACAAGAGGAGATGACGGAGCAGGAAATGGGGGGGGGGGGGGGGGGGGGGGGTGAATAGTGGTGAAGGGTGGACGGGTCAAAAGGTCAGGCATAGCTTTGTAAATCCTCCTCCCTTTATATCTCTATAAATCAATAATAATAATCAATCTTATTCAAGGCTTAACTCTCTCCTTACCAGCCATTTTTAGAATTTCCCCCGAAAATTCACACCCACCCGACACAAAAATAGACTTTTCCTAATCAAACAAAAAAGTAAAATTGAATTCTATACAGAATGTTGTTCAGCAAAATGATGTCTACAACCCAGTGTTTAGTATTTATAGCTGTAATCAAAGCATTTCTTTACATTTTATGTGGTACATGAGAAATCAGAATGAGAAAATTGTCTTTTGCATCGTAACGAATGTGACGATTTTCCTGTGGGTGGTAAGGAGAGGGTTAAGTTAGACACGACCCTTCTCTGAAAAACCACGTATTTCACAGCCGTACTCTGGAAAAAACCCCCAAAAAACTCGTATTTAAACATTTGGCCAGAAAACTCAACCTTAAAATATCGGTCGATTTAAAACGACCCTCGTCTTTGCTTGGCAAAAAACTATCAAACCTGGGACTTAAAGAAAAACTTGGTAGAAGCCCCAGGCTTGAGATAGCCATGACATTCTTTTTGTTTGTCTTTGGAATCGATGTCAGAATCCCGTTGTACACGACATGACGTTGGGACTTTAAAAAAAACAAAGAAAAAAAAAGAAGAAAAAAAAAAAAAAAAAAAACAACAAACAATAACAAAAAAAAAACAAAACAAACAACAACAACAAAAAAAAACAACAAAAAACAAAAACAAACAAACAAACAAACCAAGAACTCTGTACAAACTCTGATGAACTGTGACCCTTCGCCTCAAAACGGTATTAAGTCGGGATGGTTGAGATGTTGAAAATTGAATTTATAGCCAGAAATATCAGACTTGTGTTGAGTTTGTATGTTTTATTGAGGAGAATGGATACCATTTTTAGGGTGCTAATGCCAGCAATTTATATTTTTGACCAGTTTAACATTAAATTCGGCTTTTAAGCATCTGGTTCGTTCCGACATAATACCGTTTTGAGACGACGGGTCACAACTGTTCGACAGACTTATTATAAATACGATTTGGATTGCTATAGATAGTTCGAAGATGACGTCATTCAGGTCCTTGTTATTGTTTTTTTTTTGCCATCCGCATTTATGAGTAATGATCACTTAACTGTATTAACCCGACTATAAACGTCCGTGGATACACACAGTTTTGTGTGTTGGTCCGTTATACTTCCGGATGGCAATGTTATGAGCTTCTTAGCCAAGCGCATACTATCTATACCAGCAGAATCAATTCATCAGCTGATGCTGCTGCAAAGCCCTCTCTATACACATGCCGACTCGCCGGGGATGTGGCGTGGAAACTAGAAGGCTCACTGCTCACGAGTCCCGCTGACAGCTATTAGCTATGATGATCAGCTGACATCATCAATGAGCCCAGGATTTGTGCGTGGCAGCAGCAGCCTCTTATGGTTTTCACACAACTATGTTATGACGATCGACCCAATCAGCAAAGTCTGGTCCGCATTCGTGCACCGTCGCAAACCCGCCGGGTAGCATCGTCACAACACACCGTTCGACTAGATGCTCTGCCGTCTCAGGTTCTTGCCCACAGCGGGTACATGTTGGGCAGGTAGAAAGACCCCACCGATGTGCGTGGCCATTCATCATTTGTGACCCGTCGTCTCAAAACGATATTATATCGGAACGAACCAGATGCTTAAAAGCCGAATTTAATGTTAAACTGGTCAAAAATATTAATTGCTGGCATTAGCACCCTAAAATATGGTATCCATTCTCCGCAATAAAACATACAAACTCAACACAAGTCTGATATTTCTGGCTATAAATTCAATTTTCAACATCTTAACCATCCCGACTTAATACCGTTTTGAGGCGAAGGGTCCCATTTCTAACACATTACGAAGCTGCTAGAAGCCGTGGACTGTAAAAAGTAATGAATACAAATTTCGAACGGTGGACATACATACAGAATACTGAAGTGACGTCATTGGGGATGATTTCAATTTTGTGAAATTGAATTTTTGAAGGACTATTTTTGAATACGTGCCACTTTTAAACGGTTATCACAGATTCAATAAATTTTACACCAATAGAAAGCTAGTTTTGTCTAGTTTTTAAATCATCTTTGTATGTCGTGATATTTGTACCAATTCTCTTCAACAGTCGTAACGTCATTTCCTTCCTAATAACGCATGGTAACTTAGTAACACTGGCTCTAAACTATAGGAACAATGGCGGACGCCCGTATGAAATATTTCTCTGGCGAGTATAAAAGCGTATCCAGAGGGAAAAAAACATACATTTGATCATGTTTTGACTTTTACACATTCTGATCACAAGGCATATGAAAAGTTCTAGCCAGCATGAAGAATATAAAGTAATGATTTTTTTTTTGTTTAGAACCAAGATAGCCGCCGTTGCCGGACGGCGTGACATCAGACTATTGAATCCAATTAATAGTGAGCTATCAACAGAAACAGACTGTCTAGTTTCTTTTGTAAATGACTATATTTATCTGACGTCTGTATAGATAGTTCGAAGTTGACGTCACTCAGGTCTTTGTTATTGCTTTTGCCATCCGCGTTTATGAGTAATGCTCACTGAACTGTATTAACCCGACTATAAACGTTCATGGAGACACACAGTTTTGTGTGTTAGTCCGTTATACTTCCGGATGGCAATGTTATGAGCTTCTTCGCCATACCATCTATATATAGTTCGAAGTTGACGTCACTCAGGTCTTTGTTATTGCTTTTTGCCATCCACGTTTATTATGAGTAATTCTCATTAAACTGTATTAACCAGACTATAGATAGAATGCGCTTGGCCAAGGAGTTCACAACATTGCCATCCGGAAGTATAACGGACGAACATACAAACACTGTGTAACCATGAACTTTTATAGTCTGGTTAATACAGTTTAGTGAGAACAACTCACAAACGCGGATGGCAAAAACAATAACAAAGGCCTGAGTGACGTCATCTGCATACTATCTATAAACGTTTAAAGTTACACTTGTTTTGTCTGTTGGTCCGTTATACTTCCGGATGGCAATGTTGTGAGCTTCTTAGCCAAGCGCATACGATCTATATATCCATTTATCAATCTATCTTCCTACATACTTATCTCTATGTGCGTGAGAATGTGTGCATGCATATGTCGTGTGTATTTTTACATGTGAATGTGTGTGAAGGTGTGTATGTGTGTGTGTGTGTGTGTGTATCGAAACGGTGTGTAAACAAAGCGATATCTGTTACAGTATTTCGTGTTAATAATAAATGTCTTCTAATCTCCTTGTCTAGCCAGTTCGTCAAACACAAGACTCGAGTTCTACAGTATATTGACAAAACAGCATATTCTCATTTTGGACAGAAAACATTTTCTTACATATTGATGTTATCCGTTTAGTTAAAACTCTCACAGCATCCGCTAGCCGGGTATAACGGACCAACACACAAAACTTATGTGTAACCCTGAACGTTAAAATATAGAATGCGCTTGGCCAAGGAGTTCACAACATTGCCATCCGGAAGTATAACGGACCAACACACAAACTCTGTGTAACCATGAACTTTTATAGTCTGGTTAATACAGTTTAGTGAGAACAACTCACAAACGCGTATGGCAAAAACAATAACAAAGGCCTGAGTGACGTCATCTGCATACTATCTATAGTCTGGTTAATACAGTTTAGTGAGAAGTACTCATACACATGGGTGGCAAAAAAAAAAAAACAAAAAAAAAAACAAAAAAAAAAAAAACAAAAAATAAAAAAAAAAAAAACAATAGCAAACATCTGAGTGACGTCAACTTCATTCTCTAAATGACGAAAACTTTTTTTTTGTCATTGTCCGTACGTTCCCAGTTGCCATAGAAGAGAAAGCGTTGCGTTGTCCATCGTGTATCTACAATATTGTACCAAGTAACCGTGTGACCTCTCTAAACTAGCATACACGTTGAGTTGTAGACACCAAAACATCAAACATTATATCATTTTTTTTATATTGCGCTATACAAGTGTCACCTATTATTATTGTATTATTTATTTTACAATTTTCTGGCCATTTTATTATTTTACAATTTTCTGGCCTTATTTTTACATTTTCTTGCAATAGTATAATTTACAATTTTCTGGCCATATTATAATTTACAATTTTATGGCCATATTATAATTTACAATTTTATGGCCATATTATAATTTACAATTTTATGGCCATATTATAATTTACAATTTTATGGCCATATTATAATTTTACAATTTTATGGCCAAAATGACGAAAACTTATTTGTCATTGTACATTAGTTACTGGTTGCCATTAGCCACTCCCACGCCTCGTTCTGAAAAAAGTCCGCGAAATTAAAGGGGAGGCAAGAGAAAATCAGCTGATCGTTAAAATAGTAACAGAAAAGTGGAGGTGCTCGGCAATGAATGCAAGAAAGACATTTAAAACGCCGTAAAAATGTTTAAAAATCACTTAATGTTATACGAGTAATTACTATCCATAACAACCTGTCAAATTCACATATGTAAGATGCCAAGCCAAAATTAATAATAAAATAATAAAGAACACGATTGACCGTTGACTACACATGCATACGAGTACCAGAAATATTTTGTAAACAATGTAACACAATATAATGTGTAAGTTTCAAAGCAAATGCAACCACAAATAACATCAAAGAACAATGTGGGACTACTGTTTTAATTTCATAAAACCAAACGCATATTTTCTGCCCCCGATATTGAACGTGTAGTTAGTATGTATCGTACAAACAACATTCGTTTAGACAGGTAGTCGGGATTCTAGCGCCAGTTTTATTTGGGCAACCGTGATTGGGATTTCACTCAATGCACTTATTATTATTATTATTATTATTATTATTATTATTATTATTATTATTATTATTATTATTATTATTATTATTATTATTATTATTATTATTATTATTATTATTATATAATAATATTAATAATAATAATAATATTAATAATAATAATAATAATAATAATAATAATAATAATAATAATAATAATAATAATATAATAATAATAATAATAATAATAATAATAATAATAATAAGCAGTTGAAAGCAGTCTTTGGTGTATAAGTGCATATGTACATTATTTCTTATAATAAATGCTTCAAAACAAAACAAAACAAAACTAAAAAAATAAAAATAAAGAATAAATGAATAAAAATATCTATTTGGGCATTTACTTACATTAAAAGTCTTGAAAATCACAATCACAATCCATGAAAATTAAATATCCCATAATCCGAAGAAGACATGAATTTAATCCAAAATCCAACACAGGAATGTATTTTAATAGGAGACAGATATCCTATTAAAACTATAGCATTACTTGCAAACAACAATACCCCACTCTGCGTTTAACGGGCTTGTGGCCGTCACATTGTAAATTGTGACCGCATTAGGGTAATCGGTGTCCTAAAGACTGACATACTGACATACAATCAATGAGAACTATAAAGAATCCATTCTAGAATTCAACTACAAACTGAAAAGCATGATAAATATCACTCTATCAAATAATTTTCTTTGCACAGGTTCACTCACACTCTCCTTTATTGCAAAACATTGATAAGTGAGAAAAAGTTTGTATTTCAATTATAAACTTAATCACATAATCTAAATGATGGAGAATAAAAACAGCTAATTATAAAAAATTTCACAGATCAAGTTATCTATTTGAACTCCGCATATTTAGCTTAATTACTCAATGACCATAAATTTTTTTAAACTGCATTGTTTCATTTAAACAAGACCATGACGCTTATGCCTGGACCGGGTATTCACAACTTCTGCATTTGCATTCCACTTTCGAATCGAATTAATCTCTATCTTATCCGTTTATTTGCAAAGTTTCTGCACTTTATAAATAAGACCATAACGCTTATGTCTGGACCGGGTATTCACAACTTCTGCATTTGCATTCCACTTTCGAATCGAATTAATCTCTATCTTATCCGTTTATTTGCAAAGTTTCTGCACTTTATAAATAAGACCATAACGCTTATGTCTGGACTGGGTATTCGCAAATTTTCCTATTGTGTTCCACTTTTCGAATCGAAATAACATCTAGTCTATCCGTTTATTTGCAAAGTTTCTGCACTTTATAAATAAGACCATAACGCTTATGTCTGGACCGGGCATTCGCAAATTCTGCTTATGTGTTCCACTTTTCGAATCGAATTAATCTCTATTTTATCCGTTTATTTGCAAAGTTTCTGCACTTTATAAATAAGACCATGACGCTTATGCCTGGACCGGGTATTCACAACTTCTGCATTTGCATTCCACTTTCGAATCGAATTAATCTCTATCTTATCCGTTTATTTGCAAAGTTTCTGCACTTTATAAATAAGACCATAACGCTTATGTCTGGACCGGGTATTCAGAACTTCTGCATTTGCATTCCACTTTCGAATCGAATTAATCTCTATCTTATCCGTTTATTTGCAAAGTTTCTGCACTTTATAAATAAGACCATAACGCTTATGTCTGGACTGGGTATTCGCAAATTTTCCTATTGTGTTCCACTTTTCGAATCGAAATAACATCTAGTCTATCCGTTTATTTGCAAAGTTTCTGCACTTTATAAATAAGACCATAACGCTTATGTCTGGACCGGGCATTCGCAAATTCTGCTTATGTGTTCCACTTTTCAAATCGAATTAATCTCTATTTTATCCGTTTATTTGCAAAGTTTCTGCACTTTATAAATAAGACCATAACGCTTATGTCTGGACTGGGTATTCGCAAATTTTCCTATTGTGTTCCACTTTTCGAATCGAAATAACATCTAGTCTATCCGTTTATTTGCAAAGTTTCTGCACTTTATAAATAAGACCATAACGCTTATGTCTGGACGGGCATTCGCAAATTCTGCTTATGTGTTCCACTTTTTGAATCGAATTAATCTCTATTTTATCCGTTTATTTGCAAAGTTTCTGCATTTTATAAATAAGACCACGACACTTATGTGTTAGATTGTTCGCAAATTCTGCCTTTGTGTTCCACTGTTCGATTAGAATTAATCTCTATTTTATCCGTTTTTTGAAAAGATTCTGCACTTTATAAATAAGACCATAACGCTTATGTCTGGACTGGGTATTCGCCAATTTTCCTATTGTGTTCCACTTTTCGAATCGAAATAACATCTAGTCTATCCGTTTATTTGCAAAGTTTCTGCACTTTATAAATAAGACCATAACGCTTATGTCTGGACCGGGCATTAGCAAATTCTGCTTATGTGTTCCACTTTTCGAATCGAATTAATCTCTATTTTATCCGTTTATTTGCAAAGATTCTGCACTTTATAAATAAGACCATAACGCTTATGTCTGGACTGGGTATTCGCAAATTTTCCTATTGTGTTCCACTTTTCGAATCGAAATAACATCTAGTCTATCCGTTTATTTGCAAAGTTTCTGCATTTTATAAATAAGACCACGACACTTATGTGTTAGATTGTTCGCAAATTCTGCCTTTGTGTTCCACTGTTCGATTAGAATTAATCTCTATTTTATCCGTTTATTTGAAAAGATTCTGCATTTTATAAATAATAATAATTGTTCAAAATTTTACCTCACACCCGATATTACAAGTACAAGTGAGCCAGGTGATGAAGATTGTCAAACAGTGTGACAGATGAAATAGGAAGAGGAGAAGAGAGAGAGAGAGAGAGAGAGAGAGAGAGAGAGAGAGAGAGAGAGAGAGGATGAGAGAGAGATTCGTTTTTTGTTCAAAATTTCTCTCTCTCTCTCATATTGCACAAGGTTGTACTATTTTACTATTTATCAAGAACAGCCAAGGTGGCAACCCAGTCTCTGTATAAACTAAGCAAGATGGCAACAGGGACCTCGCTCCTTATCCAATGCCGAAGCTTTAATTTGAGTCAAACGGTTTGGTTAAAAAAAAAAACACCCAAAATAAGTTCGTGTGTGATGGAAGTTGAAGTCGGCTTATTATAAAATCGTTTATGGTCTGTTTGGATTACCCTTTTTAAATAGAAAAGGTGAATATAACATAAACTTGAAGAATAGGCAAGCTAAATGAAAATTAAATTGACTGATTAAATGAGTACGCGAGGCTGAGTTGCGAACGACTACTGGGTTCCGACATTCCGATCCCAGTGTCATTCATGTTCACCGTACCGTGTTACTGTCTACACACTACACTGCATTGTTAGTGACTGGTCATGTCTTTTTTGTTTGTATGTTTTACGCAAGCTTAATAAAAATTAAATTGACTGACAGTGATTAAATGAATACGTGAGGCAGAGTTGCGAACGACTCATGGGTTCCGACATTCCGACCCCAATGTCAGTGTCAGTCATGTTCACCGTACTGTGTTACTGTCTACACACTACACGGCATTGTTAGTGACTGGTCATGCCTTTTTTGTTTGTATGTTTCTTTTAATATGGGTCAATTTACAAAGAATAATAATAGAAATGTTCAAAACAAAAACTAGATTCACTATTACGTGCCTGTAATGAAGTGCTTTCCACAAACCGTGAGCGAGAATGATGGTGGAGGTAATGGCAACCATGTGGGTTTGTTATTGCTTCCTGCCTCCGTCAACCCACGCATCCAGTTGCGTAACCCACGCTGAATCTGACCAATAGAAGGGAAAGAGTTGCGTTGTCCATGTATAATATGTACCAAGTAACCGTGTGACAAATACCTTTATTTCTCACCTGTCTATAGGGGCTAACCACCATACTGTCGTGCTCCTGAAAAATAAAAACACATATTTAGAAATTTGGCCAGAAAACTCGTCCTTTCAAATATCAATCGATTTAAACGACCGTCGTCTTAGCAAAAAAAAAAAAAAAAATAAAATAAATAAATAAATAAAAGAAGACTTTCAAGGCAGCGAAGTCCCAGGTTTGAAAGTTTTTTGTTGTTGCTAAGACGAGGGTCACTTAAATCGATCGATATTTGAAGGACGAGTTTTCTGGCCAAATTTCTAAATATGTGTTTGGTTTTTTTTTCAAGAGTATGGTAATATACTTGTTGACTGTAGACTTATAGACCTATCCGACATCAAAGGAAACAGTTCGAGGTAGAGTGTTCTAGGGACGTGACAAAGTGCCCGTGAACGAGCTATTATTATACTTTTGTTATCAATGTATTATTTATTTATCATTGAGAGAACCCTTCTTTCTCTTTTTCTTTTTTCTTCTTCTTTCTATTCTTTCCCCTCTCACTTGTTTCCTTGTTCTTCTCGTCACGTACAAAATGCTCGACAAAACACTTTTATAGATAGTATGCGCTTGGCTAAGAAGCTCACAACATTGCCATCCGGAAGTATAACGGACCAACACACAAGACTGTATGTATCCATGAACGTTTATATTCGGGTTAATACAGTTCAGTGAGCATTACTCATAAACGCGGATGGCAAAAAACAACAACAAAGACCTGAGTGACGTCATCTTCGAACTATCTATAGGAAAAACTCGTATTATAAAAATGTGGTCAGAAACTTGGTCCTTCATATAGCGATCGATTTAAATTAACCTCATAATATTGGCAAAAAACGTTCACACCTAGGACTTCGCGAGGTCCTCCTTTAAGTCCCAGGTTTGAGAGTATTTTGAGAGACTGAGAGAGAGAAGAGAGAGCGAGCGAGAGAGAGAGAGAGGAGAGAGAGAGAGAGAGAGAGGAGAGAGAGAGGGAGAGAAGGAGAGAGATAGAGGGAAGAAGAAGAGGAGGAGAGAAGAAGAGAAGAGAAGAAGAAGAAGAAAGAAGAAGAAGAAGAAGAAGAAGAAAGAAGAAGAAGAAGAAGAAAGAAGAAGAAGAAGAAAGAAGGAAAGAAGAAGAAGAAGAAGAAGAAGAAGAAGAAGAAGAAGGAAGAGAAGAAGAAGAAAAGAAGAAGAAAGAAGAAGAGATGAAGAAGAAGAAGAAGAAGAAGAGAAGAAGAAGAAGAAGAAGAAGAAGAAGAAGAAGAAGAAGAAGAAAGAAGAAGAAGAAGAAGAAGAAGAAGAAGAGAAGAAGAAAAAGAAAGAAGAAGAAGAAGAAGAAGAAGAAGAAGAAGAAGAAGAAGAAGAAGAAAGAAGAAGAAGAAGAAGAAGAAGAAGAAGAAGAAGAAGAAGAAGAAGAAGAAGAAGAAGAAGAAGAAGAAGAAAGAAGAAGAAGAAGAAGAAGAAGAAGAAGAAGAAGAAGAAGAAGAAGAAGAGAGAGAAGAGAAGAAGAAGAAGAAGAGAAAGAAGAAGAAGAAGAAGGAAGAAGAAGAAAGAGAAGAAGAAGAAGAAGAAGAAGAAGAAGAAGAAGAAGAAGAAGAAGAAGAAGAAGAAGAAGAAGAAGAAGAAGAAGAAGAAGAGAAGAAGAAGAGAAGAGAAGAAGAGAAGATGAAGAAGAAGAAGAAGAAGAAGAAGAAGAAGAAGAAGAAGAAGAAGAGAGAAGAAGAAGAAGAAGAAGAAGAAGAAGAAGA
>NC_088374.1:14049313-14051813 GCF_034508935.2 Berghia stephanieae
GGACTTGACGAAGCCCCAGGCTTGAGATAGCCATGACATTCTGCTTGTTTGTCTTTGGAATCGATGTCAGAATCCCGTTGTATAATAATAATAATAATAATAATAATAATAATAATAATAATAATAATAATAATAATAATAATAATAATAATAATAATAAATGGCATTTATATAGCGCTTTACCCCGTTGTCACAGGCTCTAAGCGCTTTACAGTGATATAAAACAAAACATATTACAGTGAGACAAGTGTGAAGGAAACGTGATACGAATTCAATTTAACAACAACAAAATATGAAAATAATATTGCAACATTATGACGTAAAAAGATAAAACTTTAAGCGAGATTTGAACGTTGTCAACGAATCGGAGCATCTCACGTGTGATGGGAGAGAGTTCCAAAAATGGGGGGCCGAAAATTGAAAAGACTGTTCACCTTGATGTTGGGACTTAAAAAAAAAAAAACAAAACAAACAAAAAAAAAAAAAAAAAAAAAAAAAAAAAACAAACAAAAAAACAAAAACAAACAAAAACAAAAAAACAAAAACAAAAAACAAACCAAGAAAACCTGGACAAACTCTGATGAACTGTTCGACAGACTATTAATAAATACGATTTGGATTGCAAAAGCTAGTTCGAAGATGACGTCACTCAGGTCTTTGTTATTGTTTTTTTTTTTTTTGCCATCCGCATTTATGAGTAATGATCACTTAACTGTATTAACCCGACTATAAACGTCCATGGATACACACAGTTTTGTCTGTTGGTCCGTTATACTTCCGGATGGCAATGTTATGAGCTTCTTAGCCAAGCGCATGCTATCTATACCAGCAGAATCATTTCATCAGCTGCTGCTGATGCAAAGCCCTCTCTATACACATGCCCACTCGCCGGGGATGTGGCGTGGAAACTCGAAGGCTCACTGCTCACGAGTCCCGCTGATAGCTATTAGCTATGATGATCAGCTGACATCACCACAATGAGCCCAAGATTTGTGCGTGGCAGCTACTTTATCTGGGGTGGCAGCAGCCTCTTATGGTTTTCACACTAATGTTATGACGATCGACCCAATCAGCAAAGTCTGGTCCGCATTCGTGCACCGTCGCAAACCCGCCGGGTAGCATCGTCACAACACACCGTTCGACTAGATGCTCTGCCGTCTCAGGTTCTTTCTCACAGCAATTGAGTAATTCTCATTAAACTGTATAAACCAAAATTAAAACGTTTTAGGGTACACTTAGTTTTGTCTGTTGGTCCGCATTACTTCCGGATGGTAATGTTGTGAGCTTCTTAGCCAAGCGCATATCATCTATATATCCATTTATCAATCTATCTTCCTACATACTTATCTCTATGTGCGTGAGAATGTGTGCATGCATGTCGTGTGTATTTTTACATGTGAATGTGTGTGAAGGTGTGTATGTGTGTGTGTGTGTGTGTGTGTGTATCGAAAAGGTGTGTAAACAAAGCGATATCTGTTACAGTATTTCGTGTTAATAATAAATGTCTTCTAATCTCCTTGTCTAGCCAGTTAGTCAAACACAAGACTCGAGTTCTACAGTATATTGACAAAACAGCATATTCTCATTTTGGACAGAAAACATTTTCTTACATATTGATGTTATCCGTTTAGTTAAAACTCCCACAGCATCCGCTAGCCGGGTATAACGGACCAACACACAAAACTTATGTGTAACCTTGAACGTTTATAGATAGAATGCGCTTGGCCAAGGAGTTCACAACATTGCCATCCGGAAGTATAACGGACCAACACACAAACTCTGTGTAACCATGAACTTTTATAGTCTGGTTAATACAGTTTAGTGA
Source organism: Berghia stephanieae (assembly GCF_034508935.2). Lineage (NCBI taxonomy): Eukaryota > Metazoa > Mollusca > Gastropoda > Nudibranchia > Aeolidiidae > Berghia > Berghia stephanieae. The sequence continues at coordinate 14,051,139 of NC_088374.1, forward strand.
GAACAACTCACAAACGCGTATGGCAAAAACAATAACAAAGGCCTGAGTGACGTCATCTGCATACTATCTATAGTCTGGTTAATACAGTTTTGTGAGAATTACTCATACACATGGGTGGCAAAAAAAAAAAAAACAAACAAAAAACAAAAAAACAAAACAAACAAACAAAACAAAACAAACAATAGCAAACATCTGAGAGACGTCAACTTCATTCTATCTAAATGACGAGAACTTTTTTTTTGTCATTGTCCGTACGTTCCCAGTTGCCATAGAAGAGAAAGCGTTGCGTTGTCAATCGTGGGATCTATAATAATATTCTACAAAGTAACCGTGTGACAAATACCTTTATTTCTCACCTCTCTAAACTAGCATACACGTTGACTTGTAGACACCAAAACATCAAACATTATATCATTTTTTTTATTGCGCTATACAAGTGTCACCTATTATTATTGTATTATTTATTTTACAATTTTCTGGCCATTTTATTATTTTACAATTTTCTGGCCTTATTTTTACATTTTCTTGCAATAGTATAATTTACAATTTTCTGGCCATATTATAATTTACAATTTTATGGCCATATTATAATTTACAATTTTATGGCCATATTATAATTTACAATTTTATGGCCATATTATAATTTACAATTTTATGGCCATATTATAATTTTAC
>NC_088374.1:14056813-14066813 GCF_034508935.2 Berghia stephanieae
TATTATTATTATTATTATTATTATTATTATTATTATTATTATTATTATGGGGCTCGCCAACGACGACGAGGAGACGGAGAATCATAAATTCTTTCAGGCCATAAATCAAGTATGATAAATGCTACAGATAGAATGCCGTTGACGTCACTCGGGTCTTTGTTATTGTTTTTTTTTTCCATCCGCGTTTATGAGTAATTCTCCCTAAAATTGAGCTTTGAGCTTTATATAGCGCAATTTCCACTAAATGTGTTCAAAGCGCTTTACAAGTGGTCCCTGGTCAACAGCAACATTTAACATGATGGACGGGACTGACGCCTGTTAGGCGATATTACAATTTTTCGGACAAAGACAAGGCTGTTAACAGCCAGGTACTCATTTTACACCTGAGTACGGTGAGAGAGTGTGAGTAAAGGGCCATTTCCAAGGACTCAACTATGCGCCGAGCGTGAGGCTCGAACCCAGGATCTTCCGATCCGAAAGCGAGTGTCATACCACTAGACCACATAGCCGCACTAAACTGTATTAAACAGACTATAAACGTTTAAGGTTACACAGTACGGTTTTGTATGTTGGTCCGTTATAATTCCGGATGGCAATGTTGTGAGCTTCTTAGCCAAGCGCATACTATCTATAGATAGAATGAAGTTGACGGCACTCAGGTCTTGGTTATTGTTTATTTATTTATTTATCATTATTATCTTTTTTTTTGCCATCCGCGTTTCTGAGTAATTCTCACTAAACGGTATTAACCAGACTATAAACGTTTTAGGTTACACATTACAGTTTTGTGTGTTGGCCCCGTTATAATTCCGGATGGCAATGTTGTGAGTTTCTTAGCCAAGCGCATACTATATATATGGTAACGATGGCTTACAATCTATACGACAAACACACAAAATTATGTGTACTATAAATATAGAGGAAAAAAACCTCGCTGTGCACTTAGCGAGTTTCATAAATTCTTCTAGGCAATATAAATCATGCATGATATCATAAAATACAACAGCAAGTCTTAGTCCCCGTCAGTGATACATGCCTCAACTATTCTGTCGAATGAACAATATATAACGCCTCTTATTAAAAGGCAAAGGCCAACAACAATATATTATGTAGGTAAATAAATATCAATATATATATATATATATATATATATATATATATATATATATATATATATATAAATAAATGACTTAGAAATAAATAAATAAATGGAAATTATTTTTTTATTAAAAAATTCAATTGATATATAAATAAATAAACGAACAAGTATATAAATAATAAAACAAAACAAAATGATACGTTTAATTTGCAAATATCATCACAACACTCTCAACGGTTTCAAAGGAGAGGAAATGTTTAATATTCACTGACAGAGAAATTCTTGACGACAGAAATCCATTAGCGAGACATTATTGAATAATTACACAAACACCAGCCCTCATGTGTTCAAATCTATGAGCTTTTAAAAAAACGTGAGCTTTATAGATCGCAATATCCAATAAATGTGCTCAAAGCGCTTTACAAAGGGTCCCTGACCAAAAGCAACGCGTAACATGTAGAACGAGACATGACGCCTGTCAGGGCGATATTTCACTATTTCCGACAGAGACAACGCTGTTAACGCTGTTAATCTTTATCTCTCCTACTTTGAATACCTCTCGCCCTCCATCCATCTCTTTCTCCATCTCTCTCTCTCTCTCTCTCTCTCTCTCTCTCTCTCTCGTTCTTTCTCTCTCTCTCCATCTTTATCTCTCCTACTTTGAATACCTCACCCTCCATCCATCTCTCTCTCTCTCTCTCTCTCTCTCTCTCTCTCTCTCGTTCTTTCTCTCTCTCTCTCCATCTTTATCTCTCCTACTTTGAATACCTCACCCTCCATCCATCTCTCTCTCTCTCTCTCTCTCTCTCTCTCTCTCTCTCTCTCTCTCTATATATATATATATATATATATATATATATATATATATATATATATATATATATATATATATCTTTCCTGACAGAGCCCATCAGCCATACATCATTAACAAAAAAAAAAAAAAACAAAACGAAAGTGACTGAAGCGGGGCTCAAACCCGGGATGAGACTAAAAAAAAAAACAACAAATAAACAAACAGTAAGATAAGATAAGATATACATGATGTGCAAAACGCCATACTACCTCAGCGATTTCAAAGGAGAATAAGAAATATTCACTGACAGACGATATCAGTGACGAGAGAAATCCACCAGGGACACATCCGTTAACAATGACCCTACACCAGCCCTCACCTGTCAAATCTATATAATATCTCAAGAGACCAAACAAACAAACAAACAAACAAACAAGCAAACAAACAAAAAAACAAACAAACAAACAAAAAGATATATAGAAATCGTGCTAACAGTGCAAAAACCACAGCGATTTCAAAGGAGAAGAAGAAATATTCACTGACAGAGAACATTCTGACCTGACAACAGAAATCCATCAGGGAGACATCCGTTAACAATGACCCTACACCAGCCGTCACCTGTCAAATATGTATAATATCTCAAGAGACCAAACAAACAAATAAACAAACAAACAAAAAGATAAGATAAGATAATTATATATAGGGAATGAGATCAGCGGAAGAGTAGCGTCCCTTGATTGGACGTCACGTTATTAGAGAGAGAACGTCATATTGGTTTTGCGCATGCGTCTCTCGTCCTCTCTTCCGGTGAAAGCGGCATGAGACACTTCACCGAAAGCGAGGACGATAGAGACGCATGTTGACGTTCTCCCTGTATGGATCGGACGTCTCCATATCAAGTGTGCAAAGCGCTACTAACTTCGTAAATCTACATTCACCTAAAATTAGGGAATGTTGCCTACAAGCGCGCCAACTCAGAGACTACCAACACGAGATTTTCAAAGTGAGAGAATAAATATTCACTGACAGAGAACATTCTGACCTGACAAGAGAAATCGACCAGGGACACATCCGTTAACAATGACCCTACACCAGCCGTCACCTGTCAAATTTATATAATATCTCAAGAGACCAAACAAACAAAAAGAACTTGTGTTAAAAGTGCAACAACCACAGCAATTTAAAAGGGGAAGAAGACATCTATTAACTGACAGAGAACATTTTGACCAGACAACAGAAATCCATCAGTGATACATCATTGCATAATTACACTACACCAGTCCTCTCAAATCTATTTATCTCAAGAGACTAAACAAACAAACAAACAAACAAACAAACAAAAAGAACTTGTGTTAAAAGTGCAACAACCACAGCAATTTAAAAGGGGAAGAAGACATCTATTTACCGAAAGCGAGGACGATAGAGACGCATGTTGACGTTCTCCCTGTAAGGTGACGTCCAATCAAGGGACGCTACTCTTCCGCTAATCTCATTCCCTATAGGGATGTAAAAATCGCCATACTACTACAGCGATTTCAAAGGAGAAGAATAAATATTCACTGACAGACAAAATCAGAGACAAGAGAAATCCATCTGGGACCGGACACATCCGTTAACAATAACACTACACCGGCCATCACCTGTCATATCTATATAATATCTCAAGAGACTAAACAAACAAACAAACACACTAACAAACAAAAAGAGATTTCTAAATCGTGCTAACAGTGCAAAAACCACAGCAATTTCAAAGGAGAAGAAGAAATATTCACTGACAGAGAACATTCTGACCAGACAACAGAAATTCATCAGGGACCGGACACATCCGTTAACAATGATCCTACACCAGCCCTCACCTGTCAAATTTATATAATATCTTAAGAGACTGAAAAAAAAAACCAAAAAAAAAACAAAACAAAAAAACAAAACAAAACAAAAACAAACAAACAAAAAGATATATAGATAGTATGCGCTAAGAAGGTCATAACATTGCCATCCGGAAGTATAACGGACCAACACACAAAACTATGTGTATCCATGAACGTTTATAGTCTGGTTAATACAGTTCAGTGAGCATTACTCATAAACGCGGATGGCAAAAAAAACAATAACAAAGACATGAGTGACGTCATCTTCAAACTATCTATAGAAATCGAGCTATAAGTGAAAAACCACAGCGATTTCAAAGGGGAAGAACAAATATATTCACTGAGAGACAACACTTTGACCTGACAACAGAAATCCATCAGTGATACATCATGAAATAATAACACTACACCAGCCCTCGTGTGTTCAAATCTATATATCTCAAGACACTTAACAAACAAACAAACAAACAAACAAACAAACAAACAAACAAACAAACAAACCAAAAGATATATAGAAGTCGTGCTAACAGTGCAAAAACCACAGCGATTTCAAAGGAGAATAAGAAATATTCACTGACAGAGAACATTCTGACCTGACAACAGAAATCCATCAGGGACACATCCGTTAACAATGACCCTACACCAGCCGTCATCAGTCAAATCTATATACTATCTCAAGAGACCAAACAAACAAATAAACAAATAAAAAAAAGATAAGATAAGATAATTATATATAGGGAATGAGATTAGCGGAAGAGTAGCGTCTCTTGATTGGACGTCACGTTATTAGAGAGAGAACGTCATATTGGTTTTGCGCATGCGTCTCTCGTCCTCTCTTCCGGTGAAAGCGGCATGAGACACTTCACCGAAAGCGAGGACGATAGAGACGCATGTTGACGTTCTCCCTGTATGGTGACGTCCAATCAAGAGACGCTACTCTTCCGCTAATCTCATTCCCTATAGGGATGTGCAAATCGCCATACTACTACAGCGATTTCAAAGGAGAAGAATAAATATTCACTGACAGACAAAATCAGAGACAACAGAAATCCATCAGGGACACATCCGTTAACAATGACCCTACACCGGCCGTCACCTGTCAAATCTATATAATATATCAAGAGACCAAACAAACAAACAAACACACTAACAAACAAAAAGAGATTTCTAAATCGTGCTAACAGTGCAAAAACCACAGCGATTTCAAAGGAGAAGAAGATATATATTCACTGACAGAGAACATTCTGACCTGACACCAGAAATCTGACAGGGACACATCCGTTAACAATGATCCTACATCAGCCCTTACCTGTCAAATCTATATAATATCTCAAGAGACTGAAAAACAAAAACAAAAACAAAAAAAAAAACATAAAAAACAAACAAACAAAAAAAAACAAACAAAAACAAACAAACAAAAAGATATATAGATAGTATGCGCTAAGAATCTCATAACATTGCCATCCGGAAGTATAACGGACCAACACACAAAACTATGTGTATTCATGAACGTTTATAGTCTGGTTAATACAGTTCGGTGAGCATTACTCATAAACGCGGATGGCAAAAAACAATAACAAAGGCGTGAGTGACGTCATCTTCAAACTATCTATAGAAATCGAGCTATAAGTGAAAAACCACAGCGATTTCAAAGGGGAAGAACAAATATATTCACTGAGAGACAACACTTTGACCTGACAACAGAAAACCATCAGTGATACATCATGAAATAATTACACTACACCAGCCCTCATGTTTTCAAATCTATATATCTCAAGACACTTAACAAACAAACAAACAAATTAACAAACAAACAAACAAAAAGATATATAGAAATCGTGCTAACAGTGCAAAAACCACAGCGATTTCAAAGGAGAAGAAGATAAAATATTTACTGACAGAGAAAAAATCCTGACGTGACGACAGAAATCCATCAGGGACCGGACACATCCGTTAACAATAACACTACACCAGCCCTCTCCTGTCAAATCTATATAATATCTCAAGAGACTAAACAAACAAACAAACAAACAAACAAACAAACAAACAAAAATATATACAGAAATCGTTCTAACAGTGCCAGTGTAAAAACCACAACGATTTCAAAGGAGAAGTTATATATTCACTGACAGAGAACACTCTGACCTGACGACAGAAATCTTTCAGGGATACATCATGGCATAATTACACTACACCAGCCCTCACCTCTCAAATCTATATATCTCAAGAGACTAAACAAACAAACAAACAGACAAACAAACAAACAAACAAACAAAAAGATATATAGAAATCGTGCTAACAGTGCAAAAACCACAGCGATTTCTAAGGAGAAGAAGATAAAATATTCACTAACAGAGAAAAAAACCTGAAGTGACGACAAAAATCCATCAGTGATACGTCATTGCATAATTACACTACACCAGCCCTCTCCTGTCAAATCTATATATCTCAAGAGACTAAACAAACAAACAAACAAACAAACAAACCAAGAAACAAACAAACAAAAAGATATACAGAAATCGTTCTAACAGTGCAAAAACCACAACTATTTCCAAGGAGAAGAAGAAATTTATATTAACTGACAGAGAACACTCTGACCTGTCGACAGAAATCTTTCAGGGATACATCATTGCATAATTACACTACACCAGCCCTCTCCTGTCAAATCTATATATCTCAAGAGACTAAACAAACAAACAAACAAACAAACAAACAAACAAACAAACAAAAAGATATATTATAGCAATCGTGCTAAAAGTGCAAAGCCACATCGTTTTCCCAGGAGAAGAAGAAATATTCACTGACAGAGAAAAAAATCCTGACAACAGAAATCCATCAGCGATACATCATTAACAAAACAAAAAAACGAAAGTGCCTGAAGCGGGACTCGAACCCGAAATCGTCCGGATTACAGTGCAATGTCTTAACCACTCGGCAACTTCGCCCCCCCCCCCCCCCCCCCCCAATTAAAGCCGGATGGAAAAGGAGACTCAAAGACAAATAAATCAATGCACCCAGGATCGACAGCGGTGTCTTTGGTTTTGAGGCACGAGCTCTATCAGTTGACCAAAATAATGGGACCCCCCCCCCTCTTAAAAAAAACAAAACAAAAACAAACGATTGATGCAATGTGTTTAGCTAAAATACAGCATCCGCCATCCACATGTAACATACCAACACACAAAACTATGTGAAATTCGAACGTTTATAGTCTGACTGACAGAATTTAATGGGAAGTAAGTAATCAAATAATAAAAAATATATAAAAATAAAATTCCCTTTATTCATCCCCATGGGGGAAATTTGTCTTTAGATTTTCCATTCCAAGGGAAGACTTGTAATAACCCAGGCGTCAGCCACAGTGCAGCGCCGCAAAGCGTGCTAAGTAAGGTGATGTGACTTGCTCGGGTGATCGAGATCGAACTCGGTACCTTTTGGGTACGAAGCGAAGGCCGTACCGCTGTGGCACCAAATTGGCTGTCTGAAAAAAAAATCCCCCAAAGAGCTGAGTGACGTCAATTTCGTTTTTTCTATGGAAATATTGTAATAAAAAAGATACACACACAAACAAGCGGGTTTTGCCTCACGGGGAAATTTGTCTTAAGGGTCCATTCTAAGGGAACACTTGTAATAACCCAGACGTCAGCCGCAGCGCAGTACAGCGCCGCAAAGTGAGCTAATGTGATGTGACTTGCTCAAGGCCACACAGAGCAGAGGTGGGTGACCGAGATCGAACTCGGTACCTTTTGAGTACGAAGCGAAAGTCGTCGTATCGCTGAGACACCAAGATGGCTGTCTAAAAAAAAAAAAGAGCTGTGTAACGTCTATCTATGGAAATATTGTAATAAAATGATACACACACAAACAAGTAGGATTTGCTAATCGGCACAATGACGTATTTTCACCCAGGAGATGAAAATCACAGACGACGTATGTTGTAATGATGGCGGAAGCAGAATGTCGTATATTATTTCTCTACACCTGTCAAACAATGTACCACTCAAAAGATGGCGCCCGTGGAGAATATATTCTCTTGGGGAAAAGGGATAGAGAGAGAGATGGAGATGGAGAGAGAGAGAGAGAGAGAGAGAGAGAGAGAGAGAGAGAGAGGGGGGGAGAGAATGGGGGGGGGAGAAAGAAAGAAACTAGAGAGACAGAGAGAGACATAGAGAGAGAGAGAGACATAGAGAGAGAGAGAGAGAGAGAGAGAGAAAGAGAGGGGGGAGGGTGAGAGGGAGAGAGAGAATTGGGGGGGGGGGGAGAGAATGTTGGAGCGAGAGAAAAAGAAAGAAACTAGAGAGACAGAGAGAGAGAGAGAAAGACAGAGAGAGAGAGACATAGAGAGAGAGAGAGAGTGTGTGTATGAATGCATGTGTGTAAGAGAGAAGAGAGAGAGAGAGAGAAAGAGAGAGAGAGATAGGTCAGATAGACAGATAGGTAGATAAATAGATAGATAGATAAATAGATATTATTATTTAAAATATTTACCACAATGTTTGGGACAGTCTACATCAATGTTTCAGGCTTAATTTGCCATCGTCAGGACTGAGTTGTTTTGTTGACTGTTGTTGTTTCTTGAAGTGGTTCCGGTTTGAAGTTAATTAAGAGGAATTTGCGCCGATGGGGACACTTTCCGTACATCTCACTTTTCATGTTGAGTGTGGCTTCATGAGGGTGTTTGATTATAGTATATTTCTCTTCCAGGCATAAGCTACATTGTTTTGATGTTGGTGTGTATCCTGTTGCTTTAGATAAAATTTTCCATGAAATGTTGTGGTCTAGTTTGTTGTCTTTTAATTTCCAAATATGTTCGCTGAGTTTTGTGGATGTTTTTTTGTTAGTGTTTCTAAATGTTGAGGTGTGGAGGTTGTATCTTGTTTTGAAATTATTTTCTGTTAGTCCTACATATTTTTCTTGCTTGTTTGTTTTAGTTTCTGTGACTGTGGCTTGGTAAATTAAACTTGATTCTAAGCATTGTTTGTTTAGCGGGCAATGTTCTTTATTTCTGCAGTTGCATTTTCTAGTGGGTGGGTTTTGCTCTTGTCGGTGGTTTATTAATATTTTTTTTGTTGTGGCTTGAAATTATTTGTTCTATGTTGCGCATACACGAGTAACTTATTTTTATGGTATTCCTGTTGATAATTTTATGTAGCTTGTGGTTTTTTGGAAAGTGTGTATCAATTAACTTCAGGAACTGCTGTCCTATGTTTGTGCTGACGTTTATGTCGAAAGGTGGGTTGAACCAAGTTATGTGTCGTTTTCTTGTTTTACGTTCTTCACTTGTGTGTTGGGGTTTACATGAGAGGGAGGCGTCTGTGTATACAAATGGTGTGTTGTATCCGCTTTTTGTGAGTGCTTCTTTGTAGGGGGTGGCTGCGACGTTGAATATCTCTCTGTTTTCCGAAAGTTTGCTCACCCTCAGTGCTATGTTTTTTGGTATGTTTTCAATGACGGGACGGGGGTGGTTGCTGTTTTTATTAATGTAGCTAATGGTGTTGTTTGGTTTTCTGAACGGTTGGAATGAATTGGATTTTATGTCGAATGTGATGTCGAGGAAGTCAACTGTTTTTTTTGTTTGCTTCTATCGTGATTTTCAAATTGTTGTTTTGGAATATTTTACAGATTTGTTTTTTGATGTTTTCGTTCGCTCTTGGTCGTCTGTTGGTTATAGCGAGTCCGTCATCTCTATAGAGGCCGATGTATGTGTGTGTATGTTGTAGTTGTGACAGGATGTAGAGTCCGACCAGTTCGCATGTTTCAGCACCGTCGAACGAACCCATTGTTACGTCGAAATCATTGTGTCGCTTTGTCCACGGTGTGTTGTCGTAGTATAGTTGCTGTGCTTGGTGTGTTTGATGATGTGTTTTTCCTCTTCTGTGATGTTGGTGTATTTTGCTGCGAATTCCAATGCTTTGTTTAGTAAGTCTGGAGTGATGGAGGGGTAAAAATCGCAAATATCGAAAGAGATGAAAAAACAAATCTGTAAAATATTCCAAAACAACAATTTGAAAATCAACCACCCCCGTCCCGTCATTGAAAACATACCAAAAAACTTATGCCTGGAAGAGAAATATACTATAATCAAACACCCTCATGAAGCCACACTCAACATGAAAAGTGAGATGTACGGAAAGTGTCCCCATCGGCGCAAATTCCTCTTAATTAACTTCAAACCGGAACCACTTCAAGAAACAACAACAGTCAACAAAACAACTCAGTCCTGACGATGGCAAATTAAGC
>NC_088374.1:14076813-14079313 GCF_034508935.2 Berghia stephanieae
AGGTCAGAATCCTTGAGGTTTTATAATATGGCGCAATGTGCACTCAACGTGCTCAAAGCCCTTTACAGATGCACAGGCAAGGGTATGGAGGAAATGCGTTTGTTACCAATTACGTCCCTTCGATACTATCTAAAATTACAGTTATTTCCCATTTATACCAGTTCCCACCGCCAAAGCGTTGTGTGGTCATGAGCAAGTCACCACCTCGCCCTAGCTCAAGTTGCGGCGCTGCACTGCGGCTGACGCCTGGGTTATTCCAGTCTTCCCTTGGAACAGACCCTAGAGACAAATTTCCCCTTGGAGATGAATAAAGGGAATTTTATTTTTTTAATTATTTATTTTCCCCGTTGGGGGTTGGCAAAGGGTTAACACCCCTTTCCGTTAAACTCAAACCGTTACAGAAACACAGACAGACAAACCAAATCCTTTTTTTAGCTTGGGCGACCGAAGAGTTTCTGGAATTACAGAATTTAAAGAAGCTGATATACAGAGAAGTGGTAAGACCTGGAATGAGATAAAAAAGTTGGCTCGGGATAGAGAAGGATGGAAACTGTTTGTCTGTGGCCTATACCCTGACCCAGGGTGAAAAAGGCAATGATGATGATGATGATGAATTATTTATTTACAACTAAGTTGTAATCCATCCATCCGCCCAATAATAATAATAATAATAATAATAATAATAATAATAATAATAATAATAATAATAATAATAATAATAATAATAATAATAATAATAACAACAACAACAACAATGATAACAATATATAATAATAATAATAATAATAATAATAATAATAATAATAATAATAATAATAATAATAATAATAATAAAACCACACATTCTTCTTCTTCTTCTTCTTTCTTCTTCTTCTTCTTCTTCTTCTTCTTCTTCTTCTTCTTCTTCTTCTTCTTCTTCTTCTTCTTCTTCTTCTTCTCTTCTTCTTCTTCTTCTTCTTCTTCTTCTTCTTCTTCTTCTCTTCTTCTTCTTCTTCTTCTATTATTATTATTATTATATTATTATTTGTTGTTGTTGTTAGTATTATTATTATTATTATTATTATTATTATTATTATTATTATTATTATTATTATTATTATTATTATTATTATTATTATCATTATTATTATTACTATCATCATCATATCATCAACATCATTATTATTATTAAGGAAGAGAATTAGTTCGACCGTCCCTCAGGGCCAGATGGCTAAAGGGATAGATATAGCAACAGAGGTTTATAAAAAAAAAAAAAAAAAAAAAAAAAAAAAAAAAAAAAAAAGAAAAAAAAAAGAAAAAAAAAAAAAAAAAAAAAAAAAAAAGAGAAAAAAAAAGAAAAAAAAAAAAAAAAAAAAATTAGGCCAAAAATTTCTTTTTTAATCCGGCCGAAAAAAAAGGACATTTTTTTTTTCGGTTAAAAAAGCAAATTTTTGTTTAAAAAAAAAAAAAAATCTATCTAAAAAAATGGAAATGCCTTCAGGATAGCAGATGCCTCTTCGTCGTCCAACTCCATTCGCTTGGTGGGTGTCGTCCACTAAATCAGCTCCAGATGCAGAGTTTTGTTGCGTAACGCGGACGTAACAGAATTAAAAGGTCGCACAAATAACATTTTATTTGACCCGCTCGATAGATGGATAGAGAAATGTAGCGGTGATGAATTGTGCGTCGTTTTTTATTGTTTTTATTTATTTTTACTTGTTTAAAATACTCAATGATTAGACAGCTTGGATGTTCTCCTGTACAAGACAGACGGAAAGAACAACGACTAACTCTCATGTTCAAAATTACAAACGAAATGACAGCCATCTCACCAGAACAACTAGACATACAACGAAATTCCGCATTCAAAGCAAAAGACCCACCCAAAAACATTAAAATACCAATCTACAAACTCAAACATCTTAAAATATTCATATGCACCCCGCACTATCAATGACTGGAACGTTTTTCCCGAATCATGTGTGAACACGACAGATTTAGAAACATTCAAACGAAGATTATCAAAATTCTTTAGTGGATATTTCTGTATATATAATCTCAAGTATTGTGTTATTATGCGTGTCGGTGAGTGTGTCCGTAGCCATCGTTATGTTATAGCCTGATACTGAAATCCAAAAGGACTGGCAGTTTTTCGTTTTTGCACCGCCTTGTCGTTAGTAGAGCTCATGAAAACAAGTCATTTCATTGGTTGAACTATTGAATACGACTCACGATTTGTTTTCTTTTGTGGCCAAAGACTGGCATTTTGAAGTCATTTTTTGGTCAGTGTCAGGCCTGACACTGACCAAAAAATGACGTCAAAAGACAAGTCTTTGGCCACAAAAGAAAACAAATCGTGAGTTGTATTCAATAGTTCAACCAATGGAATCACTTGTTTCCTTGAGCTCTACTAACGACAACTCACCAGAAGTGTCACAAACCTTAAAAATGACGTCAAACTACCAGTCTTAGAGGTTTCTAGTGACAGGCTATATAAGTTACCGATGGCTACGGTCAGAGT
>NC_088374.1:14089313-14106813 GCF_034508935.2 Berghia stephanieae
AGAAGAAGAAGAAGAAGAAGAAGAAGAAGAAGAAGAAGGAGGAGGAGGAGGAGGAGGAGGAGAAGAAGAAGGTGAAGGAAGAGGAGAGGAAGAAGAAGAAAACGAACGATAAGTGAGTTCTGATTATGCCTGATCGAATAGATTATCTTTTTTTTTTTCCTTTTTCTTTTCTTTATTTTCATTTTTTTTCTCCTTTCTTTTTTTTTTTTGTTGTTGTTGTTTGTTTGTGATTATTTAATCCTTTTTTATTTATTTATTTTTTTTTGTTTTTGTTTTTTGTTGTTTTTTGTTTGGTCTTGTTTTGTCTTATTTTCTTGTTTGCCGTTTCTTCTTTTAATTTTAATTTTTAATTATTTTTTTTTGGGGGGGGGGGGGGTGGGGGGGGGGGTGGTTTCGTTGTTTAAGACAACAGTCATTATTCCTCCGTGTGTTGACATGTTATATAATGATATAGAAAGTAGGTGTAAAGTAAATATATCGTTTGCTTTGGCAATGGGTAAGCTAAGAGATTGAAGCTGACGATCGACAGGAATTCGAATGAACGTTTCTTGAGTGTGTCTGTGTGTGTGTTATGTATGTAGCTGTGTGTGTGTGTGTTAGTGTGTGTTATGTGTGTAGTTGTGTGTGTTATTTTATGTTTATGTGTGTTATTCTATATTTATGTGTGTTATTCTATATTTATGTGTGTTATTCTATATTTATGTGTGTTATTCTATATTTATGTGTGTTATTCTATATTTATGTGTGTTATTCTATATTTATGTGTGTATAGAGAGTATAACATAATCCACAGCAGATTAAAAAGACGTAAACTTGTCATTAAAAGCGATATTTTATCTACAACGTTCGTTTTTAACCCTTTCACGCCGAGTGGGATTACAATTCTTCTTCCTGTAGATAGTATGAAGTTGACGTCACTCAGGTCTTTGTTATGGTTTTTTTTTGCCATCCGTGTTTATGAGTAATTCTCAGTAAACTGTATTAACCAGACTATAAAAACGTTCAAGGTTACTCAAAGTTTTGTGTGGTGCTCCGTTATACTTCCGGATGGCACTGTTGTGAGTTTCTTAGCTAAGCGCATACTATCTATATCGTAAATTCATCGTAAATTCATCGTTTATCAATTCATTCATAATAATTATATGGGGGCAGCGTGGCTCAGCGGTACAGTCTTTGCTTCGTACCCGAAAGGTACAGAGTTCGATCGATTCTCCCCGCCGTTCCGCTGTTGTGTAACCTTGAGCAAGTCACTACCCCGCCTTACCTAGCTCAATTTGCGGTACTGCACTGCACTGCGGCTGACGCCTGGGTTATTCAAGTCGATGATCACCGAAAGAAAACGAATCGTGCGTTTTGTATTCAATAGTCCAACAATTGGAATCATGATTTATTTCCCTGAGCACTATTAACAACTCTAAAAATGACGTCACAAAACAACTCCAAGTGTCAGGCTACGTTTAAAAAAAAAAAAAAAGAAGAAGGAGGGGGAGAAGTAGTAGGAAGAGAAGGAGGAGGGGTAAGAGGAGGAGGAGAAAGAGAAGAGGAAGAAGAAGAAGAAGAAAAAGAAGAAGGAGAAGAGAAGAAGAAGAAAGAAGGAGAAAGGAGGAGGAAGAAAGAAGAAGAGAATGAAGAAAAGGAAGAATAGAGAAGATGAAGAGGAGGAGGAGAGATAAGAGACATGAAAGGTAAGGATAAGAAGAAGAAGAAGGAGAAGAAGAACAAGTAGAAAACAAACTATAATTGAGTTCTGATATGCTGATGGATAATAAATCGAGTATGCGTTCAAAGGTTAAACAATATTATTAGTGATTTACGATAGACAGGCGACGGGAGGAGGGGAGGATAGATAAGAACTTCTGTAGTGTTGTTGATTGATGCCAGTTGAGATTATTATTATTATTTTATATATTCATCTCATCATCTCATATATCATCATCATCATCTCATCATCATTATATCTTATTATTATTATTTTATTGTTATTATTATTATTGTTATTATTATTGATTGTTGTTGTTGTTGTTGTTGTGTTGTTGGGGAGTGTTGTTGTTGTTTAGTTGATGTATATGTATATTATTATATATATTTATATTATTATTATTATTATATATCTGGAGTAGGTGGGGGGGGGGACGAGGAGAGGGAAGATGGAACGTAACACATGGGCCATAAAACCAACATCCAGAGTTAACAACAATACAATATCGATACTGTCAAACAACTATCAAACTACCAGCCGCACTAAATAACAAAAGTAGTAAAAGGAGCCCTTCACTCAAAGATATCAATAATACAATATCGATACTGTCAAACAACTATCAAACTACAAGCCGCACTAAATAACAAAAGTAGTAAAAGGAGCCCTTCACTCAAAGATATCAATAATACAATATCGATACTGTCAAACAACTATCAAACTACCAGCCGCACTAAAGAACAAAAGTAGTATAAGGAGCCCTTCACTCAAAGATATCAATAATACAATATCGATACTGTCAAACAACTATCAAACTACCAGCCGCACTAAAGAACAAAAGTAGTAAAAGGAGCCCTTCACTCAAAGATATCAATAAGACAATATCGATACTGTCAAACAACTATCAAACTACCAGCCGCACTAAAGAACAAAAGTAGTATAAAGGAGCCCTTCACTCAAAGATATCAATAATACAATATCGATACTGTCAAACAACTATCAAACTACCAGCCGCACTAAAGAACAAAAGTAGTAAAAGGAGCCCTTCACTCAAAGATATCAATAATACAATATCGATACTGTCAAACAACTATCAAACTACCAGCCGCACTAAAGAACAAAAGTAGTAAAAGGAGCCCTTCACTCAAAGATATCAATAATACAATATCGATATGTCAAAAACTATCAAACTACCAGCCGCATAAAGAACAAAAGTAGTAAAAGGAGCCCTTCACTCAAAGATATCAATAATACAATATCGATACTGTCAAACAACTATCAAACTACCAGCCGCACTAAAAACAAAAGTAGTAAAAGGAGCCTTACTCAAAGATATCAATAATACAATATCGATACTGTCAAACAACTATCAAACTACCAGCCGCACTAAAAACAAAAGTAGTAAAAGGAGCCCTTCACTCAAAAATTCATAATACATCGTACTGTCAAACACTATCAAACTACCAGGCCGCATAAAGAACAAAAGTAGTAAAAGGAGCCTTCGGACTAAAAGATATCATATACATTGCGATACGTGTCAAATAATATCGACCCAACAGCACAAAGAACAAATAGTAGTGTAAGAGCCTTGCATCAAGTTTATAGATAATACATATCGTATTACTAGTCAAAACAATGAGCAAAATAAACAAGCACAAAAAAAAAAAAAAAAAAAAAAAAAAAAAAAAAAAAAAAAATAACAAAGACCTGAGTGATGTCAACTCAGAACTATAGATAGAACGAAGATGACGTAACTCAGGTCTTTGTTATTGTTTTTTGTCATCCGCGTTTATGAGTAATGCTCACTGAACGTATTAACTGACTATAACGTTCATGGATACACACAGTTTTGTGTGTTGGTCCGTTATACTTCCGGATGGCAATGTTATGAGCTTCTTAGCCAAGCGCATTCTATCTATAATGAATCCAATACAAACAATAATATATTTACAGACCTCCACCACCGTGGTTCTCATTCCGTCATCAGTCAGTCAGTTAATCAATACGGTGAAAACATGGCTCATAAAATCAGCTCACATCAAAGAAAACAAACACTCGTTGGTTGATGATACTCCCTCCCGTCCAAACCCACTAAACTACATAGGCTGGTAAACCTTGTCAGTCAGTCTACGGCAAAGTACTTTCCGCCAGCTCTAATAGATCCAGCTACCCAATCCAATCCGGAATGTATAATGAATCCAATAACAAATATTGTTCTCATTCCGTCATCAGTCAGCCAGTCGTCAATCGATATGGTGAACACGGCTCATAAAACCAGCTAGCATCAGTGTTGTAATAATAGCATCAAAGCAAACACAGTCTCAGAGATGGAGAGAGAAGCACCCAGAATACAACATGAATGACCCAATCAAGGTGCTCGACAGAAAGGAACAGGTCATCATCTTCAGACTGAGAACTGGACACAACCAGTTAAAGGAACATATGTGGAGGATGTCCAGAGCAGGTGCCTCTGGACAATGTGACTGCGGACTTGAAAATGAAAATGGACATCATGTCCTAATGGAATGTCCAAAGTACAACCAATTGAGAAGGAACTTCTGGCCTGACCCAACCCCATACTCAAAGAAGCTGTACGGCAGTGAGGACGACCTCAGGACCACTGTGGGCTTCATTCACCAGACCGGACTGACCATGTGACGTGACGGGAACGAAGAAGAAGAAGAAGAAGAAGAAGAAACACTCTTTGATACTCCCGTCCTAACCCACTAAACTACAT
Organism: Berghia stephanieae; assembly: GCF_034508935.2. Lineage (NCBI taxonomy): Eukaryota > Metazoa > Mollusca > Gastropoda > Nudibranchia > Aeolidiidae > Berghia > Berghia stephanieae. Next base: position 14,093,747 of record NC_088374.1, read on the forward strand.
AGGCTGTAAACCTTGTCAGTCAGTCTACGGCAAAGTACTTTCCGCCAGCTCTAATAGATCCAGCTACCCAATCCAATCCGGAATGTATAATGAATCCAATAACAAATATTGTTCTCATTCCGTCATCAATCAGTCAGTCGTCAATCGATATGATGAACACAGCTCATAAAACCAGCTAGCATCAGTGTTGTAATAATAGCATCAAAGCAAACACTCTTTGATACTCCCGTCCTAACCCACTAAACTACATAGGCTGTAAACCTTGTCAGTCCAATTGGGAATCATCCATTACGAACCCCCCCCCCCCCCCCCCAAAAAAAAAAAAAAACAAACAAAAAAAACACAAAAAAACCCCCCACAAAATAAATAATTTCATCAATAAATAAACAAATGAATAATAAATGAATAAATTAATAAAAAAATAAATATTAAATAAATAAATAAACAAATAAATAAATAAATAAATAAATAAATATATAAATACATTAATTAATTAATTAATTAATACATTTTTAACAAAATCAAATAAACAAATTAATACATTTAAAAATATCAAATAAATACATAAATATATTTTAAAATATACACATCAATATAAAAATATACAAGTTAATGAATAAATAAATGAATAAATAAATGAATAAATAAATAAATAAATAAAAAACTTACTAAATAAATAAATAAATAAAAAAATAAACACATGTATAAATAATCGAATTTCATATAAATCCAGGTGCACATTTTATTGGCAATAGGTCTGCTGATAGCCGAATGCATGTATGGCTTTGGCTTAACGAACATTGTCCTAATGGACAATACTATCTTGTGTTGGTTTCTAATAGGGAATGAGATTAGCGGAAGAGTAGCGTCCCTTGATTGGACGTCACCCATAGTCTGTGACGTCACCAGCGGAAAAGTTATTTGAGAGATAGAACGTCATGTTGGTTGTGGCCATGCGTCTCTCGTCCTTCCGCTAATCTCATTCCCTATAGAGCATTCAAATGATATTGTCCCTTACAACAATGTTACACTAGGCCGATAAGCGGATTCGGATGTCAGACCTGCATATAATATGTAAACGTCGAAACAATTTTAACCCCCCCCCCCAAAAAAAAAAAAAATAAATAAATAAATAAATAAATAAATAAATGAAAACAGCAAACAAATACATTATAGAAATACAAAAGCAAAACCAAAACAAAACAAAACAAGAAAACAAAAAGGAAAAAAAACAAAAACAAAAACAAAACAAAACAAAAGGACAAAAGAAAAAAAAAACAAACAAAAAACAAGCAAACAAACAAAAAAACAAAAAAAAAACCAAAAAAAAAAAAAAACCCAACAAAATCAAAACAAAAACCAAACAGAAGGAAACAGAGAGCCCACTAAACAAGCTTGATTAAAATACTACATACCCTATTGAAAGGACGGAGGGGCTCGAAGCGATTTGATCTCCGGGGCGTTTTCAATTCACTCGCCGGCGAACCGACAGTTAAAGAGTCTTTTGATCTTCCTTTGATCTTCGCCGACAACCAGCCGTCTGGAACCGGTAGTGACAATCGATTTGGTAGCTAACGAAGGCCTGTAGGGGAGGAAAAAACAAAAAACAAAACAAAACAAAACAAGGATAAAATAAAGCAGAGAGAAAAAATGATGTGAATGAAACCAAGTAAGTATATTATATGTGTGTGTGTGTGTGTGTGTGTGTGTGTGTGAGGGTGGGGAGGGAGGAGGGGAGAAGAGAAAGACAAGAATTTGAGAGAGTGCCTAAAGGCTTAAAATAGGACTCCCCCCCCCCCCCCCCCCCCCCGCTCCCCTCTTCCCCCCCCCCTCCCCCGCCCCTCCCCCCCCTCCCCCCCCCCCCCCGCTCCCCTCTCCCCCCAGCGAAAGGAAAAAAACAAAAAGAAAACAAAAACAAACAAAACAAAAACAAAACAAAACAAACAAACATAAGGTTTGGAAAGGTGATATCACAGAGAAACCCTGGGCTTGGGGGGGGGGGGGGGGGGGGGGGTCGACGAAGTGGAAGACGAGAACTGGCTTTATGAAATATTTTGAAAAAAAGGAAAGAGCGGTGAGGAAGGGTGGGGGGGGGGGGGGTAGGGAATTTATTGAAAAAAAAAACAACCAAGAATTATCTAGTGCAAAATCTAATAATGAATTGTACATCTCATTATTGTGGTTTGAAGTTTGGAGTCCCCACGGGTTGTGGAGTGTGTCTATTGTTTTACTAGTATAAAGGGAATACATCTGACATCGTTCACAGCCCAGTGAACACGATAATAAATGACAATGGGGACAACTAACTCGTGTCGAAACAGCATTTATTCAAAGGGCTCAATGATGATTTCTACGAGTGAACACAGCTCACAAGTGAGAATAACTCACAGAGAGATTAATAAGCCATAACGCGCAGAAATCATGCAAGTACCCTATCAATACGCTTCAAGAGTCGTGATGTCACTTCCCCCCGTAATGACGCAGGGTAACTTAGTAACTGGCTCTAAACTATCGTAACAATGGCGGACGCCCTTATGAAATATTTCTCCGACGAGCATAAAAGTGTATCCAGAGGAGAAAAGCATTATAAATATGATCTTGTTTTGACTTTTATACATTCTGATCACATGACATATGAAAAGTACCGACCCCAAAAAGTGTATTTAGAGATAGATTGATGAGAAATTTGACCTTAGAAGATTTTGCATTAAAAGAAATAGTCTTTATACTCCAGCATAACGTACAGAAATTAAACCCAAGTTGGATATTTGTGGCTATGAATTCAATTTCCCTGATCGAGTGGATCCCGACATAATACCGATTCGATACGGTGGGTCACATATAGTTGTAGCCATTCAAAAGACATCTGAAGTACACCCAGGTTCCGAACCGTCGATGATAGGGCAGAGGGATCAGAAAGAAAATAAAAAAGAAGAAAAACAAACACAAACTAGAGCATTCATATAGCGCAATATCTACTGAACGTGCGGAGAGCGCTTTATAGGGGAGATCCCCTCTTCAAAGGGCTTGATGATTTCTACGAGCTCACAAATCATAACAATTCACAGAGAGCTCAATAAGCCATACTCCACACAAATGATGCAAGTACCCCATCAATTGGACTATAACAAGTGAGTGTAGTCATTCTTAATTGATTAATTGAGCTTTATATAGGGCAATATCCACTAAATGTGCTCAATGCGCTTTACAAGTGGTCCCTGGTCAACAGCAACATTTAACATGTAGGACGGGACATGAAGCCTGTTAGGCGATATTACAATTTTTCGGACAAAGACAACGCTGTTAACGGCCAGGTCCTCATTTTACACCTGAGTACGGTGAGAGAATGTGAGTAAAGAGCCTTTTCCAAGGACTCAACTATGCGCCGAGCGCGAGGCTCGAACTCATGACCTTCCCATCCGAAAGCGAGTGTCATACCACTAGACCACATAGCCGTCTTAAGTACACTCAGGTTCCGAACCGTCGATGATAGGGCAGAGGGATCAGAAAGTAAAAAAAAAAAAAAAAGAAGAAAAACAAACAAGCAAACTAGAGCACTCGTATAGCGCAATATCCACTAAACTTAACCGAGAGGCGCTTAGACCTCGCCAACCCCCCTCCCCCCTACCCCCCGCTATCCGCACACCCTAACACACACACACACACAAACTTAATATAGGACGCTGGTCTACCAAAGAGAGTTTGTTTTTAAGGGTTTTACGGCGCTTGCAACACATTTCGGTTATATCAGCGCCAGTAAAAAGGAAGAAAATGGGATAGTAAAAAGTTATAGAATTACAATGTAAGCACCCAAGAAAAAGTAAGACATAGGGGAACTGGGAACAAATAGGGATCAGATGTAGATTCCAAGAGCATACCACCAGTGTACTTAGTTTGAGATCACCTAAAAGTCTCATCCAGACAAAAGCACAGGTCCCAACTAAGAGGAATACACTCAAATGTTTACAAATCATAAAATATAATATGTAAACTAAACATAATACAATGCATAACAGAGAGATGATACTTACGCCAGATTAAACAGTCCAAGCTACCAAATTCCCGCTGGTTGGAAGAGAAGTCAGAAAAAGAAAGCAAAACAAACAAACAAACAAAATAATATAAAATAAAAATAAATATAAAAACAACAATAAAGCTAAAAAAAAAAAAAACCAAAACAAAAAAAAACCCAACAAAAAACACCCCCCCCCCCCCCGAAAAAAAAACCCCAACAAAACAACAACAAAACACACACACACACACAACCAATAACTGCACCAGGGACTGATAACAGTCCGTTTTCATAAATTTCAGGTTGGTGCCTTACCAACTGAGCTGCTATCGAGTCGGGGACCCCAAGATTCGAATCAAAGACAGAATTAGGCCAGGCCAGGAGACTAGCATGATTTGTACTCGTATAGCGTTAATTATAGTTAAGTTGTAAGCGATGTGGCATGTTTACACACACATGCCACAAGCTATTAGTTGGGTATAAAGACAGGCAAATTCCTCTACTTCCACTTATAGCTTATCTCTCTACCCGCTGTTTTTCATCAGCCCCGCTTTAATAGTATGGATGCTATGCGTTTAACCAAATAACTTATAACATCCGCCAGCCGGATATAACGGACCAACACACAAATAATATGTGTAATCTTGAAAGTTTATAGTCTGATTAACCCTATTCCGAACGGCTGGGTGCAACGAACCCGGGACGACCGAACAACTGTAGATATTTTAGCCCGGAATCAATTTTTTTCTTGAAATTCAGAATGAGCGTTTCCATAGTGGTCATAAATACATATACAAATTCTAGGAATTATTTTCAAACAGCGAAAAATTTTATTCAGGAACAAAATTTTGACCATGGTCAACCCCGGCTGGGTGCAATGCACCCGGTAACAAAATAAGAGGAAAAAAATAGCTGGGTGCAATGCACCCGTATACTTTAACATAGAAAAATGGAGGGATGCATAACGGCAGTACAAACATATTGACTAGATATAACTTAAAATACATTAAGTTATGAAAATGAATTACATTTAAATTGAAAAATATATAAATTCAAATGGAAAATACATCAGTTTACAAGATTCATGAGTAGAAATTCAACTTTTTACATAACGTGTGTTTAGTAATAACTTTCACTCTTGAAGGCATTTCTCACACAAGATAGACAAATGTTCTTTGCAGACATGTTTATAACACTTAGAACACCGTGTTCCTGTCTTCCTGTCTTTGTTTGATGGGCAGATACTGCATCTTTTTTGGAATCTTTTTTTGTTTTGTACGTTTTGATTTGGCGAGTCTTCCATCTTTCGTTTTGGTGTTGCCTTTGATGGTTTTGTAGTCTCCTTTGATGGTGTGGTAGTCTCCTTTGATGGTGTGGTAGTTTCCTTTGATGGTGTGGTAGTCTCCTTTGATGGTGTTGTAGTCTCCTTTGATTGTGTTGTAGTCTCCTTTAATGGTGTTGTAGTCTCCTTTGATGGTGTTGTAGTCTCCTTTGATGGTGTTGTAGTCTCCTTTGATGGTGTTGTAGTCTCCTTTGATTGTGTTGTAGTCTTCTTTGATGGTGTGGTAGTCTCCTTTGATGGTGTGGTAGTCTCCTTTGATGGTGTTGTAGTCTCCTTTGTTGGTGTGGGTTCCTTGTTGTGGTAGTCTCCTTGTGTGTGTAGTCTCTTTGAGGGTGTTGTGTCTCCTTGTGGGTGTAGTCTCTTTTGATGGTGTTGTAGTCTCCTTTGATGGTGTGGTAGTCTCCTTTGATGGTATGGTAGTCTCCTTTGATGGTGTTGTAGTCTCCTTTGATTGTGTTGTAGTCTTCTTTGATGGTGTGGGCACGGGTCTTTTTTCTGGTTGGCAGCACACTTTCTTCAAACTTTCAAAAACATTGTCTATGTTCTGTCTGTATACTAAATTCAGTGTCCTGTTCGCTGCCCTTCGTTTGACTTGCTCAAAGACAAGTTCTTTGGCTGTTTGGATCAGGAACTCTTGGCGGTTTTTTACATTGCTGTATCGGTGCGTTGGAAAGGCATGGCTCCAAACCACCCTGCAAGCAATTCCGGCAACATCAACCATGTTGAAGAACATCGCTAATGGCCATCTTTTTGTTTTCCGCTTGGTTGAGAAGGAATGTGCCTTCTGGTCCATTGAGGCCACCCGACCTTTTGTTTTATTGTAGGTGCGCACAATCTCTGGTGTGCGATTTTCGCATACGTTGCTTTCATTGTGCATTGAACTCAGCAACACTGTGTTCTTGTTTCGTTTACCTTGGAAAGAAACCAGTGTGATTCCTTCGCGAAATAGAAACTTAGATTCCAAAAGTCTCAGGTTCTTCTTACTTTGGAAGGCAAGAGGGAGGAAGCGCTTGTTTCGTCGAACTGTGCCAACAATTGACAATTTTCTTTTCAGAAGCTCTGTTGCTAGTTTTAGGTCTGTGAAAAAGTTGTCACATGTGACATTCCGCCCAGTTTCAACAAAATCGTCTGTCAAGTTCTTGACAATGTCACAGCCAACAGAATCATTTGTAGCCACTCTTGTGAATGTGGACCCTTTCCCCAAGTAAGGTATTCCCTTCAGAGGATAACTTGTAGAAGCCTCACAAATCCAGAAGATTTTAATTCCATATTTGTCAGGCTTTGACGGCGTGTATTGAATAAACGAGCAGCGTCCACGGAAAGGGACTAGCTGCTCGTCCACTGTCAAGAATGCCCCTGGATGATAGTGTCTTTTAAGATTTTTCTGGAATATATCCCAAAGATCTCGTATAGGGGCAAATTTATCCTTGACTCTTCGCACTGTGCGGGTTGTTTTGTCATCAAACCTCAGATGGTTCAATAAGTGACTAAAGCGATTCCGAGAAAATGTTGCACGCACTAAAGAATTCCCTTCTGTTACACTAAACAACAGATCGACTGAAAGGTCATTTTCATGTTTGGCACCAGTATGAATGAGACAACCAATAAAAGCATACATTTCTATTGCATCAGTGTCTCTCCACTTATTTCCCTTTTCTCTCAATCCCTCTGCATTAGTACAAGTCACAAGTTTGTCAATGATATTTGAATTGATGAAAAGCTTAAGAGAATCACTGACATTAGATACGTGCGCGGTGTTTGGTATAGGATTCGAAGGAAGATTCAAACGGTTTTGTGGTGGACGATATTCATGAAAGGGTGTTGGATACCACACGGTTTCCTTGTCTTCCCCATACACAATTTCATCAACAAGATCTGCAATTTCTTGAGGTGGACTATTGGATCTAGCTTCTGTTTCCGATTGAGATTCAGTATCAGAGTCACTCGATGAATGGTGTCCACCAATAGCGGCTTCTTCTAGAGTAGCTGGATCCCAATCAGCATCATCATCGTCCCAAACATCTGGTTCCTCAGTGAGATTAGAGTCACTGTCATCATTCAACTGTGCTTGGAGGGTATCAAACACATTTCTTTCCATTGCGATCCTAGTGAGAAAAAAAAATAAACTAAAAAAGTTAGGGCTTAAAGTGTGAATGGCGGGTAGTAGATGTCTAGTGTTTACTGCATGTTATTTAATTACACATGTTTATGTTTATATATATGTTTATGTTGTGTATATCGCACATGTGAAAGAAAGAAAGAAAGAAAGAGAGAGAGAGAGAGAGAGAGAGAGAGAGAGAGAGAGAGAGAGAGAGAGAATAAGTAGGAGTGAAATATCTGTTCAATGTTACAGTTATCATTTAACGTGTTACAAGTGTAACTAACTGACAAATTGCCATATTTATGGACAATAAAGATCTATTATTATTATTATTATTATTATTATTATTATTATTATTATTATTATTATTATTATTATTATTATTATTCATTATTATTATTATTATTATTATTATTATTATTATTATTATTTATTAATTATTATTATTATTATTATTATTATTATTATTATTATTATTATTATTATTATTATTATTATTATTATGATTATTATTACACATCATATGATTTATAATGATCACAAACACTAAATAAAAGTAAGCTTTCATTTGGTAGTCTTTGCATTTAGAAATTTTTGATTGAGAAGCAAACATAATCAGTTCTAGACCTAGTTTAAAAGTTTCTAACCATAGAATAAATGTAATTTTGAAACTTATTGTTTAACTCTTTCAACCCTAAAACCGACTATATCCGTTGTTTACTCATTTTACTTTTACCCCATGCTTATAACATTTTTATGAGACAAATTATCAAAGCTAATGATCATAAATTTTTACATGATAATTGAATAAAAATATCTATGGATATGCTCATTTTTAATACATTTTTTCCATTTTTGAAAAGTAGCAAAAATCTATAGGATTGAGTGAGTTCAAAAGGCTCTTATAATCTATCTTCTGTGATTCTTGGTGGGTCTATTGAGCTTGTGTCTGGATAAGATTTATAGTTGATCTCCTCAACCCCTAATAATAAATAATTGAGCTTTTATATAGAGCAATATCCACTAAATGTACTCAAAGCGCTTTACAAGGGGTCCCTGGTCAACAGCAACATTTAACATGTTGGACGGGACATGCCGCCTGTTAGGCGATATTACAATTTTTCGGACAAAGACAGACAACGCTGTTAACGACCAGGTACTCATTTTACACCTGAGTATGGTGAGAGAATGTGACTAAAGAGTCTTTTCCAAGGACTCAACTATGCGCCGAGCGAGGCTCGAACCCAGGACCTTCCGATCCGAAAGTGAGTGTCATGCCACTAGACCACATAGCCGCTCAACCCCTCTATCTTACTTTTTCTTGAGTGTTCTAATTTTAATTCAAAACTTTTTTGACTATCCTATTTTCTTCCTATTTCCTGGCGCTGATTTTACCTGAACGTGTTGCAAGCGCCTTAACTCACTCAACCCTAACACCGATTATATCCGTATTTTACACGGGTTACTTTTACCCCATGCCTATTTATTACAATTTTTTTTTGATACAAATTATAGATGTAGTATCAAAGTTAATGTATTTAGTTTTTACATGTTAATGGTAGTTGAATAAAACTATCTTATGCAAGTGCTCATTTTTAATACTTTTTTCTTTCCAATTTTGAAAAGTATCAAAAATCTCTAGGATTGAGTGAGTTAAAACGTTAAAAACAAACGCAAACAATATCTTATGTGATTGCATTACTCACTTGTTATGTGCTCACTGTGGATCTGCTCTTTGCTTGGAACAAATAATATCTGATTAAGAATCACTCATTACACTGTTAGAACGTGTTGCACGCACTAAAGAATTCCCTTCTGTTACACTTAACGACAGATCGACTGAAATGTCATTTTCATGTTTGGCACCAGTATGAATGAGACAACCAATAAAAGCATACATTTCTATTGCATCCGTGTCTCTCCACTTATTTCCCTTTTCTCTTTTATTTCCCGTTTCGAGCAGATGCTCGAAAATTGAAGAATGAAAGTGAAAGTGGGAGAAAAATTGTGACCCTCCGTCTCAAAACGGTATTATGTTGGGATGATTCAGACCCCAAAAAGTGAATTTAGAGATAGATTGATGAGAAAGTGGACCTTAGAAGTTTTTGCAACGCAATAAATAGTCTTTATACTCCACCAGAACGTACAGAAATTAAACTCAAGTTGGATATTTGTGGCTATGAATTCAATTTCCCTTACCGAGTGGATCCCGACATAATACCGCTTCGATACGGTGGGTCACAATTAGGAGACATGACTCTTATCATAAAGGGGACGAACTCTTGATTGATTTAGATATCTGCCAATCAATAAGGCACATTTTTCCATTGTTACCAGTACCTAAATCTTATCACTGGGTCACCGGGTGCTGTGCGCCCAGCCGTTTTTTTTTCTTATGTAATTGTTACACGGTGCAATGCACCCAGCAGGTGGGAATCAGGTGTAAAATATGCCGTTCGGAATAGGGTTAAAACAATTTAGTGAGAACTAATCCTAAACATGGATGCATACAATCAATAAAAAAAAGAGCTGAGTAACGTCAATTTCGTTCCATCTATTTAAGAATTTTCTGACACAATTTTTGTTGTTGTAAACTCTCAAATTTAGGACATAGACTCCTTTAAAATAACCCTCTTCTTGTCAAAAATTTGTGCGGCTATGTGGTCTTGTGGTCTGACACTCGCTTTCGGATCGGAAGGTCCTGGGTTCGAGCCTCGCGCTCGGCGCATAGTTGAGTCCTTGGAAAAGGCTCTTTACTCACTTTCTCTCACCGTACTCAGGTGTAAAATGAGTACATGGCCGTTATCAGCGTTGTCTTTGTCCGAAAAATTGTAATATTGCCTAACAGGCGGCATGTCCCGTCCTACATGTTAAATGTTGCTGTTGACCAGGGACCCCTTGTAAAGCGCTTTGAGCACATTTAGTGGATATCGCGCTATATAAAGCTCAATTTTTTAGCTCAATTTAACAAAAATGATCAAACCTGGGACCTAAAGGAAAACCCCAAGAGGTCCTAGGTTTGAGAGGTTGTCTTTGTTTTTCTTGCCAAGATGAGGATCATTTATCTATATGTGACCCCTCATCTCAAAACGGTATTAAGTCGGGATGATTAAGATGCTGAAAATGGAATTTATAGCCAGAAATATCATGCTTAAGTTGAGTTTATATGCTTTATAGAGGAGAAGGAATATCACATTTTATTGTGCTAAATACCAACGTTTCATATTTTTGACCAGTTTAACGTTAATTTGACTTTTTAGCATCTGGTCCATCCCGACATAATACCGTTTTGAGACATTGGATCACATATTGATCGATATAATTTCTAAAGGACGAGTTTTCTGGCCAAATTTCTAAATAAGTGTCTTTTCCAAGACAGTAAGCCAATTAACTGGATTAGGCCGAACCCCATCAGCGGGTGGGTGACCAGTAGTAACTCGTTTATCTGGGGGTGTTAATTATAAAGAATCTGACATGTTTACATACATACAGGGGCCACTTGCTGGAAGTTCGTTATATCAAGTTTACAGACCTGCCTACCTGAACTTGAAAAAAAAAATCGTAGTTTTCAGAGGTTTAAAATTTAAATTGAGCTTTATATAGTGCAATTTCCACAAAATGTGCTCAAGCGCTTTACAAGGGGTCCCTGGTCAACAGCAACATTTAACATGTAGGACGGCACATGCCGCCTGTTAGGCGATATTACAATTTTTCGGACAAAGACAACGCCGTTAACGACCAGGTACTCATTTTACACCTGAGTACGGTGAGAGAATGTGAGTAAAGAGCCTTTTCCTAGGACTCAACTATGCGCCGAGCCCGAGACTCGAACCCAGGACCTTCCGATCCGTAAGCGAGTGTCATACCACTAGACCACATAGCCGCATTTAACATATTAGACGAGATGCACATTCCTCCCACCAAATCCAAGCATCAGTAACACACTTTATAGTCACCTGGAACAACTACAAAAGACGTCCAACTTCTTCGTCATGGCAAAAGACCGAAGGGCTAGAGCTCAGGTGGTCGCTGGTTCGGCTAAGTAACATATTATTAGACACTTGAAAAGTGAGCTCCACTCACTTTTCTGAATTAAAAATTCACCCCAAATACCGGAGCATACTCAATATCTCAATCGTTTCTGTGTTACATGTTTGTGTTGAGAATTTTGGCTACTAAGCTTTAAATGCTGACCAACTAACTTCGCGGTGTGTGTGTGTGTGTGTGTGTGTGTGTGTGTGTGTGTGTGTGTTGAGCCCGTGACCTCAAGAAGTCGGGGAGAGAAGGCTCTAGATAGTTAGACTCAGCTTTGAAGCGACTTTTTTGGGGGTCGTGGATAGCTCCAACGGTAGAGTCACTAATCTCCCCGGCCAGGCGGAGTTGTCGTATCAGTAAGGTCGCGGGTTCGAGCCCCCATCGCCGCTGCGTAGTTTTTATTCTATGTTGTCCTCTGGCACTATCCTACCCACTTCATTATCAATTTGTCATTGATATGTAAAAATATTGCTTTTAACTCCCTTATAGGGAATGGGATTAGCGGAAGAGTAGCGTCCCTTGATTGGACGTCACCCATAGTCTGTGACGTCACCGGGGAGAGAGAACGTCATGTTGGTTGTTTGCATGCGCACAACCAACATGACGTTCTCTCTCTCTAATAACTTTTCCGCCGGTGACGTCACAGACTATGGGTGACGTCCAATCAAGGGACGCTACTCTTCCGCTAATCTCATTCCCTATAGACCAGCTAGGGCAACAAAACTGTTTTCAAAAAGTTTTATTGAATCAAAGATCTATCTATATAATATAGATAGAATGAAGCTGAAGTCACACGGGTATTTGTTATTGTTTTTGCTTGTTTTTTTTTTGCCATCCGCGTTTATGAGTAAATATATTCTCACTAAACTGTATTAATCTGACTATAAACGTTCAAGGTTACACATAGTTTTATGTGTTGGTCCGCTATACTTCCGGATGGCTATGTATTGAGCTTCTTGGCCAAGCGCATACTATCTATATATAGATAGTATGCGCTTGGCTAAGAAGCTCATAACATTGCCGTTCGGAAGTATAACGGACCAACACATAAAACTGTGTGTATTCATGAACGTTTATAGTCGGGCTAATACAGTTCAGTGAGCATTACTCATAAACGCGGATGGCAAAAAGTAATAACAAAGACCTGAGTGACGTCATCTTCGAACTATCTATAGACTAGCTACGGATACGAGACTTTGTCTTCAAGAAGTTTTATTGAATCAAAGATCGTTATATGTAATTGTCGGTTTGGAGTTTGGAGCCAACAATTCGTAGTTCCACGAGATTTCTTTTGCTCGGATTCGTTGACAACGTTCAAATCTCGCTTAAAGTTTTATCTTTTTACGTCATAATAATATATAATAATATAATAGTATAACATACAACACAATAATATAATAATATACGTCATAATATAATGTTGCAATATTATTTTCATATTTTGTTGTTGTTAAATTGAATTCGTATCACGTTTCCTTCACACTTGTCTCACTGTAATATGTTTTGTTTTATATCACTGTAAAGCGCTTAGAGCCCGTGACAACGGGGTAAAGCTCTATATAAATGCCATTAATTAT
>NC_088374.1:14109313-14112538 GCF_034508935.2 Berghia stephanieae
ATAGTTGAGTCCTTGGACAAGGCTCTTTACTCACATTTTCTCACCGTACTCAGGTGTAAAAGGAGTACCTGGCCGTTAACAGCGTTCTGTCCGAAAAAAAATTATAATGTCGCCTAACAGTCTTGTCCTAAATGTTAAATGTTGCTGTTGGACAGGGACTCCCGGTAAAGCGCTTTGAGCACGTTTAGTGGATATTGCCCTATATATATATATATATATATATATATATATATATATATATATATAATATATATATATATATATATATATAAACTCAATTTTTAAAAAAGAAGCGAGAAAGGCAGTGTAAATAAATAAAAAAAATCTCACCATCGCCTCCTACAGTTACAGACTGTCTTCCCATGGATAGGTATAATATGTACAAAAGATACATCATACACTAAACACACACACACACGCAGACACACGCACACAGACACACACGCAGACACACACGCACACATACACACAGACACACATACACACACACACACACACACACACAACCACACACTCCCATTTCGATTAGATCTAGTGACATCTAATGAGTTTATCTCGTCGGTACTTAAACATCAGACAAGTCTTATTCCACTTTGTATATAATAATATAATATATAATAATTTAATAACATGAAGAGGTTGGATTTCAAAAGGCACTAAGTTGCATCCATATAGATAGAATGCGCTTGGCCAAGGAGTTCACAACATTGCCATCCGGAAGTATAACGGACCAACACACAAACTCTGTGTAACCAAGAACTTTTATAGTCTGGTTAATACAGTTTAGTGAGAATTACTCATAAACGCGGATGGCAAAAAGCAATAACAAAGACCCGATGACGTCATCTTCGTTCTATCTATACAAAAAAAGCAAACTTTTAAGCAATCTAAAAAAACCCCCATACATTTGAGCTTTAAAACAGCGCAATATCCACAAAACGTGCTACACCCCCAAACCCAAACAGAAATAAAAAAGGAATTTAAAAACCCCCCAAAACCCAACAAAACAAACTAGATACTCACCAATAGACAACCACGCCTCTCCGATAATCGTCATAATGTAAATAATGTAGGTCATTGGTAAATAATATAGCAAACTACACAGGTTTTACTATCGACTGTATGTGTCTAAGTAAAATACCCACTGTTCAACAACTTGATCAATGGAACCAACACATAGAACCAACCCCCTCCCCCAAATAAAAAATGAACAAACCACTCACCAATAGACATCTAGATAACCACGCCTCTCTAGGACAGTCGTCATAATGTAAACAATGCCAGTGATTGGGAAACAGAGCGAACTACACAGGACTTAGTATCGATGGTATGTGTCTAAGTAAAATACCCACTGTTCAACAACTTGATCAATAGAACCAACACAGAACCAACCCCCCCCCCCCCCCCCCCCATAAAAAATGAACAAACCACTCACCAATAGACACATAGATAACCACGCCTCTCGGACAATCGTCATACTGTAAACAATGGCAAAGATTGGTAAATATAGCAAACTACACAGGATTTTCTATCGACGGTATGTGTCTGAATAAAATACCCACTGTTCTATCGCTTGATCAATAGAACCAACATGGAACCCTATGTGTAAACTTAAACGTTTGTAATAATATGATCGAGAAAATCGTGTGATAACTAGTCATCCCATCTGGTGGTATAAAAATAACAACAATGATCGGAGACAGATCGATCTCATTCAAGTTATTTCGTTAGTCCGAGCAGGTGTGAATGTGTCACACATTCCATGTTTTGATTGGTCAAAAATCTACTGATTAATACTAACCAAGATAAGTCGAAAGATTTCAAATAAAGTCAGTCTTACGGCTTTAGACGGGGGAAAAAAAAGAGCATCCTGAGGGGGCGGGGGCGGGGGATATATTGTTCAATGACGAGGCAAAACAGGACAAGCACTTTATTTTTTTTCTTCTATTTTTAAGTCACTGAATAATAAATGACAAAATAAACAAATAAATAAATAAATAAATAAAAATTGCTAGTTTTTCCCTGAATGGTGAAAATACGACATAACACGTTTTGACAACCATCCCATCTCGTCATATTGTACGACATCATATTGTGATATCATTTCTATCTATTATTTTATCTACGCATCTCTCCGTTTTCGTTTCTTCCATTTCCCACTTGATACCGTGTCCTACCAGTTCCAGCAATAATGTCTTGTGATCTTTAACTTAATCTTCTCTTATCTGCCGCTACATTCGCTCCCATTCCTCCTCCATCCCTCCTCCCCCCCCCCCCCCCCCCCCCCCCAAATCCCACGGCCACCGCATACGTTGGTTTCGTCTCATAAATATCCTACTAGTTGATAGGCATCTGTGCTCTCTCCCTCTTTCTCTATCCTCCTCCTCCTCCTCTTAGCAAGAAATAGTTCAGGGTGATAGATAAACTCATAATCCCCCCCCCCCCCCCCCACCTCTCTCTCTCTCTCTCTCTCTCTCTCTCTCTCTCTCCCTCTTTCTCTATCCTCCTCCTCCTCTTAGCAAGAAATAGTTTAGGGTGATAGATAAACTCATAATTCCCCCCCCCCCCCACCTCCAGTCTCTCTCTCTCTCTCCTCCTAGTAAGACATAGTTTAGGGTGATGCATTTACTCACAATCCCCCCCCCCCCTCTCTCTCTCTCTCTCTCTCTCCTAGTAAGAAATAGTATAGGGTGATACATTTACTCACAATCCTCCTCTCTCTCTCTCTCTCTCCCTCTTTCCCTCTCCCTCTCCCCCTCTCTCCATCCTCCTAGCAAGAAATAAGGGACGATATATCTATTTCCGTATCTCCCCAATTCCCATGTCTTCCTTCCCCAATTGGCTTCAACAGTCGTGACGTCACTTACCTCGTAATGACGCATGGTAACTTAGTAAACTATCGGAACAATGGCGGGCGGCCTTATAAAATATTTCTCCAACGATCATAAAAGTGTATCAAGAGAAGAAAAACATTATAAACATGATCATGTTTTGAATTTTATACATTCTGATCATATAACATAGATATGAAAAGTTCTAGCCAGCATGAATAATAAAAAAAGTATCCATTTTCGTTGTTAGAAGCAGGCTGATCGCGTTGCTGGGCGACGTGTACATCAGACCTATTGAATACTATACAAATCGTCATCTATAGATACACTGACTGTCAATCTTTCTCTAGTCTGTATTGTTAGAAACTCTCAAGGATTTTGAAGATAAAAAAAA
>NC_088374.1:14112638-14117638 GCF_034508935.2 Berghia stephanieae
CTCACAATCCTCTCTCTTCTCTCTCTCTCTCTCCCTCTTTCCCTCTCCCTCTCCCCCTCTCTCCATCCTCCTAGCAAGAAATAAGGGACGATATATCTATTTCCGTATCTCCCCAATTCCATGTCTTCCTTCCCCAATTGGCTTCAACAGTCGTGACGTCACTTCCCTCGTAATGACGCATGGTAACTTAGTAAACTATCGGAACAATGGCGGGCGGCCTTATAAAATATTTCTCCAACGATCATAAAAGTGTATCAAGAGAAGAAAAACATTATAAACATGATCATGTTTTGAATTTTATACATTCTGATCATATAACATAGATATGAAAAGTTCTAGCCAGCATGAATAATAAAAAAGTATCCATTTTCTTTGTTTAGAACCAGGCTGATCGCCGTTGCTGGGCGACGTGACATCAGACTATTGAAACCAATTACAAATGTTATTCCTATAGATACCACTGATGTCAATCCTTTCTCTAGATCTGTATCTGTAGCTCACTCAGGATTTTGAAGATAAAAAAAATTTAATCTTTAAAAAAATGTTTCTCTCTCTCTCTCTCTCTCTCTCTCTCTCTCACACACACACACACACACACACTCTCTCTCTCTCACTCTCTTTCTTTCTCCTTTTCCAAGGATTCAACTATGCGCCTAGCGAGGCTCGAACCCAGTACCTTCCGATCCGAAAGCGAGTGTCATACCACAAGTCCACAACATAGCCGCAGGGCTATAATATTATAACCCAGGGCTGCCAAGACTGTGAAAGATTGATTAAAAGTAAAAGTCTGCACTTAAAATAAAACTCATTCAATTTTGACTTGTTTTTGACAGCAGTAACTGGAATAGTTCTAGAACGGGTGACACCGGGAAGTGACATGGCACAGTTGCCTGGTGATGGTGGTGGTGGGGGGGGGGGGGGGGGGGGGGGGGGGGGAGAGACAAACTTGAAAATTAATTGTGACCCATCGTCTCAAAACGGTAGTATGTCGGAACGAACCAGATGCTTTAAAGCCGAATTTAATGTTAAAATGGTCAAAAATATAAATTGTTGGCATTAGCACCCTAAAATATGGTATCCATTCTCCTTAATAAAGCATACAAACTCAACACAAGTCTGATATTTCTGGCTATAAATTCAATTTTCAACATCTCAACCATCCCGACTTAATTGTACCGTTTTGAGGCGAAGGGTCACAATTCAGAATTGAAAAAAACTGACGTTGAATTATAATAGAGATAACCCCGGCGTGTACATATATGCAGGTCTGACATCCGAACCCGCCACTCATTCTCATGGGCCCAGCTTATTAAGTTTGTTGCAATGGACAATTGTTTTGTGTGTCATCTTTTGAGATTTCCATGACAACGTCAATGAGCCTATAAAGAAATCAGACCTGAAAATAAGTGCACGTCGGATAGGAGGAGGGGGGGGGGGGGGAGGGGGGATAGGGTAGGGTGGGGGGGGGGGGTGAGGAGTGTTTTTTAATAACTCAAAGACTGTCAAGACCGTGAACGATTGGTTAAAAAAATCCTCACTTTGAAAATAAAGGGGAAAAAAATAAAATAAATTAAAACTCATTCAATTTTGATTTGTTGTTGGCAGAAATTGGAACATTTCTAGACTAGAACGAGTGATGTGACACTCAGTGACATAGCAAGGTTGCCCCGGGGGGTGTGGGGGGGGGGGGGGGGGGGGGGAGAGACAAATAAATTCAGAATTGAAAATTGACGATGAATTAAATAGAGAAATCGCGCAATGGAATGAAGATAGCCCGGTCTGTACATATATACAGGTCTGACATCCGAAGCCACTTATCACGGGCCTATTTTCACATTGTTGTAATGGACAATATTTTGCGTCATTTATTTTTTGAGATTTCCATTACAACAATGAGCCCCATAAGGAATTGGGTTATCAGACCTGCAAATAAGTGCACGTCGGATTAAGGTGATTTGAGGGTGGGGGGAGGGTGAGGAGTGTTTTAATAATAACTCAAAGGCTTCCGAGACTGTGAAGAATTGATTAAAAATCCTCACTTTGAAAATAATAAATATAAAATAAAACTCATTCAATATGGGGCTAAATCTCCAGATTCATTTTGAAAAAAAAAAAAAAATAAATAAAATAAATAAAAAAAAAAAAAAATAAATAATTAAAAAAAAAACTATAAATAAACAAACAAATAAAATAATAATAATAATAATAATAATAATATATAATAATAATAATAATAATAATAATAATAATAATAATAATAATAATAATAATCATAATAATAATCTTAAATTGAGCTTTTATATAAGGCAATATCCATTAAACGTGCTCAAAGCGCTTTACAAGGGGTCCCTCGCTTAACATGTAGGACGGGACATGACGCCTGATAAGCGATATTACATACAATTTTTTTTAGGACAGTGACAACGCTGTTAACTGCCAGGTATCCATTTTACACCTGTGAGAGAATGTGAGTTAAAAGAGCCTTTTTCAATGGACTCAACTATGCGCCTAGCGAGGCTTGAACCCAGGACCTTCCGATCCGAAAGCGAATGTCATACAACAAGACCACGACACAGCCGCACAAAAATGACAAGCATAAATATTAGACAAAATATACCACACGGCATTTTAGAAATGTCAAATGGCCACAGTTAGCACATTTCAATGACGAAGGCATAAAAAAAGGTAGATTTTAAATCTGTTATTTTCTCAGCCATTATTTCCACAGCCTGTTGTGTTAGACAGACGGATAGATAGATAGACAGATAGATAGATAGATAGATAGATAGATAGATAGGTTAGTATATATATATATATATATATATATATATAATATATATATATAGATAAACAGATAGATGATGGATGGAGGGATGGATGGATGGATGGATAAATAGATAGATAGATAGAAAGATAGACAGACATATATATATATATATATATATATATATATATATATATATATATATATATATATATATATATATATATAAATAGGAAATAGAGAAATAGAGAAAGATTGATAGAGAGACAGAAAAAGAAAGAAAGAGAGAGAGAGAGAGAGAGAGAGAGAGAGAGAGAGAGAGAGAGAGAGAGAGAGAGAGAGAGAGGAGAGAAGGGGTGAGGAGGAGAGAATAGAGAGACCAGAGAGAAACATCAATCACCGCCGACACTGCAACAAGCATCATTATAAAATATTTATCTTTAAAGTATCGACCAGAACCAACACCACCAATACCCGGGCTGCCGTAATCCGGAAAAACCCATATTTGAAAATTTGGCCAGAAAACTCGTCCTTCAAATACCGATCGATTTAAATGACCCTCATCTTAGCAAAAAAGCTCTCAAACGCAAAGTTCGCGAAGTCCCAGGTTTGAGAGTTTTTTTTCTACGATGAGGGTCATTTAAATCGATCAATATTTGAAGGACGAGTTTTCTGGCCAAATTTTAAAATATGGGTTTTTTTCCAGAGTACAACAGCGGGGAACTCATTGGTTTAGACGTGGATAATGATGATATAGCTTTACATGCAATATGATATGATGTGGTGGCATTCACACACACACACACACACACACCACACCACACACACACACACACACACACAAACAACTGTTTTGATGGACATTAGCAGATAAAACCAAATCATTGCATTGACAGTTAAATGTCAACCCATCTCATCACGAATAAATGCGACCCAGCGAGTCAATTCAAGATATTCTGGCCAAACGCAATCTCAATTCTGGCAAAACACAATCTCAATTCTGGCCAAACACAATCTCAATTCTGGCCAAACACAATCTCAATTCTGGCCAAACACAATCTCAATTCTGGCAAAACACAATCTCAATTCTGGCAAAACACAATCTCAATTCTGGCCCAACACAATCTCAATTCTGGCAAAACATAATCTCAATTCTGGCCAAACATAATCTCAATTCTGGCCAAACACAATCTCAAATGAGGACCTGGGAACGAGAGTTGAAGTGGAGTCTCTGTAGAGTCTCATTAAAAGTTAAAAGGAGAAGATGGCAATGGTTGGGGCATGTCTGTCGCAGACCTGATGAAACACTGATAAGAAAGGCTCTGCAATGGGCACCCCAAGGAAAGAGGAAGCGATGTCGTCCCAAGGAGACTTGGAGACGTACCGTAGAGAGGGAGCTAAAGTAGAGAGGTCTGTCTGTCCCTGGAGATGGCCCCAAGAATAGCTGCTGACAGGACCAGGTGGAGATCCCTTACATCGCCTCAAGTGCCAGCAGGCCCGAAGAGGATTGGGTGAGTGAGCGAGTGAGTCAATTCAGCGTGGCTCAGCTGTACGGTCTTTGCTTCGTACCCGAAAGGTACCGAGTTCGATCGCCCGCTGCTGCACTGTGTGGCCTTGAGCAAGTCACCAACTCGCCCTAGCTCAATTTGAGGTGCTGACGCCTGGGTTATTCCAGTCTTCCCTTGGAAAAGACCCTAGAGACAAATTTCCCCTATGGGATGAATAAAGGGAATTTTTAAAAATATATATTATATTATATTATATTATAATATATATTGAGCTTTTTTATATAGTGCAATATCAACTAGACGTGCTCAAAGCGCTTTACAAGGGGTCCCTGGTCAACAGCAACATTTTTGTTCGGACAGACACTACGCTGTTAATGGCCAGGTACTCATTTTACACCTGAGAACGGTGAGAGAATGTGAGTAAAGAGCCTTTTCCAAGGACTCCATCATGCGCTGAGCGAAGCTCCAGCCCAGGACCTTCCGATCCGAAAGCGAGTGTCATACCACTAGACCCCATAGCCGCACATTATTTTATTTTTATCTCTATTTGATATTACATGAGTCGGAATGATAAGAATACAGTACTCGCCGGACTCGAGCGTGCCGAATTCCAGCACACTCTGCAATACAGCACATTGCATGCAGCTTGGTGACCGAATAGGCCGAGATAATAAGTCGAGACGTCACCCCTTCTCCTCTTCCGGTTCAAAACTCATTGAAAGTGTGCA
>NC_088374.1:14122638-14124326 GCF_034508935.2 Berghia stephanieae
AATTAATACGATGTGGGGAAAATGCGCGTATTCAAGTCGAAAGGAAATATGTCATATCAGAAGTAAAGAAAGAATGAATGGGACAAAACGGCCCATTGATTGATTGATCATTGAGAGAGACGGACGGAATCACAACAAAGAAAATATTAGCAGACGACAGTTCGTCGTGCCATGTGTTTTCTCAATCCGCTAACGAATTGAATTGAACAAAACAGTCGCCAAACATTATTATCCCCTTTATTGAAAAACTTGAATGTGTCTGGGATTTAAACCGATCAAACGGATCAACCGCAAATCAGATTTCATATTTGTTCAATCGGCAATCGATTGTTTACATTCGAGTTCTTTTGTTTCGAGAGATTGAAACACCAAGAATGCCAATGAGGTCAATGAAGCGGCGATTTTTCCTGCGCGAACGGGTGAGCGCGCAGCCCAACGAATGAAGACATTGGTCGATGTAACGGGTATGGGTGGGGCTTCAAGGTATTGACTTCTGCTGGGTTGGGGTGATCGTAGTGGCTTTTCAGGCGTATGGTTTCATGATTTTTGTATTTTTTTTTGTTTGTATTGTTTTAGATTTTGTTTGTTTTGTTTTTGTTTTGTTTCTTTGTGGATTATCTGTTTAATTATTCATCTATTTAAACATAACAGAACGCCACGAAACTTAATGAACTCTACACTGTAAGCATGTCAAAGATCAAAAATAGCGCAAAACAAGCATCAAAAATTGTTTGTGACAATTTTTTCGTCTAATACATGGTAATATTTAAAAAGTAAGTAGTCAAGTATCATGAAAAGGTCGTACAAATGAGTCTATAGTTATACAATAGAACATTCAACTTCAGAATAGGATTCAGTAGTCTGATGTCACGCCGCCCGGTAACGGCGGCCATCTTGGTTCTAAACAAAAAAAATCATTACTTTTTATTCTTCATGCTGGCTAGAACTTTTTATTGCCTTGTGATCAGAATGGGTAAAAGTCAAAACATGATCAAATTTATGTGTTCCCCCCCCCCCCTGGATACGCTTTTATGCTCGCCGGGGAAATATTCATAAGGGCGTCCGCCATTGTTCGATAGTTTAGAGCCAGTGTTTTCTAAGTTCCCTGCGGGCATTAGGAAGGAAGTGACGTCACGACTGTTGAATAGAATTAATCAAACCATTTGCGCGATCATAGGTGAATTATCATATTGAATAATAAAACCACAATAAAAGTTTTCGTTAAAATCCCACAAGCATTTGGATCGTGGACTCAATAAGTGTGTTTTGTGTTAAAAACAACACTCTGGATGAGCACGGTTTGATTGTATAAGTCAAAATACGATCATATCGACTTTAGCACATGGCACGGCTAGATGAGTTGTTTTCATTCTTCAAGACAACACAATGGCAGGAACAAATTGGGCGAGAAACTCATTGGTATAGATAGTATGCAGATGACGTCACTCAGGCCTTTGTTATTGTTTTTGCCATCCGCGTTTGGAGTTGTTCTCACTTAACTGTATTAACTGACTATAACGTTCATGGTTACACAGAGTTTTGTGTGTGGTCCTTATATTCCGGATGGCAATGTTGTGAACTTCTTGGCCCGCCAAGCGCATTCTATCTATTATTTGTATTGAAAGGGTAAGACTTGACGAGAAAAAAATTACGAAATTAATTAGGTTTGGTAAGATAGAGTAAACCAA
>NC_088374.1:14124426-14126926 GCF_034508935.2 Berghia stephanieae
AGATGATCTCATTCAAGTTTTTCGTTGTCCGAGCATGTGAATTTACACATTCCTTTTTAGGTCAAAAATCTATGATTAATCTAACCAAAAATCGAAAGATTTCAAATAAATCAGTTTTAAAACGCTTTAACGGGGGGAAAAAAAGAGCACCTGAGGGGGGGGGGCGGGGGTATATTTTCAATACGAGGCAAAACAGGAACAACATTTATTTTTTTTCTTCTATTTTTAAGTCACTGAATATATAACAAAATAAACAAAAAATAAATAAAAAAATAAAAAATTGCTATTTTTCCCTAATGGTGAAAATACGACAAACACTTTTGACAACCCCATCTCGTCATATTGTACGACACATATTGTATACTTTCTACTATTATTTTATCTAGCACTCTCCGTTTTCGTTTCTTCCATTTCCCCATTGATACCTGTCCTACCTTTCCGCAATAAGCTTGGTCTTTAACTTAATCTTCTCTTATTGCCGCACATTCGTCCCTTCCCCTCCCCCTCCCCCCCCCCCCCCCCCCCAAATCCCACGGCCACCGCATACTTGGGTTTCTCTCAAAATATCCTACTATTGTAGGCCTCTGTGCTCTTTCCCTTTTTCCCCTTATCCTCCCCTCCTCCTCTTAGCAAGAAAAAGTTCAGGGTGATAAAAAACTATAATCCCCCCCCCCACCTTCCCCTCTCTCTCCCCCTCCTCTCTCTTCTCTCCTCTCTCTCCTCTCTCTCCCTCTTTCCTATCCTCCTCCTCCCTTCAAGAATATTTAGGGTGTAGATAAACTCTAATTCCCCCCCCCCCCCACCTCCATCTCTCTTCCTCTCCTCCTAGTAAGACATATTTAGGTGATATTTACCACAATCCCCCCCCCCCCTCTCTCTCTCTCTCTCTCTCTCTCCTGTAAGAAATGTATGGGTTACATTTACTCACAATCCTCCTCTCTCTCTCCCTCCCCCTTTCCCTTCCCTTCCCCCTCTCTCCACCTCCTAGCAAAAATAAGGGACGATATATCATTCCGTTCTCCCAATTCCCATTCTTCCTTCCCAATTGGCTCAACAGTCGTGACTCACTTCCTCGTAAGACGCATGGTAACTTAGTAAACTACGGAAACAAGGCGGGCGGCCTTATAAAAATTTCTCCAAACGATCATAAAGTGTATCAAAGAAAAAAATTATAAACATGATCTGTTTTGAATTTTTATACTTCTGATCATAAACATAATAGAAAAGTCTAGCCACATAATAATAAAAAATATCCATTTTTTTGTTTAGAACCAGGCTGATCGCCTTGCTGGGCCGGAATCAACATTGAAACCAATTCAAATGTTATTTCCTTAGAACCACTGATGTCAACCTTTCTCTAGATCTGTACTGTAGCTCACTCAGGATTTTGAAGATAAAAAAAATTTAATCTTTAAAAAAATGTTTCTCTCTCTTCTCTCTCTCTCTCTCTCTCTCAACACCACAACCACAACCCTCTCTCTCTCTCACCTCTTTCTTTCTCCTTTTCCAAGGATTCAATATGCGCCAGCGAGGCTCGAACCAACCTTCGATCCGAAAGCGAGGTCATACCACAAGTCCACAACATACGCAGGGCTATAATATTATAACCCAGGGGCAAGACTGTGAAAATTGATTAAAAGTAAAAGTCTGATTAAAAATAAAACTCATTCAATTTTACTTGTTTTTGACACTTAACTGGAAAGTTCTAGAACGGGTGACACCGGGAAGTGACATGGACAGTTGCCTGGTGTGGTGGTGGGGTGGGGGGGGGGGGGGGGAGAGACAAACTGAAAATTAATTGGCCCATCGTCTCAAAACGGGTATAGTCGGAACGAACCAGATGCTTTAAAGCCAATTTTAAAATGTTAAAATGGCAAAAATATAAATTGTTGGCATTAGCACCCTAAAATATTTCCATTCTCCTTAATAAAGCATACAAATCAACACAATTGATATTCGGCTATAAATTAATTTTCAACATCTCAACATCCCGACTTAATTGTACCGTTTGGGCGAAGGGTCACAATTCAAATTGAAAAACTGACGTTTTGAATTATAATAAGATAACCCCGGGTGTAATATAGCAGGTTGACATCCAACCCGCCCTCTTCTCATGGGCCCCGCTTATTAATTTGTTGCAATGGACAATTGTTTTTTTGTCATCTTTTGAATTTCCAGACAACGTAATAGCCATAAAGAAATCAACCTAAAAAAGGCACGTTGGATGTGGAGGGGGGGGGGGGGGGGGGGGGGGGGGTGGGGGGGGGGAGGGGGGGGGGGGGGGGGGGGGGGGGGGGGGGGGTGAGGAGTGTTTTTTAATAACTCAAAACTGCAAACCGGAACGATTTGTTTAAAAAATCCTCACTTTGAAAATAAAGGGGAAAAAAATAAAATAAATTAAAAAACTCATTCAATTTTTATTTGTTTTTTGGCAAAATTGGAACATTTCAGCTAAACGAGTGATGTGCACCAGTACATAGCAAGGTTGCCCCGGGGGGGG
>NC_088374.1:14136926-14161926 GCF_034508935.2 Berghia stephanieae
TTGTATTTTCTTTTTGTTTGTCTATGTTTTAGATTTTGTTTGTTTTGTTTTGTTTTGTTTCTTTGTGGATTATTCTGTTTAATTATTCATCTATTTAAACATAACAGAACGCCACGAAACTTAATGAACTCTACACTGTAAGCATGTCAAAGATCAAAAATAGCGCAAAACAAGCATCAAAAATTGTTTGTGACAACCAAGGAATTTACCCAATGGAAACCGTACGGTGCTCTGATTGGCTAACCAAACCAGCGGCCTCGATGAGAAAAATATCGGCCATTTTGCTGTTGGCTGGGAATCGCGTTACTATAGTAAACAAGCGCTGATCGGCCGTTCATGAAAACCAGTTGCTGCTCGCTCGTTTAACTCAAAATTATTCAAAACGATCTCTCTAAAATGATATAAATGTGACTTCTTAAGGTTTTCTTCACGGTCAAAACCACACAACATTCTATTAATGATTACGTCCGGCAAAAAGGAATATTGACAGGTCGACCGAGAGGTGAACTCATCAAACGACAAACATCAATGCGAAGGATAGAGAGAGAGTCAAACTATTGTTTGTCTTGCCTGTTCTATATAGAGAAAAGGATAAATAGTATAGCCTCATGTGTGAGTGGTTGTGTGTCATAGTCATGTTTTTTAATTGTTTCTGTTGTCTATGTGTGTAGTGATGACGATCACATTCACTCCATCAGCGCGACGAAACTGCCCCCCCCCCCCTTTTTTTTTTTTTTCACATACACGTAATTCACATGAGTAGAGTTGGACTCGATAGTTCAGTGGTTTAGCATTACAGTTAGAATTATCGTTTACCGGCATTAAAAGCTATTTTAGAGGGGGAAATTCCACATTTTACTGCTGCTGCTGCTGCTGCTGCTGCTACTACTACTACTACTACTACTACTACTACTACTACTACTACTACTACTACTACTACTACTACTACTACTACTACTACTACTACTACTACTACTAAAGTTATTGAGAGAAAAATCTTTATTTAGAATCCTTGAGCACAGGCGAGCCGCTGTGTGTGTGTGTGTGTGTGTGTGTGTGGTGTGTGTGTGTGTGTGACGTGGCTGTAGTCTAATTTTATCAGAATTAGGAGGCCAAGGAGTTATCTCTTTGGATATTAAGTAGGATTATATTTTTTTCCGTATTAATATTAGTGTAGTGGAAATTACAATGAGATCGTATTAAAAACAAAAGACTAAGAATAACATCAGATCGAGATGATTCTGATAGCAAAAAAGTAGGCTATATATGTGACATATTTAAATTCAGTCACCAAGCATGATAAAAACAAACAAAAAATCAACACAAATAATTTTAACCCTCTCCAGGCAAAAATTTGACGGTAGCATTTAAATATTTTTTAGTCGACTAAAACATAGTTTACTTTACTAAGAACATGCACATTTTTATGTTGATAGGGTTGACTGGTTGAAGATATTGTAATCCTGGATTAGGTCAAAAGAACAAAAGCAGAAGTAAAATAATCAATTTAAAAAACAAAAACAAAAAAAACTGTCAACTTGGAACAAAACAGCACCAATGTCTAACTCTGGGACTAACCTTTAGATAACAAGTTGTTGGTGATGTTTTCTGGTCAAGTCTTTACAGGTGTTTAAAGAGTATTGTCTTAGTATGCTTTTGACGAACTGAGCATGTGTTGTTGAATATGTGTCTGTCTGTAAATAGTTTAACGTGGTGATACAACATTGTTCTACAAAATATGGAACAAGCTTCTTTAATAATCTGTGTTACATGATTGTCCTCACTTTCAAAATGACTTTCCATGGCATGCTTATCTAAATCTGTAAAAATTGATGGCCCTAATCTTTCTGTTACTTTTATTATCACTTTACTTATTGTTGTGCTATTGACTGCTCTCAAAGGTCCCTCCTTGTGTGTAGTTAGAATTTCTCTCAAACAAAGGTCAGCTGCTGTAATAACTTTATAAAAATCTTCAGATGGATATAATAATCCCCCCCTGTCTTTTCTTTCGGTAAAACTAGATGATGATGGTTTGCTTGAATCAGGATTGTCTAATGAGGCTAAAAATTCTGAACAAACAGAACATTTGATTTTGTCTCGTAATTTCCTTGCGATAAATCCAGACATATAATACAAAACATCTGAATGGTACTCTGAGGGCTGGCAAAGGGTTTTCGTAAAGATCATAGTTTTTCTGTCCAATTCAGGTTGAAAAGAGTTTGTCGAATTGTCAACAGTAAAAGATGAATTTTCTTGGAAAAGCTTATTTTCGGGGGCAGGTAAGCAATTAGCATTTTTGGAACTCAGCACACCATTCTTCATCAAAAGAGACCTGAGGGCATATTTAAATTGAAGGACATTCGGGTTATTATTCCAGCCACCTCTTCTTCGTATCCTTGAAAACAATGTCTCCAAATGATCTTGAGAGAGTCTGTAAGTAAGTATGTATTTGTAGTTATTGGCCAAAAGTCGCCGAGATATCAATTCTATGGATGTCAGTGTTGCCAAAAATCCAATAAATCCAGTTTTCCTCTTTGATTGTAGTATTGGCTTGTTAGTATTGTCACATAAAGATGATATATAATTTCTGGCAAAATGAATAAACTCTAATTTTTCCTCAAGATTTTCCTTTGTAATAGGGCTTTTAAATCCTTTTGTACAGAAACTACTGCTGTTGCATAAATCAAACAATTTATCAAATATACGAATAAATTTACAAGTCGCTTCACTTCCAGCAAATTCAGGCAACTTCAAGTCATCCCGAAGAAACATAATGGCAGAAGCAACAGAAGAGCTTAAAGTTTGGGCAGCAAGAGAAACTTTCATTTTATTTTTCACATAATCAATATGTCTTCCTTTTAGCTTGTTGGCAAGGTTTCAATTACTTTCCAGCTGCAGCTTGTGAAGTGCAACAATATAAGACCAATCAATTCTCTCCTCTCCACGGCGCAAACATTTCAGGTCACCCAATGCATTTCTAACATTTTTTAACAAATGACAGGCATCAAAAATAAAGGGAATGGTTTTAGATGAATCCAAGGGGTGAGGAAACTCAGGATCAATGACATCTGAACTTATAGTGCATCCAATAGCAGTTGCAGTCGCTTGGTTAACATAAGCTCCATCACACACAACCCCTTGAACAGAGAAGCCTGCCTCAGACAGCCAAACTATCCCATCATTAATAATCCGTGCTTGCTGGGCTGCACTAATCTTATCAACAAGAAAATAGCCAATAGGGTGCTTAAAATATCGCTTTTGTCCAACGATGAGAAGAGTAAGACTTTCTGAAGCTAATGTGTCTGGTGATGCAATTTGAAGATGACCATGGTTCACATAGCCAGCATAGGTCTGGGATGCAGGGTCAAACACAACTTGCTTCCGAATAGACATCGAATCAAACATAAGACAAACATCCTTCATCAAATCATCCTTTTTAAGTTGAGCTTGCAAGGTATTAAAAACATCTGTAATAAATCCTGGGGGGACATTGTGGGATGCAGACCACCTACGAATGGTATCCGCATGAGGCAAATGCAAATACTTTCTCACATAATTATAAGCCTGAGCACTATAGAAGTGCAAGGAAACAGCAAAGGATTTTAATTCATCAGAAAAACGCATATTATTTTTGGACATATGGGCAGCTTTTAATTCATTTTCAATTAAAGTGAGGGTTTCCGCAGCAAAATTTTCTTTTAGGATGTCAACATTTTCTTCTTTCAACAACTTTTTCTTCTTCAAATCTTCCAAAAGGGATGAAATTTTTACATCTCGACGGGCCAACTTCTTCCTCATGCTACTGAGTTGTTGTTTTTGATGAAGCATCTTTTCTTGGCAAACAAGCAACTTATTTTGGGTCTCTTCTAAGTGGCTTTCAACTGAAGAATAGGCATAATTATGTTCATCAACTTTAGGGGTCTTACTGGGTGTAGCATCTTCAAATGGAGAATTGGGAGCAGCTCGTTTTCGAGGGGATGATCTTGTCTTTTTAATGGCAGGAGACTGTTTATGTTGGGGATAATTTGGAAATACAGATGGGACAGCATTCTCTCTCAATTTTTTTTGGTCTAAACCGAGATAATAATCTTCTAATAAAAAATGGACACTACAGACCCTATCATTTTTTGTAGGTCTCCACTCTGACCCATCTACATTCTTCCTGCTGATTTTAGTAATCCACTTGGACAACAACTCAGGCTTCTTCCATGGAAAGCTGAAAATAAGTGAGGCATTCTAACTAGGACTATCTTGACAATTGGTGTACTATAGTGAAAAACAATCTATCCAGTTGAATTATTTTCTATTGGCAAGGGAAAGACTCCATGGAAAAAAAAGCAATTAGACGTCTAGTACTATACTTATATATTTGTCTTTATCTAGGTCTTCCTGTCAATATACTTATATACTTGTTGATATTCATCTCGGTTCATGTATCTCAAGTTTTGAAAAATAACCACACTACTCTTACACGCCTAGAGTGGAGTGCTTATACTTTGGCCTTTGCAGTTAATTGCAATCGCAAGCTCTCCTCCTCAATTCGAAAACGCATTATAGTTATAGGTTATTATAATACATGATTACACACATTCTCTAACTTCATTTTTACCTCAGGGGAATAGTTCAGATCAGTATGTAGATTTATTTATAAAAATACTTGGGAGACCTTCCATTCTTGCTCTAGTACTAGGGGGTTTGGGAGGGGGGAAACTTTAAAAAAAAAAAAAAGTTTTCCCCCTCCCAAACCCCTACTAGAACAAGAATACTTGGGATGTAGTAGCTTATGGAAGGTCTCCCAAATACTTATGAGATATAGACTCTATATCTAAATCTATCTAGATCCTAGAACATTATCAGTCTCCGTCGCAGTCGTCAGTAGCCCAAAATACAATTAGAATTGATTTATTTCTCTTACCTGTGAAACGACAATGATGTGCCTTTGACAGCTTTATTGTGGCATAAATATACGCAGCAGTTCTGAACCATTTTATTGTGAATTTTAATATTGTTGTGGTGTTTGTTGTGTCGTTATGATGACATTAGATACCGAATGAATGGTAATGTTTACATTCTCAGCCAACAACAAAATGGCGCTAAATGCTTTCATTGGTGGACACTTTTTAGACTCCGTACGTATTCTCATTCGTTTAATTCTATGGTGACAATTTTTTCGTCTAATACATGGTAATATTTAAAAAGTAAGTAGTCAAGTATCATGAAAAGGTCGTACAAATGAGTCTATAGTTATACAATAGAACATTCACTCTCAGAATAGGATTCAGTAGTCTGATGTCACGCCGCCCGGTAACGGCGGCCATCTTGGTTCTAAACAAAAAAAATCATTACTTTTTATTCTTCATGCTGGCTAGAACTTTTCATATGCCTTGTGATCAGAATATGTAAAAGTCAAAACATGATCAAATTTATGTGTTCCCCCCCCCCCCCTGGATACGCTTTTATGCTCGCCGGGGAAATATTTCATAAGGGCGTCCGCCATTGTTCCGATAGTTTAGAGCCAGTGTTACTAAGTTACCATGCGTCATTAGGAAGGAAGTGACGTCACGACTGTTGAATAGAATTAATCAAACCATTTGCGCGATCACTAGGTGAATTATCATACTTGAATAATAAAGCCACAATAAAAGTTTTCGTTAAAATCCCACAAGCATTTGGATCGTGGACTCAATAAGTGTGTTTTGTGTTAAAAACAACACTCTGGATGAGCACGGTTTGATTGTATAGATAGAATGCGCTTGGCCAAGGAGTTCACAACATTGCCATCCGGAAGTACAACCGACCAACACACAAACTCTGTGTAACCATGAACTTTTATAGTCTGGTTAATACAGTTTAGTGAGAACAACTCACAAACGCGGATGGCAAAAACAATAACAAAGGAATGAGTGACGTCATCTGCATACTATCTATAAGTCAAAATACGATCATATCGACTTTAGCACATGGCACGGCTAGATGAGTTGTTTTCATTCTTCAAGACAACACAATGGCAGGAACAAATTGGGCGAGAAACTCATTGGTATAGATAGTATGCAGATGACGTCACTCAGGCCTTTGTTATTGTTTTTGCCATCCGCGTTTGTGAGTTGTTCTCACTAAACTGTATTAACCAGACTATAAAAGCTCATGGTTACACAGTTTGTGTGTTGGTCCTTTATACTTCCGGATGGCAATGTTGTGAACTTCTTGGCCCGCCAAGCGCATTCTATCTATTATTTGTATTGAAAGGGTAAGACTTGACGAGAAAAAAATTACGAAAATTAATTAGGTTGGTAAGATAAGAGTAAAACCAACAGTAATGCTTAGCATGCAGGGCTAGCGACGTGCACTTATTTGCAGGTCTGATAACTCAATTCCTTATGGGCTCATTGTTGTATTGGAATCACACCAAAAATGATTCAAAATAGTGTCCATTACAACAATGTTTTACTCGGCCCATATTCGGATTTCAGACCTGCATATAGATAGTATGCGCTTGGCTTAGAAGCTCACAACATTTCCATCCGGAAGTATAACGGACTAACACACAAAACTACGTGTAACCTTAAACGTTTATAGTCTGGTTAATACAGTTTAGTGAGAATTACTCACAAACGCGGATACAATAACAAAGGCTTGAGTGACGTCATCTTCGTTCTATCTATGGTCTGGTTAATACAGTTTAGTGAAAATTATTCATAATCATAAACGCGGATGGCAAAAAAAAAAAACCCAAAAAACAATAACAAAGACCCGAGTGACGTCAACTTCACTCTATCTATATTATGTATAGATAGTATGCGCTTGGCTAAGTAGCTCATAACATTGTCATCCGGAAGTATAACGGACCAACACACAAAACTGTGTGTAGCCATGAACGTTTATAGTCGGGGTAATACAGTTCAGTGAGCATTACTCATAAACGCGAATGGCAAAAAAACAATAACAAAGACCTGAGTGACGTCATCTTCGAACTATCTATACGTCGAGGGCGAGACATGACATACACAATCAACCATAAAACAAGAGAGGTACCTTATAAAATTAGCCATGGTGATGAAAAATGCAGCGAGGAACAAGGTGTATCGATTGTCTGGTGTGCCCCTCTCGTAGAAATATCAGTAAGTGTGTACTTCCGTTTTATTTTTACTACTGCACATTCATTGGTGTGAAGGGTTGCAGTGTAAGCAGCGAGGACAAGGAAGGAGACAGGCGATGCATTCTTCGTCCTCTCCCTCGATCGAATTTTTAATTCAATATGGACCCCATCATGCTTTTGTGTTGGGTTACGCTATTATCTTCCATTATGCAAGAAAGAGGATGAAGAAGATTGAAGAGAGCAGGGAGATTAAGAATGATCTAGAGGAAGGGACGAGTGAAGATAAAAATGTGTGTGGGGGGGGGGGGGGGGGGGGGGGGGGGATTAGCTGGTGTTAGGGGAGTGGTTGGGGGGGGGGGGGGGGGGGGGGGGGTTGAGGAAAAGGCGGATTGTTCTGATAGATTTGAGAGGAGTAAGAAGAGAGAGAAGGGAAGAGAGACAAATAGATTGATTGATAGAGAGAGGTGGGAGAGAAAGAGAGGGATAGAGAGAGTGAGTGAGAGAGAGAGAGAGAGAGAGAGAGAGAGAGAGAGAGAGAGAGAGAAGAGAGAAATAAGAGAGGTGAGGGAGAAAGAGAGAGACATTGAGGCAGATGAGAGAGAGAGAGAGAGAGAGAGAGAGAGAGAGAGAGTATGAGTGATGTGTGAGAGAAATAAAGAAAGAAACAAAGAGAGAGAGATAGATAGATAGATAGATAGATAGATAGATAGATAGAGATAGATAGATAAATAGAGAGAGAGAGAGAGAGAAAGAAAGAAAGAGAGAGAGAGAGAGAGAGAGAGAGAGAGAGAGAGAGAGAGAGAGAGAGAGAGAGAGAGAGAGAGAGAGAGAGAGAGAGAGCGAACGCTTCGTCATATCACCGCTATCCATTTCATAATGCATAATACAGTATCTGATCCATATTGTACCATTATTCTCGTCTTTGTTATCAACATTTCAAGCCAGACAAAACAATCTTGCATCAGGGTCTTGTCATTGCGAAATAAATCTTTCATTATCCGTCAAAATATATTATTGTTATTATTATTCATCAAGAGAAGCTTACGTCTCTCCAAGACATTTATTGTCCAGTCGAAAGAAATAATAAATAAATTTATCTAAAAAAATAAAATTTTAAGCCTGTTGTCTGACATGTTTTCTGCATAAGTAAATGACACACACAACAATTTGTAATAGGGAAGAAAAGTCGTGACGTCTTTTCTGGTTCCGATTTCAATGGAAGTGTGCATGTGTGGCGATCATCGCATCGACATGCACTGATGAACTCTTTTATATGTGAATTACGTAACGTTGTAATGTTGTATCTTTCTCTTTGTCTTTCTCACTTCTACTTTCACTTTCACTCGAAAATAAACAGCACGAACTCTGAGTAACTACTGTGTTAAATTTATCATTTACCACGCTACACATGCACCTTATCGTTCAGGAGGACTAATAATGAATAGGTTACAAATTGAATCACAAGGTCAAAACTATGTTAGTAGCAGGATGTATAGATAGTGTGCGCTTGACTAAGAAGCTCACAACATTGCCATCCGGAGGTATAAGGGACCATCACACAAATCTATGTGTAACAATGAACTTTTATAGTCTGGATAATACAGTTTAGTGAGACTTACTCATAAACGTGGATGACAAAAAAAAAATTTAAAAAAACAACAAAAAAACAATAACAAAGGCCTGGGTGACGTTAACTTCGTTCTATCTATTGGTAGATTCGAAGGATTACGGGACGTAAAAGAGCGAGGAAGGATGATTTTTATATAGCGCAATATCCACTAAATGTGCTCAAGTCGTTATACAAAGGGTCCCTGATCAACAGCAACAAGAAACATGTAGAACGAGACATGACGCCTCTTTGGCGATATTACAATTTTTCCGACAGAGACAACGCTGTTGACGATCATGTACTCATTTTACACATGAGTGCGGTGAGAGAATGTGAGTAAAGAGTCGTTTCCAAGGACTCAACTGTGCGCCGAGACCGGCTCGAACCCAGGACCTTCCGATCCGAAAGCGAGTGTCATACCACTAGACCACATAGCCGCAAAATGCCAGCACTTTGAAACGAGAAGATCGGTTACATAAGGTATGACTCCAGTCTTCCGAAATAGTGGTTGTACAAGGGAAGACTGGAATAACACAGGCGTCAGCCGCAAGTGCAGCGCCGCAAATTGAGCTACGGCGATGTTATGTTTTTGTTTTTAAGGGTTTTACGGCACGTGCAAAACAATAAGGTCATATCAGCGCTAGTAAAAAGGAAGAAAATGGGATAGTAAAAAGTTTTAGAATTACAATTAAAGCACCCAAGAAAAAGTAATACAAAGGGGAATTGGTTCAAATAGGGAATAGATGTAGGAGGTTGTTCCAAGAGGACACTATCAAAGCAATTGGTTTGTAACCACCTAAAATACACTCAAATGGTTACAAATCATATATATATAATATGTAAACAAAATATAATACAGTGCATAACAGAGATGATTTACGATGAAAATAAATAATCTCCCAAAACCAACTATACATTTGACTGTTTCCCTCTCAGCCAGGACCAGGACAAACCCAAGTAATCTCATTCCAAGACAAAGACAGAAAGCATATTGGAAAACAGATAATACAGGGGGATAGAAGACACAGTAAGTACCTCCCTGCCCACTATGGAAGGTAAGGAACCCCACCCAGGAGCTAGGGCAGCAGCCTCTTATGGTTTTCAAACTACTATGTTATGACGATCGACCCAATCAGCAAAGTCCGGTCCGCATTCGTGCACCGTCGCAAACCCGCCGGGTAGCATCGTCACAACTCACCGTTCGACTAGATGCTCTGCCGTCTCAGGTTCTTGGCCACAGCGGATACATGTTGGACAGGTAGAAAGACCCCACCGATGAAGCGCACTGGCCGTTAGGCAGCTCCTCGACCGGAGCCGATTCACAGCCACCCAATGTCTCCTCTTACTGGTATCAAAGCCTGGCAACTTCTCACCAAGCTTAGAGGAGTGTACGTCCCCGCCCCCACGAGGGATTGAATTCGTCCAAACCGACTTCCATCTCGTTTGTGCAGCTCTAGACGTAGTCAGGGATTCTGCGTACAAGGGTTGCCGGGACTTATTTCGGCTCGAAACGGGGGCACCTTCCATTATGCGCATCAGAGGGGTATCCCCATTCCCTCTCTCTTTGATCTTACTCAGCCAGCTTAGCTAGGGCGAAGTGATTTGCTCAAGGCCACACATCGTAGCAGCGGAGCCTTTCGGGTACAAGCAAAGACCGTACCGCGGGGCCACGCGTTTCTTAGTTGTCTTTTAAAAAAAAGTCCTCTTCCTCCTCCTCCTCTTCTTCTTCTTCCTCCTCCTTCTCCTTCTTAACTGATTAACCGAGCATTTATATAGTGCAATATCCACTTAACGTGCTCAATGCGCTTTACAAGGGGTCCCTGGTCAACAGCAACATTTAACATGTAGGACGAGACATGACGCCTGTTAGGCGATATTACAATTTTTCGGACAAAGACAACGCTGTTAACGGCCAGGTACTCATTTTACACCTGAGTACGGTGAGAGAATGTGAGTAAAGAGTCTTTTCCAAGGACTCAACTATACACCGAGCGAGGCTCGAACCCAGGACCTTCTGATCCGAAAGCGAGTGTCATACCACTAGATCACATCGCCGCACAAATTTCTAATCGTTGATGAACCTCCCCCCCCCCCCCCCCCCCCCACAACAAAACGACTGCTCTGCTCGTGGTTTTGCATTCTTGCGAGTGAAATTATTTGGAATCTGTGATTGAGTCTTCTGTTTTTTTTTCTCCTTGTTGCAAGTTCAAAGTAGTGGGGAAACCTCAGGATAAATCTTGAGTAGAAAATTCTCGTCATTAGTTCCTGTGTGTAAAACCCACATAACAAATTTATGCTTTTATACTCTCGACCTTTTATTTCAAAATAAATATTTAATATTATTTAAATTAATCTTTTAATTCATAATAAACAATATTACATAAAAAAAATCTAACCCCCCAAAAGATAAAAATACAAAAAAAAAAGAAAAAAAAAAAAAGAAAAGAAAGACAAACAACAAAAACGAAAAAAAAAACAAGAAAAAAAAACTCCCAAAAACCCATCAAAATATAAACCAAGAGTTTACACGCTTTAAAATACTAATTTAAAATAACAATAACAGTGTTAAGAGCTATAAACATATAAATATACATAATTAAAATATACAAAATAATAAATTAATAAATAATAATAATAATAATAATATAAATAATAATAATAATAATAATAATAATAATAATAATAATAATAATAATAATAATAATAATAATAATAATAATAATAATAATAATAATAATAATAATAAAATAAAAGTAATAATAATAATAAATAAATACATCTATCACATGCAAAAATAGGTTTGGCGATGGACGGAGTGTGAGTGTGTAAAATTGACACATGACCATGTTTAAAATGTGTAGTATCTAAAATAATAATTGGATTAATCTGTCAGTAAAAATATCTCAAGATTTTGGCAAAGGTGTGACGAATATAATTTCATTGTAGTAGCTAATGATTCGATTGTTTGATGAATGAAATGGTTGGAGGACTAAAGATTATCAGTTCATATCCGTTCTCAGCGGTGCATAGTTGAGTTCGAGTCCTTTGTCGGTTGCTAGATCGCCGATCAAACCAACCAATTAAATCCTTATCAAAAAACAAAAAAAAAAAAACAAAACAAAAAGACAAAAAAAAAAAAAAAAAAAAAAAAAAAAGACGATTTTTTGTTTATCATTCCATTAGAATTTTCTTTTTTCAAATTTAATGACACAAGGGAAGCAACTCGGTAAAAACAGAGTATTCAATGACTCAAGGGAAGCAACTCTGTAAAAACAGAGTATTCAAACTTAATGTTACAAGGGAAGTAATTCTGTAAAAAAACAAGAGCCATTCTTCTGATTCTTAAACAATGCCACGTCTGATAAATAAATCTGATGAATTATGGGTAATAAACCGGATGGTTTACACTGTATTGTTAAAATTACTGAAGGCACTTAATGCATGGTTAAAGGTGATAAATTCATAATAACAATAATAATAATTCTCCAAAAAAATGTAAATTCATTAAAAAAAAAAAAAAATATATATATATATATATACATAGTAAATGGCAAACCAAAATGCATGATTTTATAAACTAATTTATCATGACATTCCTTATCCTAAGGCAGACCATTCAAGATGAATTATATAATAAACTATTTTTAAAAAATTTCTACTAAAATCTAAATATGGAACAAGTTACATTTTGGCGAGACAGAGAACATTGTGTAAAAGTAAATAAAATGCAAAATAATGTTGATATAAAATAAAAATTACTATTTTACGAAAAAAAAACAACAACATACAACCGTTCTTCTTACAGTCAAATTTTGTTTATTGTCAACTAACACTACTTAGTGGTCTCAAATTTTCTGGGTTTTTAAATCTTTTTAAAATTTTTATATAAGAGTATTCCATGAACTCACTCAACCCTAACACCGACTATATGTGGCCCTTCGCCTCAAAGCGGTATTAAGTCGGGATGGTTAGGATGTTGAAAATTGAATTTATAGCCAGAAATATCACACTTGTGTTGAGTTTCCATGTTTTATTGAAGAGAATGGCAACGGTATTTTAGGGTGCTAATGCCAACAATTTATATTTTTGCCCAGTATAACATTTAATTAGCCTTTTAAGCATCTGGTTTGCTCTAACATAATACTGTTTTGAGACGATGGGTCACATATCCGTAGTTTACCTGGGTTACTTTTACCCCATGCCTATTCATTACATTTTTTCTGAGACAAGTTATAGGTGAAGGTAGTATCAAAGCTAATGTTTTGACTTTTTGCATGTTAATTTTAGTAGAATAAAATCGTCTATCTATGTACACGCTAGTTAATGGATGATGTTTACCTTGCTTAAAGTCAACCAACCAATCATTTTGGTCTGGCTATGTCGGCTTATCAGGATTCCACTGTAATTTGACATTAAAATGACATAACATTTTATTGACCTTTCATTCATTCATGACTAAATATTGCTATACCAACTATATTCTATACTAAAGTGTTACGAAAAACTGTTTATTATTATATTTTGTATTGCTTTGAAACAGTGTTAGACTGTGTGTTCATTTGAGACAAAGGTGAAAATCTTCAATTAATAATTTTATTATTATTATTATTATTATTATTATTATTATTATTATTATTATTATTATTATTATTATTATTATTATTATTAGTATTATTATCTAAAATAATAATAATAATAATACTACTACTACTACTACTACTACTAATAATAATAATAATAATAATAATAATAATAATAATAATAATAATAATAATATACTACTACTACTATACTACTACTACTACTACTACATAATAATAATAATAATAATAATAATAATAATAATAATAATACAATAATAATAATAATAATAATAATAATAATAATAATAATAATAATAATAATAATAATAATAATAATAATAATAATAATAAAATAAACAATGTGTTAAAAAAGGTAAGGCTCCACAAATAAGAGGATGGTTTTATTTTTAAACTCCAGATATTCCTACACGTAATAATAATAATAATAATAATAATAATAATAATAATAATAATAATAATAATAATAATAATAATAATAATAATAATAATAATAATAATAATAATAATAATAATAATAATAATATCCTATCCAATCTAATCTAATCCAATCCATACCGTTGCAGCTTCAATACGCAACACATCTGTGTGATGTGGGTTGTGTTAGTTTATGGCTCTGTACAGACATGCCTACTACACACTACGAAAAATTCGTAGTATTTCGAACTTTTGGCTACAATTTCAGATGTCCAAGAGCATTTCTAAGTCATTAAAAGTTATTGAAAATGAAAGTTGACACCAGACTGTGTAATTATAACGATTT
Source organism: Berghia stephanieae (assembly GCF_034508935.2). NCBI lineage: Eukaryota > Metazoa > Mollusca > Gastropoda > Nudibranchia > Aeolidiidae > Berghia > Berghia stephanieae. The sequence continues at coordinate 14,150,996 of NC_088374.1, forward strand.
GGAAGTGTTTCATAACATATGTTTTTGTTTGTTTTTAAGGGTTTTACGGCGCTTGCAACACATTTAGGTCAAATCAGCGCCAGTAAAAAGAATGAAAATTGGATAGTAAAAAGTTCTAGATGTACAATTAAAAGGACTGGAGGAAAAAGTAAGATAAAGGTGAATTGGTTCAAATAAGATATAGATTCCAAGAGCACACTATCAAAGTATTTAGTTTGAGATCACTAAAAGTCTCATCCAGACACAAGCACAGTTCCCACTTAGAGGAACACACTCAAATGTTTACAACTCATATATAATATAAAGAAACATAGTACAGTGCATAACAGAGAGATGATTTACAAGGAAAAAAATATCATCTCCCAAAACTATAACTATACATTTGACTGTTTACCTCCCAGCCAGGGTATCCGACCAGGGCCAGGACAAAACCAAGAAATCTCATTCCAAGACAAAGACAGAAAGCCAGTTGGTAAACAGATATAGGGGGATAGAAGATACAGCAAGTACCTCCCTGCCCACTATGGGAGGTCAGGAACCCCACCCAGTGTCTGATCATTGTAAGAGCAAATTGCTGATCTGTAAAGTTAACTATAGCGACTACAATTTCTATCTCCTAAACCTAAGAATTTATAAATTTTCAAGTAGGCTGGTCTGGCTCTCTATCACAATATAAAATATAAATATATATATATATATATACAAAAATAAAGCTATCATAATATATTATAGCTATTCGTATTTCTTTTCATTAATTATGAGTAAATGTTCTAGAATATCTAAAGTAGTTATTTTGTGATCTTTCTCTGCCTCCTCCACCATCATCATCATTGATCGTCTTCAGACAGAGAAAATCCTGAAGGAGTCCGAGTGTTCTTGGGTCCCGTGTCTCCTTCCTCATTCCGGTTGGTGACGGACTGGTACAGGGAGGAACCCGGGGGGCTTTGAGGGGGTTCTGTAATGGAAGGAAGTACAGGAAGGGGCGAGGAATGGGTATGATGACAAGGGTTAGAATTAATAAGATGCCATTAGCTATTTTCTTCAAGTCTGCATCAAGCATGAATTAATTTATTATAACAATACTTCAATTTAAAAAAAAAAGAAAAGAAAGGGGTTTAAAACAAAATTTAATCTCGTTAAGATTTCTAGACTTTAAAAAAGATATATTCTTTCAAGTAGCTCTGACAATCAAATGATAATTTTCACATATCCTTTAGACTATGGCTATATTTCATTCCCCCTATCTATATTTAATATCAACGCAAATGCATTGATTTATTCCATATGATGTCCCCCCCCCCCCCCCCCACCCCCAAAGTAAAAAGGGATAAAAACTCAATTCAATTATTTTAAAAAATTATGATAAAAAGAAAAAGAAAATCAAAACAGAAAAACCATAGATAAACTTTGCAGCAAAAAAAAAAAAACAACAACCCTCCCCACAAAAAAAATAAAACAAAAACAAAAGCAACCTAACACTCCCCAAACAAACAAAAAAAAACCACCAAAAAAAAAAAAAAAAAAAATTAAACAAAGGACCAAACAACAAAAAAAAAATTAACTCCAACCCCCCCCCCCCCCCCCCCCCCAATACCTTCAAAATAATTTGCTATTCTTACCTCTGACATTAGAATTATTCCTATCATCCTCATCATCTTCATCCTCCTCCTCTTCCTCCTCCTCCTCATCCTCATTAGTAAAGGCAACAGAGGGAGGTCGTACTTCTTCCTTCTGTCCACTCCATCTCCATTCCCACCTTCTACTTTCTCGCAGCTCCATCTCACCACCTTGGGTCGGGGTGATGGGGGGTAGGGGAGGAGGAGTTTCTAAGGTGGAGGGAATATCTCTGTCCGTCTCTGACACCCTGACACGTTTAGTCCTTGGGGTAGACACGGGTCGTTGACTGTCTTGACCTAGTTGGAGGCAAAAAATTATGAAAAAGATATAAAACGGCAAAGTATTACACATAAACGGAGTACAAAGGAGATGTGAAACTCTTCTTGTTGATGTAAGGGAAAAAAACAACAAAAAAAAACGGGAAAAAGGAAAATTGAAGAAAGAATAAAGATAAAAGGAAAGAAAATAGCCACCCCCCCCTAAAAAGGAGGAAGAGAGAGGAGGAGAGAGAGAGAGTGAGAGAGAGAAAAGAGAGAGAGAGAGAGAGAGAGAGAGAAGAGAGGAGAGAGAGAGAGAAGAGAAGAGAGAGAGAGAGAGAGAGAGAGAGAGAAGAGAGAGAGAGAGAGAGAGAGAGAGAGAGGGGAGAGAGAGAGAGAGAGAGAGAGAGAGAGAGAGAGAGAGAGAGAGATCAGAAGAAAACTGAATCAACGCCCCTCCCCCCTCCCAGAAAAAAAATAAAGTAAAGGGAAAAGACGAGAATTAAAAAATATGTTTAAAAAACACTAAAAGAAAGAATTTTCTTTTCAAAATGAAAAAAAAACCCAAATAAAAAAAAAGAAAACCTACCACTTCCTGGCCTCTTCCCATCACTCTTCTCCGACCCAAACTTGGCTGTTGGTCTGTTGACTGTAACGTACGAACGCAGAGAGTTTTGGCTGGCATTGACCAGACGGTCGTCTGATGGAGGGAAGGGCACACGGGAACTATGGGAAAGGAAATAAAATGTATATAATATATAATATACCCTGTGAAAGTCCTGTGAAAATTTATCATCTTTCTGGAAATGTCCGAAAACTGAGTTGTTCCGTGAGGCTTATTTTTCATGAAATAGATGTTGCTTGGATTTTGTTTTTGTATTCATGCTTATTATGTAGTGTCGTGATTTAAAAATTTGTTGTTTTTAAACATTTTTATTATGTAAAGCACCGCAGAGCAAAATGGATGTTTAGGCGCTATATAAATTCATTATTTACTATTTACTTACTTATATAGAATTTTTAAAAAACAAACAATTATGCCCTTTCGCCACGACATCATAAGTTACAGTTGCCTAAGCTTTCCACGAAAGAGTATAGATTATTCATCAAACAAGATGTCTGATGTCAACAGGAATCACCTATGTTGTCCAAAGTGAGCATATTGGGGGTTAATAATCTGAAAGTGCCTGAAGCAGGGCTCAATTATGGGACCTTCTGGGTAGTGCGGGGCGGTCCTTGGCAAGCTTAAGGACCACGGTCCTACGGTCCTTGGGAAATGAAGACCGCAAGGACCGGTCTCTAGACCGGTCCGTTCATTCTTGAACTGTTAAAGACCGCTACACGATGAAAACCGTGGCCTACAGGAGTAAAACACACGGAGTAGTCCCACTCATTTCAAATTGTAACCTAATTAGAGAAGAGGGGTGATGCCTTCTTTATTTGCTCACCGTACTTCATTGTTACTTCGATAATTTAATAAAATTTGAAATTTATCCCCATTAACGGAGATAATGGCATCGCCCAAGGCGTTGATCGAGTTGTTCGTGGCGTTGATACACACACGCAACTCCTACCCCCCCCCCCCCCCCCCCCCCCCCCCCACACACACACATTAGAGGGCAGCGAGCATTGAAGAGTAAGAGAGAGACGTGAAGTTATAATAAGAGGGGGTGGATGAGGTGATAAGAGGGGTCGATGGTGACTTTTCGCCAGATCTAACAAACTCAGCTACCCATTCATTGCTGAGTAGACAGGGATTCAGAAAAAAATCGACTGCACCCGGGATCGATCTCTGGCCCTTTGCGTATAAAGAGAGTGCTCTATCAACTGAGCTATCGGGGTCCCCAAATATTCTATAGGACCTTTTAGAAATACAGACGTTATAACTGATTTTTTTGGACGGAAGAAACTAATGAAACTCATATTACTTGATTAGTTAAAACACCAAACGAAATTTTAATATTATTGTATTATTTTAAATGACAACAATGCGATAGAAAGGAGTGGCAACAAGAGATGGACAAAAGAAAACAAAAAATCAGACTTGCAACTTGCTAGGTTCGACACACACACACACACACACACACACATCTTTAGTAGTCACATACATTTCAAACAATAACCCATTAGAGAAGAGGGGTCATGCCTTCATCATAGATCATTGTCATTGCGATCATTATGGTGTAGTAAATTTTGAAATTTACCCCGTATAATGGAATCGTCCAAGGCGTGCGCCTCCTGTTCCCCCCATCTCACACACGAAAGGGCGGTTTGCGGAGTGGAGGGAGGTGGTCGTCTGCCTCTATGGTCGTCTGTGTCGTTTAGTGTATGGCAAAGGGGGGTGGGTGCGATTAATTAAGTGGGATGGGTGGTGATTGGTGGAAGATAGGCAAAGGACCGAGGCAACGAATCGCTGGGGAAGTAGTATGGCGCGAGACCGTTGAAAGGTGATAAGAAGTGAGGACCGCCGGCGGTCTTCCTCTTTGGGACTGGACCACGGTTCACAGCTAAAAGACCGTGGGACCGGTCCTCGGTCCGGTCCTCAGCGCGGCACTACTTCTGGGCCACAGTGCAATGCCTTAACCACTTAGCCACTTCGCCTCCTCATAATATAGAATAATTTAATGAAAATGAAAAAGTTAAGTTTGAAATGTTATTGTTCTTGTTCGATTATAAAAACCTTTGACGACATTTAAACAACTTTTGCAGTATGACACTCTAAAAATAGTTGTTTGAAAAGCCTAAGTATGTCAACGATTCCCTCTAATGATTTCAAGTAGTAGTAGTAGTAGTAGTAGTAGTAGTAGTAGTAGTAGTAGTAGTAGTAGTAGTAGTAGTAGTAGTAGTAGTAGTAGTAGTAGTAGTAGTAGTAGTAGTAGTAGTAGTAGTAGCGTATGGCTACACCTCCAAATTAATTTCATCAACCCAGCTTCGGAAGTCTCCTCTGCTCTGCGAAGGATCATCACGTTGCCGTCGTACAGGAGCTTGTGCGCTGCCATGACCTGAAGGTGATACCAGCCTAGATCCCATCCTGCTGGAACAGCTGAAGATGAGTAGCCAGACCAAGAATGATCCAAACCTGCATCCATACAAGGTTCTTCCTTCTCCTGGACCCACACCTCCAACTCCAAATCTACTACTACTACTACTACTACTACTACTACTACTACTACTACTACTACTACTACTACTACTACTACTACTACTACTACTACTACTACTAACTACCACTACTATTACTACTAACTACCACTACTATTACTACTACTACTATTATTACTACTAATAATACTACTACTTCTACTACTACTACTACTACTACTACTACTACTACTACTACTACTACTACTACTACACTGTTAAAAAAACTCAATGCTGACAAGAAATTGTGACATAGAAGAGATCCATTCCTCTTTTTACAAATCACAAATAAGCTCCACCCACCTGATGTTGTTTTGACCAATCATCATACGGTTGATGTCCAATTCCAAAATACGGGGCGTGTTGAATGAGCTTGGTGGATCCTCCTTTCCTGTCCAAGGGTGGGAGGCTTGCATCTGGAAAAAAGAAGATATTCTCATAAAAATTGAATACTTTTCATGAGCAGTCACCATTTTGATAATTAGGATATCAGTGGGTACCCTTGTTTGTATTCATTGAATTCTAGAATTTTAACCGTCGGAAAAGGTTACTCCATAAAATTAAAATTCAAAATTAACCAAAAACAAACAAACAAAAACAAAACAAACAAAAAAAAAAAAAACAACAAAAAGTGAAAAGAAAAATAACCCCCAACAAAAAACAAACAGAAAATCTAAACAATTATAAAAAACCCTCCCCAAATAACAAACAAACAAATCAATCCCCCCAAACCCCCCCCCCCCCACCCCCTCATAAAGAAAAATCAAAAAAATCCACCAAAACATACAACAAAACTTTAAAAATCCAAACAAACAAAACACTCAAACACACACACACACACACACACACACACACACCCAACCCACCCCCCCCCCCCCCCCCCCCCCCCCCCAACCCCCTCATCAAAAAAAAAAAAATCCACCAGAACATACAACAAAACTTTAAAAATCCAAACAAACAAAACACTCAAACACACACACACACAAACAAACAAACATTTAAAAAAATGAAAAATCAAATAACAAAAAAAAACCCAACCCCCCCCCCCCCCCCCCAAACCGAAACAAATCAAAATCTCATTTAAAAAAAGAAACGTACATTCCAGGTCAATCTGGGAGACGAAGCGCTGAAGGTCAATCCATTTCCCATAATCTTGGGCTCTTTCCCTTCCTCTGACCCTGACCTTGGCACATCGGCTGGTTTCATCTCGCCCATCAAGGCAGCCTAATTTTCAAAATGGAAGAAGGAAGGAAAATTCATGAAGGCTAGCTAGCCCTATCTGTATTACGACTTTTTAATGAAAAGTACACCGTTCTCTTCTTCAAATTCAATGAAAGAAGAGAATGTCTCGTTTACCGAACAGGCCTTTACCTAAAGTGCCACTTTGTTCACGAAGGAAAGCTTCAGAAAGCTCACAACCTAACCGTCAACACATAAGAGTGCTGGGAGAGTACAGATAGAAAACGGTAAGGGCTGCCTGAAGCCGGTGATCATAAAATACTAACGAAAGAGTGAAAATGGAAAGGCTTCTTATGGGAACAAAAGACAATGGACGTTTCGGGTACAAACCCTTCGTCAACATAACAATACACAAATAAATGTGGAAAACAAATAAAGTATAATTCATACTTTATTTGTTTTCCACGTTTATTTGTGTATTGTTATGCTGATGAAGGGCTTGTACCAGAAACGTAATTCATACTTTATTTGTTTTCCACGTTTATTTGTGTATTGTTATGCTGACAAAGAGTTTGTACCCGAAACGTCCATTGTCTGTTTTGTTCCCATAAGAAACCTTTCCATTTTCACTCTTTCGTTAGGAGAGTACAGATAGGGAAAGGTGGTTGTTTCCACTATTCGTAGTCATAGTACGCATAGTCACTTTCATTCATGAAATACGATGAGCAGATAACAAAATACGAATTGTCATAAAGATAATCATTTGTGTCATGTTGCAGTTACAATTTGAAATAAATTTGGACTAGATTTACCCTTGAACAAAATCAGAATTTTACTTTAATCATCTTTAAAGTCTTTGATCATATATTGCGGCCATGTGGTCTAGTGGTATGACACTGATCGGAAGGTCCTGGGTTCGAGCCTTGCTCAGCATATAGTTGAGTCCTTGGAAAAGACTCTTTAGTTACATTCTCTCACCGTACTCAGGTGTAAATGAGAACCTGACTGTTAACAGCGTTGTCTCTGTCTGAAAAAATGTAATATTGCTTAGCAGGCGTCATATCTTGTGCTACCTACAAGTTATGCATTGCTGTTGGCCAGGGACCCTTTGTAAAGCGCTTTGAGCACATTTAGTGGTTTTTGTTCTATATAAATACTCTACCCCCCCTACCCCTTCCCCCACAAAATAATTAAAAAAAAAAATACAAAATGAAAAAAAAAAAATTGACCTGTTGTTGTTGTTGCATCTGCTGATGAAGGAAATGTCGCTCGTGTTTGACCAGACGGTAGTTGGAGGCAGGGGTCGGGGCGGGGATGAAGGAGCTGGCGGCGTCGTTGGACGGGGTGACCACCCGTTTGTGGTGTTGATGTTGAGACTTGGTGGATCGGGACAGCTTGCCTTGTACGGCCTGTTTCATGTCTCTGTAGGAGTGGATATCAAATTTAAACCAAAAATAAATTTATAACTCAAAAAAGAAATAAACATAAATGAATATAATAGCTTTAAAAGAGAACAAAAAAACAAAACAAAAAAAAACAAAAAAAAACAACCCAAAAAAAAAACAAACATGGAAGCTTTTGGGCTCAAAACCCTTCTTAACCCTCTCCTTACCAGCCATTTTCAGCATTTTCCCCAAAACTTCACACCCAACTAACACAAAATAGATTTTTCATCACTCAAACACAATAGTAGTAAGTTCTTGCGATAAATAATTTATCTAGTAAAACATGTTCTACAACACATTGACTGTTCATTTTCTTTAGATTTTATGATGTACAAAAGAAATTTGAATAAGAAAAATGTTGGTTGTATCGTAACGAATGTGACGATTTTCCTGTAGTTGGTATGGAGAAGGTTAAGCCAACAACTAAAGACAATTTAAATATAAATACATCACTTAAAATCCCAGATAGACAGCCGATGACGATGATGATGATGATGATGATCATAATGATAATAATGATAATGATGATGATGTCTTTATCCACAGACTCAAATTCAGTTTTTCTTTTCTTTTACTTTTTATATTTTTCAGTTAACACAAAAGGTAGGCACTATCACTAACCTTCCTCTGTAGGAATACATGGGTTTGATAAGGAATATTCCGGACTCTTGTTCGATGTCGTCCAGAGTTGACATCAACAAATTGGCCAATCGTAGCCTCTCGATTCCCATCTCATCCATTTGTTCTGCCCACTGACGAGCTCTCTGATTGGTGGAAAATAATTATAATATTGCAACATTATGAAAAGTAATAAACAACATTGAATATAACAGCTTACAAAAAAAAAACCACAAAAAAAAAACAAAAAAAAAACAACAAAAAAACAAAAAAAAACAAACAAAAAAAAAAAAAAACAACCGCTGAAAATGTTTGGCCTCAAAACCCTTCTTCAGCCAACAACAACAAAAAGAACAATGAAAACTAAAATACATTATTTAGAAACCCAGATAGATGGAGGTGAAAACTGGAAATGCAGGGCGGACGACTTCACAGAAATAATAATAATAATAATAATAATAATAATAATAATAATAATAATAATAATAATAATAATAATAATAATAATAATAATAATAATAATAATAATAATAATAATAATAATGTTTCTTATAGATAGTTCGAAGATGACGTCACTCATGTCTTTGTTATTGTTTTTTGCCATGCGCGTTCATGACTAATGCTCACTGAACTGTTTTAACCCGACTATAAACGTTCATGGATAGACACAGTTTTGTGTGTTGGTCCGTTATACTTCCGGATGGCAATGTTATGAGCTTCTTAGCCAAGCGCATACTATCTATATAGCACTCAACTTCCACATAGATAAGTGCTCAGGGGCGCTTTACAATATCAATTGTCATTCAAACATACATTCCCATGTTTGAGAGGGTTTTTGAGGGTCAGTTTAATCGAGATCAATATAAATTGAAGGACGAGTTTTCTGGTCAAATTTTTTTAAAATATGCTTATTTGTGGGGTTTTTTTTCAGTTTATGGCAGTATAATAAGTCAGTGTGAATCAGCAATTCTTACCTGGTTCTGTAGCGTCTCCATTTTGTCTAGGACATCGAAAACTTCCTCATTTATACTAGAACTCTTCTTGACATTTTCTGGCAATGGAAACACGGATAAAAGGATTGCGTATTAATCTCTATGTATCACTTACTTAGATGTAGCTGGTTTTTATTTCTTTGGTCTAACAAGTTTAGAGTCAAGAAGAAAGAAAAATAATAAGAAACCCTATTTCAAAAGGGTGCACAATGGGAACTGTGGCTTCGTTTTATTTGTTTGTTTTTAAGGGTTTTACGGTGCTTGCAACATGTTAAGGTCATATCAGTATCAGTAAAAACGAAGAAAATGGGATAGTCAAAAAATTCTAGAATTACAGTTAAGGCATATAAGAGAATGGATGACAAAGGGGAATAGGTTAAAAAAGGGACCAGTTGTAGATTCCAAAAGAACATCATCAATAATCTTAATTAGAGATCCCCTAAAAGTCTCATCCAGACACAAGCACAAGATCCCACTAATGGTAATCCACTCAAATGCTTCAAACTTTTCTTCTTCTTCTATAAGGCAAATCTCTATTATTGGACGCAGCCGCCCAAACAACTTGACAGGAACACCCTTTTGGTTTTCATCTGTGCCAGTGCCATGCATCATGCCTCTGATTCAAACTTCTTCTTCTTCAAGTACCAAGTCTGTGCCAGACATCGGTGATCATGGTACGCCATTCATTTCTCTGATCACATATCATACCTCTCTCTCTCTCTCTCTCTCTCTCTCTCCCTCCCCCTCTCTCTCTCTCTCTCTCTCTCTCTCCCTCCCTCTCTCTCTCTCTCTCTCTCTCTCTCTCTCTCTCTCTCTCTCTCTCTTCAAGTACCAAGGCTGTGCCAGACATCGGTGATCATGGTACGCCATTCATCTCTCTGATCAGATAACCTCAGAAAACTAATATTACTCTTCTCTTTCTTTGTCACCCAGCTGTTCAAACTATTCAAATATGTATTTTCTTGGTCTACCTTTACTCTTTTTACCTTCTATCTGTGAGAGCAAGATGTTCAATACATTTATGTCGATTTAGGTGCCTTAAAAAATGCATTTGTCTTTTTCTTATTGTACGAATTAGTAATCTTTTAGTTTCAGCTTGCTCTAATACTTCTTCATTAGTTTTCTTCTCTGTCCATGAGATTCTTAACATCCTTCTAGGAAACCACATTTCTGCTGCCTCCAGTTTCTTTGTATTGTCTTCTGTAATTTAAACTACAACAATAAATTAAATCTCAAGGCTTGAATTTCCCTTATTCACTCATTAAAGAAAAAAATGATTTACCTTCAATTTCTCTCATGTGTGAGTGATGTACGTACTTCTTGACTAAATGAGCCAATCGCTGGGCAGGCAAGCTCACATACTCATCCATACGAGAAACTGCCTCCTGTGTGGGAAGGGCATAGTTCAAATGATTATTTTAGGCCATTGGCCAATAGTCATAACATCTCTCTGAACAAATTGTTCTAACAATTATAATAATAAAGGGATAACTTGCTTTTAGGAATCGTTTACAGCTTTAAAAAAAAAGCAATAATAATAATAATAATAATAATAACAACAACGATAATAATAATAATAATAATAATAATAATAATAATAATAATAATAATAATAATAATAATAATAATAATAATAATAATAATAATAATAATAATAATAATAATAATGAAATCATTAAGCA
>NC_088374.1:14164426-14186926 GCF_034508935.2 Berghia stephanieae
TAGTAGTAGTAGTCATAGGAGTATTAGTAGTAGTAGTAGTGGTAGTAAAAGTATAAGTAGAAGTAGTAGCAATTTAAGAAATGGCAGTAGTATTGGTATTAGTTGTATCATATTTACCCCTCTATGACTGGAAGAAGACTGGGGTTTGGACGTCTGTCCACCCTTCTTGTTGGCGGCGGCTGCTTTTCCAAGGGCAGACAACTCCCGTTGTAAATCGTTAATGGTGTCCTGCATGCCCATCATCACGACTGTGTTGTGTCTGGAAAGAGAGAGAAAAAAAAAGGCAAAATTAAATTCCCTGTATCCGTCCTCAGGGGGAAATTTGTTTAAAAAAACAAAACAAACTTGAGTTTTTATATATTGCGATATCCATTAAATGTACTCAAAGTGCTTTACAAAAGATCCCTAGCTCTGCTGTCTTAAGGAAAAAGATTGTATGTGGCCTCTTATTACAAGTAACCATACTGTCTTTTTCCTTAAGAAGGGTGAGCGAACAGCAACACTTAACATGTTGGATGAGACATGACATCTGTTAGGCGATATAACATTTTTTTTTCTCGGACAGAGACAATTCTATTATCGGTCAGTTACTGATTTTACACCTGAGTACAGTGAGAGAATATTGTGAGTAAAGAACCTATTCGAAGGACTCACTTAGTGCGGGGCGGTCCTTGGCAAGCTTAAGGACCACGGTCCTTCGGTCCCTGGGAAATAAAAACCGCAAGGACCGGTCCTAGGACCGGTCCGTTTCGACATTGAACATTCCTGAGAGACTGTTGGAAGTTCGAACCGTTTTGACCTTTGGGACCGTGGGATCGTTCATTCTTGAACCGTTCAAGACTTGGGACCGTGAAAACCGTGGTCTACAGGAGTAAAACACACGGAGTAGTCACACTCATTTCAAATTGTAACCTAATTAGAGAAGAGGGGTGATGCCTTCTTTATTTGCTCACCGTACTTCATTGTTACTTCGATAATTTAGCGTGAATAAAATTTGAAATTTATCCCCATTAACGGAGATAATGGAATCGCCCAAGGCCTTGATCGGGTTGTTCGTGGCGTTGATACACACACGCAACTCCTACCGCCCCCCACACACACACACATTAGAGGGCAGCGAGCATTGAAGAGTAAGAGAGAGACGTGAAGTTATAATAAGAGGGGGTGGATGCGGTAATAAGTAATAAGTAATAAGTGGGGTCGATGGTGACTTTTCGCCAGATCTAACAAACCCAGCTACCCATTTACTGCTGAGTAGACAGGGATTCAGAAAAAACTCGACTGCACCCGGGATCGATCTCTGGCCCTTTGCGTATAAAGAGAGTGCTCTATCAACTGAACTATCGGGGTCCCCAAATATTCTATTGGACTTTTTAAAAATACAGACGTTATAACTAGGTTTTTGGAAGGAAGAAACTAATGAAACTCATATTATTTGATTAGTTAAAACACCAAACGAAATTTTAATATTATTGTATTATTTTAAATGACAACAATGCAATAGAAAGGGGTGGTGACAAGAGATGGACAAAAGAAAACAAAAAATCGGACTTGCTACTTGCTAGGTTTGAGACACACACACACACACGACACACACACACACACACAAACACAAACACACACATCTTTAGTAGTCACATGCATTTCAAACAATAACCCATTAGAGAAGAGGGGTCATGCCTTCATCATAGATCATTGTCATTGCGATCATTATGGTGTAGTAAATTTTGAAATTTACCCCGTATAATGGAATCGTCCAAGGCGTGCGCCTCCTGTTCCCCTCCATCTCACACACGAAAGGGCGGTTTGCGGAGTGGAGGGAGGTGGTCGTCTGTGCCGTTTAGTGTATGGCAAAGGGGGGTGGGTGCGATTAATTAAGTGGGATGGGTGGTGATTGGTGGAAGATAGGCAAAGAACCGAGGCAAGGAATCGCTGGGGAAGTAGTATGGCGCGAGACCGTTGAAAGGTGATAAGAAGTGAGGACCGCCGCCGGTCTTCCACTGTGGGACCGGTCCCCGGTTCACAGCTAAAAGACCGTGGGACCGGTCCTTGGGACGGTCCTCAGCGCGGCACTACTATGCACCGGTCAGAGCAGTACTCGAACCCAGTACCACTTCCAAACCTAAAGCCAATCTACCACTTGACCACGTAGCTGCACTACCCTTGAAACACTTCCCAATAGCTCAGTTGATAGAGCACTCGCTTCACACGCAGAGGGACTGAGATCAATCCCGAGTGAAGACAAATTTTTTATCTGACACCCTATCCACTAAGCAGTGATTGGGGTAGCTGAGTCTGTTAGTCTGGCAGAAAGTGATTTGTGATCTACTAGTAGCAAGCAATTGTTGTTTTTGTTTGTTTTAAAGGGTTTAACGGCACTTGCAACAGTCATATAAGTGCCAGTTAAAATAAAGAAGTCGGGACAATGAAATAAATCTAAAAATTCAATTCAAGCACCCAAGAAGAAATAAGACAAAAGGGATTTTGTTCAAATAGGAATCAGATGTAGATTCCGAGAGCATACAATTAATGCACTTCAGTTTGTGATCATCTTAAAGTCTCATCCAGACACCAGCACAGGATCCCACTAAGAGAAGCACACTCAAATGTTTACAAGATATTTTCAAAACTCAAAAATATAATGATCATAACAAAACAGAAAGATGATTTACAAGGGAAAAAAAAATCACCTCCCAAGACTAACACTATACATTTGACTGTTTCCCTCTCGGCCAAGGACTCTTGCAAGAGCCAGGACAAAACCAAGCAATCCCATTCTAAGACAAAGACAAAAAGCAACTCAGAAAACACACACACACAGATATATAGGGGGGGGGGGACACAGCAAGCGGCCTCCTTCCCACAATGGAAGGTCAAAAGACCCCACCCAGAGCAAGCAATTGATAATGCCCATTAAAGCTATCGGGTCAAACCCCCCCTCCATAGGCCTGATAGTTCTGAAGTAGACAAATAGACTGAAGTCGAGAAAGAGCTTCATGACGGCTGTATACGGACTTTCCACATGGAGGGAGTGGGACAATAATACAAATGAAGCCATAGAAGATCCAAGGGAAGAACTGCCCAACAGAACTGAGCTCCCCAAGAATGAATGGGTAACACTGAACAGAGCACGGGCAAAAATTGGGAGAACAGCTGGATGCATGAAAAAGTGGGGGCTGGCTGAGACTAGCTTGTGTACATGTGGATGCCCAGAGCAGACGATGGAAAACATCCTTAGAGAATGCCAGGATGGGCCCAACTGCACTGACCATGACCTAAGAGTCTGCTTCCCAGATGCCGTGGAGTGGGTTCAAGATCAATTTCAACGTCTTTATCTGCAAAACGCAGCAGCAGCCTCTTATGGTTTTCACACTACTATATTATGACGATCGATCCAATCAGCAAAGTCCGGTCCGCAATCGTGCACCGTCGCAAACCCGCCGGTAGCATCGTCACAACACACAGTTCGACTAGATGCTCTGCCGTCTCAGGTTCTTGCCCACAGCGGGTACATGTTGGACAGGTAGAAAGACCCCACTGATGCTCCTCGACCGAAGCCGATTCGTAGCCACCCAATGTCTCCTCTTACTGGTATCAAAGCCTAGCAACTTCTCACCAAGCTTAGAGGAGTGTACGTCCCCGCCCCTAGGAGGGATTGAATTCGTCCAAACCGACTTCCATCTCGTCTGTGCAGCTCTGTCCGTAGTCAGGGATTCTGCGTACAAGGGTTGCCGGGACTTATTTTGCTCGAAACATGGGCACCGTCCATTATGCGCTTCAGAGGGGTATCCCCATTCCCTCTCTCTTTGATCTTACTCAGCCAGTTTCCCGGCTTGCCCATCACTGCAGATTATATACAATTATGTGGTGACTTTCTCCATTATTGTGTTATTGAGTTGCAAGATAAATGTTTAATAGTTGACCAAATTTGTTGTTGTTGGTAATATCTAGGATTTCTGGTGGGAGAGTGTTCCATTCCTTGATGGTTCTGTGTTGGAGCGACAAGCTATGATGATGGCTCTGAAGAAGGACTACTGATAAAATGAATATTCCCCATTTTACTTACTGTAATTGTTCATGGTGATGCTTCTTGTCCTCATCCAGTTGATTTTTACTGTGGACAAAACATCAAAACAAAATGAACTTCATAAATCCATGAAATATGTATGGCACAAATCAAGTTAACATAATTGATTTTCAGTAATTATGATATCATTTAATTTTCCCTTTTTATTTATTTATTTATTTTTTTTTAGTTTTCAGGGGCAAAGTTTTAAAAGTAATAAGAACCACTTCATATCGCCATAAAAACAGCATCAATTGTTTTGTTGATAAAGGAGGGAACCCGAAAAAGTCCACAGTATCTGTCTTCGTTTTAATAAATTGAAGCTTACATTTCAATACTTATCGTTATTTTTTCGGATAAAGATAGAATGAAGATGACATCACCCTGGTTTTTGTTATTGTTTTTTGCCATCCGCATTTATGAGTAATTCTCACGTAACTGTATTATCCAGACTATAAAAGTTCACGGTTAGACATAGTTTTGTGTGTTGGTCCTTTATACTTCCGGATGGCAAGTGCATACTATCTATAGAATGAAACTCTATAGCACTTAAAAAAAAAAAAATTGAGCTTTTATATAGTGCAATATCCACTAAATGTGCTCAACGTGCTTTACAAGGGGTCCCTGGTCAACAGCAACATTTAACATGTAGGACGGGACATGACGCCTGTTAGGCGATATTACAATTTTTCGGACAAAGACAATACTGTTAACAGCCAGGTACTCATTTTACACCTGAGTATGGTGAGAGAATGTGAGTAAAGAGCCTTTTCCAAGGACTCAACTATGCGCCGAGCGCAAGGCTCGAACCCAGGACCTTCCGATCCGAAAGCGAGTGTCATACCACTAGACCACATAGCCTTACATAGCACTTACATTAGGTTATACTGGTCTTGCAATTCTTTGATGTGCAGCTTGTCCGATGAGGCGCTCGACATCCTGACATTGGCCTTACTGGACGACCTTGACACGGTGGCGATGGTGCCAGGCGGGGCGGCTGGCACGTTGGTCGATTCCACCGCTGATTCTGTTAGGGCTTGGGTGGGGGCTAATGTCGGTGCTTGTGGTGGAGGGAGTTGGGCTGGGGTGGCAAATGACTTTTGGGTGGCTTCCCTTGAGAAATGCATCAGGGAAGATACTGGAGGTTCCTATGAATGTCAAAAATTGGACAAAAAATTTTTTTTGGGGGGTAAAATTTGAATTCTTTTATCTTATCCATGGCTCAATTGGTAGAGCACTCGCTTCACATGCAAGAGATCGATCCCGGGTGCAGCCGGGATTTTTTCTGACCCCCCCCCCCCCCCCCCCTGTCTATCCAGCAGAGATTGCATTGGGTAGCTGGTTCTGTTAGATCTGGTAGAAAGTACTTTGCAATAGACAACCATCCTATCCAAAGGGTAGCATGCAATTGCTATTGTCCGTTTCATGCCATAGAAACCGGGATATAAACTCCGGCTCTTTGGGCCTAAATGCTCTGAAGGACTACTTTTAAAAAAACAAACTTTTATCCACAGATAAAAGGATTACACAAAAATTTTCAAATACAAATAAAAAAAGAAAAACAAAACAAAACAAAACAATTAAATGTGACCCACTGTCTCAAAGCATTGCCATCGTTAACTCATAGCCTGACACTGACTGAAAAAAGACCTCAAAAGACAAGTCTTTGGCAGCAAAGGAAAACAAATCATGAGTTGTATTCAACAGTTCAAAAAAAAAAAACAATGCTGAAAACTTATATAGCGCTATAACTCCGAGACACCAGACTCTAAGCGCTTAAATTACAAATTACTTTGGCTGAAACATACTCATTCACACACACAAGCACACACACACACACAAACACACAACACAAGAGGTGTTACGTCTAGATGAGCCAGTGCTGGATATTGAATTTCACTTTGGTTAAACCCAATAGAATGGGAAGGAGGGGAGGGAAGAGGGGTGGGGGGGGGGGTGGGGTGTGACCAAAGTAGGGGAGTAGGTAGGGGTGCAATTGGATCAATTCGTGGAAGGGGTGAAGGTGGGGTGGGTGGGGGGGGGGGGGGTCTGATGCGTATTTTGGTAAACAATGGGTAAACTCGTTGGGATGCCTCTTAGTAACACCGTCCGTGATGATTCTGAAGGAGACATACGTACATTGCTATTTTATTTCGATAGCACTTCTACGTTTTTTGGGGATCTTTTGTTTTGTTTTTCTTCTCCTTTTTAAATTTTGTTTTTCCCATTTGGTGAATTTTCAGCTGCACATTTTTGTGAACTGAACTGTAATAGAAAGGGGGAAGGAAAGGAGAGGGTGGCAATAAACTTGGGGGAAGGGGGGGGGTGAGGGGTGGGAGAGGGTGGCAATAAACTTGGAGGAAGGGGGGAAAGGGGGAAAGGGGGGGGGGGGGGCGTCTATTTGATACAGTGGAGTACAAGAAGAAGACTTACCCTGTCATAGACCAGAATATTGGTGATCAGAGAACTGATTTCCTCCAAAACTGTAAAAAAAAAAAAATAAATAAATAAAGAGGAAAGATACAGTAAGTAAATCAAGGATGCCCTTTGCTAAAATAAAAAATAAAAGGCCTGAAATTTTTTTCTTGTAAAGGCCATATGTTACAGTGAATGACATAATCAGTCAAATGGTGAAAAGGTTTGAACTGAGATATTGCCAAGTTTAGTTAGAAGGTCAATTTTTATCAAAAATGAGTTCTTGTCATAAATGATTAAATCAACCCCTTTATGTCCATCTTCGGGAAATATCAAAGCTTAGTTTCACTTCTAAATATTTTTTTTTTACCGCTAGTCAAGTTGTAAAAGTATGAAATTTGAGAAAAGTTGCTGAATACCTTTCCCATACATCTGACCATAACTTCATTAAAAATAACCAGATTTACTTCAAATAAAGATTAAAATGCTCTGGGGGGATGGGGGGGGGGGGGGGGGGGGGAAGGGGTATATATACGTGGGGATTTGTGAGGGGCCAGGCACAGGTAGGACCAAGGTACTAAGGTAAGATAAACAACTGAACAAGTTTGTATGAAAGGTGTCAGACAAAGCAAAAACGCAAAATACAAGAAAAAAAAAACCATCCCAAAAAATCAGTTCATACACACACATTTTTCAGTTCTTTATCTTACACCAGTGCCTGCTCCTTCATTTCTTAATTTGATACCAAGGTAAAGGATGGTTTGGGACTAAATCAGTGGTACGGTCTTTGCTTCGTACCCGAAAGGTACAGAGTTCAATCACCAACCGCTGCACTGTGTGGCCTTATTGAGCACATCGCCTCGACCTAGCTCAAATTGCAGGTGCTGCACTGCCGCTAACGGCTGGGTTATTCCAGTCTTTCTAGAGACATTATTATAATATTTTATTATTATTATTATTATTATTATTATTATTATATTATATATTATTATTATTATTATTATTATTATTATTATTATTATTATTATTTATTATTATTATTATTATTATTATTAATTTATTATTATTATTATTATTATTATTATTATTATTTATTATTATTATTATTATTATTATTATTATTATATTATTATTATTATTATTTTTATTATTATTATATATTATTATTATTATTATTAGTATTATTATCATTATTAATATTATTATTATATATTATTATTATTATTATTATTATTATTATTATTATTATTATTATTATTATTATTATTAAATAAAGGGAATTTTATTTATTTAAAAAAATAGATATATGTGACCCTTCGTCTTAAAACGGTATTAAGTCGGGATGACTAAGATGCTGAAAATTGAATTTGTAGCCAGAAATATCATGGTTAAGTTGAGTTTGTTTGCTTTATAGAGGAGAAGGAATATCATATTTTACTGTGATAAATACCAACGACTATAATTTGACTTTTTAGCATCTGGTCCATCCCGACATAATACCGTTTTGAGACGTTTGGTCACATATAGATATAGTTACCATAGTAAGCATTTTTAGTTATTTGTTCAATCTGGGGCATCGTCTTTTGACTCTTGTCGAAGGTCAGAGTTTCAAGGTCAGTCGTCATTTGGTGGGCTGACATCATGTCTGTTCGAATTTGAAAAAAAAATTAAAAAATAATTTTATCTTCTTTTAATTTTTCAGAACTTTAGATTTTGAACATAGCAAAATAGTCAACACATTTCAAAAATCTAAAAAAATAAAAAATAAAATAAAAATAAAATAAAAAGTAAAAACAGAAAAGAAATAATTTTTAAAAAATAAAAAAATAGAGCTTTTTTATAACGCAATATCCACTAAATGTGCTCAAAGCGCTTTACAAGGGGTCCCTGGCCAACAGCAACATTTAACATTTAGGACCGGACATGACGCCTGTTAGGCGATGTTATAATTTTTTCGGACAGAGATAAGGCTGTTGTAGGCCAGGTTCTCATTTTACACCTGAGTACGGTGAGAGAATGTGAGTAAAGAGACTTCTCCAAGGACTCAACTATGCACCGAACGAGGCTCGAACCCAGGACCTTGCGATCCGAAAGCGAGTGTCATACCACAAGACCACATAGCCGCACAAAACTCATATATAAAACTTACTAACGACAGAATGAAAATGGAGAGGCTTCATATGGGAACAATACAGACATACAATGGACGTTTCGGGTACAAACCCTTCGTCAGGACAACAATACACAAATTAACGGGGAAAACAAATAAAACAAACTGCAAAAGAGGCATCATGTCTCATTTTGCATGACAAGTGTTGTTGTTGGCTAGGCACCCCTTGTAAAGTGCTTTGAGCATGTTTGCGCTATATAAACGCTATAAAAATGTATTTATAAAATTTATCTTTGTAGAAGTTGTTTTATTCTTACCTTTGTCCAGGAACATTTTGCCCATGCTGTCTCTAAAGTTGACAACGCCTTGGTAGGTCTTGAGGTATTCCTGGAGTAGGGGGTGGGATAGAATGGCCTGTCCTTTCCTGGGTGGATGGATGGGAGGAGGAATGGATGAATAAAATGGATGGAGGAATGGATGAATAAAATGGATGGAGGAATGGATGAATGAATTGGATGGATGATTGGATAGAAGATGGAGGGATGGATGGAGGGATGGATGGATGGATGAAGGATGAGTGATTCGACGGATGGATGGATATGTTGATGGATGGATGAATGGATAAAAGGATAGATGGATGGATGGATGAATGAAAGGATAGGTGGATGGATGGATTTATGGGTGAATAAAAGGATGGATTGGGTGGGTGTATAGTTGGATGGATGGATGGATGAACTGGCCTCCATGTTCCCACCAGTCTACTATCATCATCACAAATCTGCACCACCTCACCCACACACCCACCACACACGCCCCCACCACCCCCACCCACCACACACACACCCCACACATCCATACATCAACCTACCTGACAATCTTCTGCACTGGTCTGACCGGCTGTTTATTGAAATCCGTCCCTTCCCTAGACGCCCCTCCTGGTTGTCTCCCCTTTAAGTTCTGGCTGGCAAGAGTGTTGTCCCTTGACATGCCAGGGGGAGGGGAGGTGCCGATTTCGTACATGGACGGGTCCTTGAACATTTCTGGAATCATTCAATAGAAAATGAGTGAAATGTTTTTTATGTTTTCAAGTGTTTTACGGCGCTTGCAACACATTTAGGTTATATCAGTGCCAGTAAAAAGGAAGAAAATGGGATAGTAAAAAGTTATAGAATTACAATGTAAGCACCCAAGAAAAAGTAAGACATAGGGGAACTGGGAACAAATAGGGATCAGATGTAGATTCCAAGAGCATACCACCAATGTACTTAGTTTGAGATCACTTATAAGTCTCATCCAGACACAAGCACAGGTCCAAACTAAGAGGAATACAATCAAATGTGTACCAATCATATAATATAATATGTAAACTAAACATAATACAATGCATAACAGAGAGATGATTTACAATGAAAAAAATATAATCTCCCAAAACTATAACTATACATTCGACTGTTTCCCTCCCAGCCAAGGAACTCCGGCAAGGATCAGGACAAAACTAAGTAATCTCATTCCAAGACAATGACAGGAAACAATTGGAAAATGGGTATGGGGGGGGATAGAAGACACAGCATGTACCTCCCTGCCCACTATGAAAATGAGTGAAAGACTCCATGGATTTTCATATATCAGCAATAATAATGTTTTTAAAAACCCCTAAAAACTTGAATTTTGGCTTTTTTTTGGAGGGGGTAGCATGGCTCAGGGATAGGCAATGCTTCGTACCCGAAAGGTACAGACTTTGATCACCCACTGCTGAACTGTGTGGCCTTGAGCAAGTCACCTCACCCAAGCTAAATTCGCGGCTGATGCCTGGGTTATTTCAGTCTTCCCTTGGAATAGACCAGAGAGACAAATTTCCCCAATAGGATTAATAAAGGGAATTTTATTTTATTTTAAAAAAATAATTATTTTAGCATCTTGTTCATTCTGACAAATACTGTTTTGAAATGAGGAGGCACAAATGTGACCAACCGTCTCAAAAGGGTATTATGTCGGGATGGACCAGATGCTAAAAAATCAAATAATAGTCAAACTGGTCAAAAATATGAAACGTTGGTATCTATCACAGTAAAATATGATATTCCTTCTCCTCTATAAAGCAAACAAACTCAACTTAAGTCTGATATTTCTGGCTATAAATTCTCAATTTTCAGCATCTTAGTCATCCCGACTTAATACCGTTTTGAGACGAAGGGTCACAAATGTGTTATAGATAAAAATTCCAATACCATCCAAAGCTTCCTCATCGTAGTCTTCATCGTCGTCATCGTCTAGAATCAACTCAGCATCGATAGTTAATTGGGTTGGTAGCTGGATGGCCGGAGACTTGGAGCGTCTTTCCTCAGCGGCCGATTTTGTCTCCTCTAGCTTGACCTGATGAAGACAACAAAATAAAATAAAAAACTGAGCATTATATAGCGCAATATCCACTAAATGTGCTCAAAGCTCTTTACAAGGGGTCCCTGGTCAACAGCAACATTTAACATGTAGGACGGGACATGACGCCTGTTAGCCGATATTACAGTTTTTCGGACAAAGACAAAACGCTGTTAACGGCCAGGTACTCATTTTACACCTGAGTACGGTGAGAGAATGTGAGTAAAGAGCCTTTTCCAAGGACTCAACTATGCGCCGAGCGCGAGGCTCGAACCCAGGACCTTTCGATCCTAAAGCGAGTGTCATACCACTAGACCACATAGCCGCACATAAATAAATAATAAAATACACAATGGGGAAATTGTAAACATTGTGGAAAGCCTGAGATGCTGTATGTTTGTTTGTTTGTTTGTATTTGAAGGTTTACAGCAGATAATTTTACAACAACAAATGATTTCTTAAATGTCACCCACCATCTTGAATTTTTTTTTTTTTTTTTTTTGAGTTTTAAGGGTTTTACAGCACTTGCAAAACATTTAGGTCATCAGCCCCAGTAAAAAGGAAGAAAATTATTATTAAAGCACCTAAGAAAAAGAAAGACAAAGGGAAAGTGGGAACAGATAGGGATCAGATGTAGATTCCAAGAGCATACCACCAATGTATTTAGTTTGAAATCACCTATAAGTCTCGTTCGGACACAAGTACAGGATCTCACCAAGAGGAATACACTCAAATGCGTACATTATACATTCAAAATAACAAATATAATAATGCATAACAGAGAGATGATTTACAAGACAAAAAAGATCATCTCCCAAAAACTCTGAACTATACATTTGACTGTTTCCCTCCCAGCAAAGTAATTCGGCCAGGGTCAGGACGAAACTAAGTATTCTCATTCCAAGACAAGGACAGAAAGCAATTGGACAACAGATATAGGGGGATAGAAGAAACAGTAAGTACCTCCCTGCCCACTATGGGAGGTCAGGAACCCCACCCAAGATATAGGGGGATAGAAGACACAGTAAGTACCTCCCTGCCCAAGACCATGACAGAAAGCAATTGGAAAACATATATAGGGGGATAGAAGAAACAGTTTGTACCTCCCTGCCCACTATGGGAGGTCAGGAACCCCACCCATGATATAGGGGGATAGAAAAAACAGTAAGTACCTCCCTGCCCACTATGGGAGGTCAGGACCCCACCCAGGATATAGGGGATAGAAGACATAGTAAGTACCTCCCTGCCCACTATGGGAGGTCAGGAACCCCATCCAAGATATAGCAAATAGAAGAAACAGTAAGTACCTCCCTGCCCACTATGGGAGGTCAGGACCCCACCCAGGATATAGGGGATAGAAGACATAGTAAGTACCTCCCTGCCCACTATGGGAGGTCAGGAACCCCATCCAAGATATAGCAGATAGAAGAAACAGTAAGTACCTCCCTGCCCACTATGGGAGGTCAGGACCCCTCCCAGGATATAGGGGATAGAAGACATAGTAAGTACCTCCCTGCCCACTATGGGAGGTCAGGAACCCCACCCATGATTCACTCCCTTGATCCATGACTTGAGAGTAATAGTAATGTAAAAATCATACATACATACATACATACATACATACATACATACATACATACATACATACATGCATGCATACATACATACA
Organism: Berghia stephanieae; assembly: GCF_034508935.2. Taxonomy (NCBI): domain Eukaryota; kingdom Metazoa; phylum Mollusca; class Gastropoda; order Nudibranchia; family Aeolidiidae; genus Berghia; species Berghia stephanieae. Next base: position 14,177,063 of record NC_088374.1, read on the forward strand.
TACATACATACATACATACATACATACATACATACATACATACGGGGCTAGTATCCCAGTGTTGAGGCTTACTGTTATTCAACAATTGTATATTAGGAGTTTAGATACTACTAATGGTCAGGTACTCATTTTACGCCTGAGTACCAGTGAGAGAATCTGAGTAAAGAGCCTATTATTCTAAGGACTCAACTATGCACTGCTCAGAGCGGGACTCGAACTAAGTACCTTTCGATCCGAGAGCGAGTGTCATACCACTAGACCACATAGCTGCACAAAACTATGAAATTTGGGTCTAGTTTGTGTTTTTAACAGTATAGTCAGACCGGGACTCGAACTAAGTATATTCCAATCCGAGAGTGAGTGTCATACCACTAGACCACAAAGTATAGCAGCAGCCTCTTATGGTTTTCACACTACTATGTTATAACGATCGACCCAATCAGCAAAGTCTGGTCCGCATTCGTGCACCGTCGCGAACCAGCTGGGTAGCATCGTCACAACACCGTTCGACTAGATGCTCTGCCGTCTCAGGTTCTTGCCCACAGCGTGGACATATTGGACAGGTAGAAAGACCCCACCGATGAAGCGCACTTGCCGTTAGGCAGCTCCTAGACCGAAGCCGATTCGCAGCCACCCAATGTCTCCTCTTACTTTGATGATACTTCGATATAGTATAGCCAAACTCGCCTTGTAAGCATCTCTGAGGGAGGCCCTGCTATGAGCAGACGAGGCACGAATTTCTTCTTCTGTCATTCCTTCTATCTTCATTCCTTCAATGGACGACAGAGACTACATTTGGTCGTTCGTGGATGGGAGAGAAAGAAGAATAAGATGAAGAGTGAGTGAGGGAATTAATAAACGATGAATATTATAATAATAAGCATAGATGGCTATATATATATTATATATATATATATATATATATATATATATATATATATATATATATATATTATATATATATATATATAATATATATATATATATATATATATATATATATATATATAAAACATTGTGAGATTTGGTAATTTAGGTAAATTATATAATATTTGATGAATATAATGTATAATCATTTTTATAAAATTGATTGATAATTAATTGATGTAATATTTTTATTTTACTACGAAAATCTTTTTTTTTTCTTAATTAAGAACAAGCAGTTAAATAAGTTGAACAACTCTGTATATAAAAATAATATAATATATTTGTGTTATTGATGGTTACATTGGGGTTACATAATTACATTGGGTTTTATAAAGGAATAATGAAGTAAACACACTGTTACATTGTGAGAGTCGTATAGAATATTACAAATTCTGAAACCAAAAATAAAAATATGTAGTGGAATCCGCAAAAAATTCAACACCTTTTTCTTGTAGGCCCATTTTTTTGTGGTGTGTTCTCTATCTAAGTGTGTTTCATTAAAAAAATGGATAACGTCAACTTTGCTTTAAATCAACGACTCGTTCTGATCAGGTGACGGCGTTGGTTTTATTAGGGTTCCACTGTAATTGAAAACTTATCATCAATACTAAATCAAATTTTAAATCTTAAAAACAAAAATAGTGAATTATTATTATTATTACTATTATTATTATTATTATTATTATTATTATTATTATTATTATTATTATTATTATTATTATTATTATATTATTATTATTATTATTATTATTATTATTATTATTATTATTATCATTATTATTATTATTATTATATTATTATTATTATTATTATTATTATTATTATTATTATTATTATTATTATTATTATTATTATTATTATTATTATTATTATTATTATTATTATCAAATATCAAACTATTAATTTTATTTAGTGACTTGCCTGAAAATTAAACGATAGAATGAATAATAAAAAAAGAGTTATTAAAAATGAATTTATGTAATGATTAAATTAAAGGGAAACAATATATATTATAGGTGTAAAGAATTCATAGTGCAACAAGCTTCAGACAACAACACAATAACAATGTAGCGAAAAAATAGGATTAAAGATAAATTTTTGAAATAGGAATGTTAATTTTAATTAATTTTTTTTGAGGGTGGGGTGGGGGGGGGGGGGGCATTATTAGAACGTGTATAATGTAATATGGTGCCATTAACATGTAAAGCAGATTGCATTATAACAGCAGATAGTCACATTATAATAATAATAATAATAATAATAATAATAATAATAATAATAATAATAATAATAATAATAATAATAATAATAATAATAATAGATCTTTATTGTCCATAAATATGGCAATGTGTCATTAAGTTACACTTGTTATAACGTTAAATGATAACTATAACATTGAACAGATATTTCACTCCTACTTATTCTCTTTCTTTCTCTCTCTCTCTCTCTCTCTCTCTCTCTCTCTCTCTCTCTCTCTCTCTCTCTCTCTCTCTCTCTCTCTCCCTCTCTCTCTCTTATGTGTTGTTTTGAAATAACAATAATTGTAATTTTATAATAACAAAATACGGATAGGTTTATTATTGCTTTTTTATAAAAACTTGCAAGGGCCGTATCATATAACACATCATATAATATAATGTAAACAACACACATCAGAGGCATATTGTATACACATACATATACACACAGTGTCAACTATAGCACATTATAGTATATAGTATACTATTTATATTTTGCTGTATATAATATATCTCAGCTGCAATTTTATATTTAGATTATAATATGGATATCGTGGACTGAGGATTAACTGGTTCTAGATATATCCACTTTTGGAAAATTTTGAGATATCGTTACAATCAAAATTTTATAAGGCTTTATCTGACAAAAATTGGTTTAAATCGGAATAATGACGCATAAACTATATATAGGGAATGAGATTAGCGACTAGAGACGCATGCGCACAACCAACATGACGTTCTCTCTCTAATAACTTTTCGGCCGGTGACGTCACAGACTATGGGTGACGTCCAATCAAGGGACGCTACTCTTCCGCTAATCTCATTCCCTATAAAAGAGTGTTTGAAGTTTATATATAGTTATAAACAAAAAAAATAAACTTTTCTCAATTTGAACAAATATGGAGATAGAACCAGTTAACATTCAACCCACGATATATAAACATTGGGAGGGAATATGACATCGACAGAAAGGGAATTCATAATAAAAACACAATAAAAAAATAAAAAAGAAAAGAAAGAAAACAATGTTAAAATGAAAATTAAGAAAATTAATGACAGCATTTTTTACATGAAGACCAGAACAAGTGTGTAATGAAGGGTGCCCGACACACCATATACACACTTGTTCAGATCTTTAACTTTATCTTACACACCGGCGCCTACTCTCTAGTTTCTTAATTTGAACAAGTGTGTAATGAAAGGTGCCTGACACACCAACATACAGACTTGTTCAGATCTTTAACTGTATCTTACACACCGGCGCCTACTCTCTAGTTTCTTAATTTGAACAAGTGTTAATGAAAGGTGCTTGACACACCAACATACACACTTGTTCAGATCTTTAACTGTATCTTACACACCGGGACTCTCTAGGTTCTTAATTTGAACAAGTGTGTAATGAAAGGTGCCCGACACACCAACATACACACTTGTTCAGATCTTTAACTGTATCTTACACACCGGCGCCACTCTCTAGTTTCTTAATTTGAACAAGTGTGTAATGAAAGGTGCTTGACACACCAACATACACACTTGTTCAGATCTTTAACTGTATCTTACACACCGGCGCCTACTCTCTAGTTTCTTAATTTGAACAAGTGTGTAATGAAAGGTGCCCGACACACCAACATACACACTTGTTCAGATCTTAAACTGTATCTTACACACCGGCGCCAGCCTGTTCTCTAATTATTTCTTAATTCGACATTTTTACACGATATCACTTTGAATGGAATCCTATTGGATACAGTCTAACACACAACAAAGGTAAAATGGCCGATTCACATTCATGGGACACGAACTAAGTACCTTTCGATACAAGAGCGAGTGTCGTACCACTAGACCACATAGCTGCACAAAACTATGAAATTTGGGTCTAGTTTGTGTTTTTAACAGTACAGTCAGACCGAGACTCGAACTAAGTTGTATTCCAATCCGAGAGTGAGCGCCGAATTGGATTGAAAATTTTAAAAATAAAATTAAAGAAGAAAAAAAAAGAAAACAGAAAGAAATGTTCTTTAGTAATTTGTTCTTTTTCGATTCTGATATATCATTGATTTATGTTCATAACGTTATACGTGTCGAATTTTATATTCTGACACAGGAGGCTAAGTGACCGCACCAGTTACATAATATGTAAATGCGTTAATTGAACATTCTAACAAGTCTTAATGACTGCAAAAAAAAAAAAAAATCACACGACTGATGTATCTCATAATAATAATAATAATAATAATAATAATAAATAATAATAATAATAATAATAATAATAATAATAATAATAATAATAATAATAACAATAATAATAACAATAATAATAATAATAACAATAATAATAATAATAACAATAATAATAACAATAATAATAATAATAATAATAATAATAATGATAATGATAATAATAATAATAATAATAATAATAATAATAATAATAATAATAATAATAATAATAATAATAATAATGATAATGATAATGATAATAATAATAATAATAATAATAATAATAATAATAATAATAATAATAATAATAATAATAATAATAATAATAATAATAATAATAATAATAATAATAATAATAATAATAATAATAATAATAATAATAATATGATGATATTAATAATAATAAAAATAGTAATAATAATAATAATAATAATAATAATAATAATAATAATAATAATAATAATAATAATAATAATAATAATAATAATAATAATAATAATACTGATTACAACAACAATGAGGAAGGAAATTAAAAATTGGTATTGAGGTGCTGTCTAGCTTAAAAGGACAAGAAACAATTAAAATTCAAAAGAACCGAACATGTGAGTAAATTAAACAGTAATGATGTTTGGGGCCCAAGAGTATGAGGGATTCCAGAAAATGGACGGGACATTGATTGACGAGAGATGCAAGAACTTTAATTTTATTCTTGTTAAAACACAGTTTTATATTCAAAAGATGTTACGCCTTAGAATCATTGAGGATGAAAATGTCGTATTAATGAAAAACGTTTTTAATTTTCTGCACAACTCAAGGAATAAATAATGACGTGAAATTGAATATAAGCTTCAATGTACAATGAGGATAACGCTGAATAGTAAGTTATATAGTTCTTCGGTTTGTTTGTACCAAATTTATCGCAATATTATGATTTTTTTTCGCAGCTCTGCCCATATAAACAACGTTTGGGTAAAACTTAACTTTGATATGAGGATGATAATATTCTTAATCTTAAAAAAAATAAAATAAATACAATCTTGATAATTCAAACCGTATAATTGAAACTGTATCTTAAAAACAATTCAATTTAAAAGTTATGTGTACCATATGCATCTATTTACACAAACTGAAAAATGAATTGTTCATCAGCTCTCTAGTTACAATAACATATTGATTTTTGTAAATTTACAGGGATTGAATGGCGTGTCAGGCCAGAAGTCTGTCTACACAGCAAAAAACACAGTGTGTAAACACAAATTAATAGTACTATTAAAATGACACACAACACAACACCAAACAGCATATATTATAGCAATTTGTGTATAACCAATATCACACACACACACCACCCAACGGCAAAACACCATGATTTGTGTATGAATTTACTACTCTACCTTTCCCATGAAAGAATTCTGGGTATTGGCGAACATCGACGCTTCCGTTGCTTGCTTGGACATTGACCCTGCTCCGCCCAAGGTCGAATTCTGCTGCGTCTGCATCCCGCTGCCAAAACCCTCAGCCCCGCCGCCAGTATTCGAATCGGCTTCGGCTTCCCCACCTCCAAAAGTAGCGTTGGTTGCCTCCCTTTCTGTAGTAACGTTACTTCTAGCCTTTTCTAAGTTACTTCCATCGTCCATTAACTCCCCTTGAACATTGGGTTGGCCGACCACCTCTGCTTCTGATTCTTTCAGTAATTTGATTGGGTCGTCGTCTTGAAGTAAATCGGCCAACGGCGTTTCCAGTTGGTCTTGGAAAGAGGAGCCGACGGTCGCTTCTGATGGGAGGTTGTATGCAGACGGGGGTTTGGAACTGGCGGCGCCATCTGGTGATGGTTTTGTATCCACAATGTCTAAGAGAGGTAACTCTTTGAGCTGAGACAGATCAACTTCCGTTTCCAGTTTTTGGTATTCCTCTTCAGCATCAACCTCTAGCTGCGATGGAAATGGTGCTTGTTATAAATAAATTGGTGATAATTATAAACATCCAAGGATTATAAAAGTAGAAAAAAAAATTAAAAAATAAATGTAGAAAAAGAAAAAAAAAAAAAGAAAAGAAATTTAGAAAAAGGAGTATGGCAGTAATATTTTCACTAACAGAGCAGCAAAAGGATCTCATGTGAATATACTATAATATTCTATTTTTATCTCTGATAAAAATAAAGAAAGTATTGAGTATAAAATAAACGTGCTTTATGATAACACCACTAAAATTGGGATTGAAACAATATTTCTACTTATTTAAAAAATACCCCCTTTCCCTAAATAACAAAATAACCAAAACAGAACAAAAGGATAGCAACTTGAATATATAGATATATTAAAAAAAAAAAACAACAAACGATGAAAATTTCTATTGAAGATAGACCAATGCAAAATCTTTCATAAAAACGAGAATTGAAAATGAATGATTAAATTAAGAAGAGAAGGATAGGGTGTGAATAAAATATTGCTTAAACAAAAACAAGCTGTAACATATCAATATGTATTTCCAACATTGTTTCATAAGATCGAATCATATTTATACGGTACACCGCAAATTCAACAAACATTATCATTATTCAAATTTCAAGAGTTTTTAATCATTAAAAAAAATTTAAACATAACTCTTATTATGATATATTTCAGCTAATCTCTTTTAACTTTCTCAAAAATTAGGCTGTGCAAAATCAAAACATAACAAGTGCAATGAAAAAAAAAAACATCTTTAAAAGTGGTATGATTGTACGATCAAGTGATAAAAGAATATGTCATTTTCTTCTTCTTCTTCTTCTTCTTCTTCTTCTTCTTCTTCTTCTTCTTCTTCTTCTTCTTTTTCTCTTCGTCTTCTTCTTCTCCTTCTTTTTTTTCCCTCTGCAACTGACAGAAAACCACATATCAAAATCTATTGAAGAATATTTAAGAAGATTGTGCAGGACAAACAGCAATCACAATTCTGTGTCGTTATTCCAGTCAAAAGTCACAGTCTTGAAAAATAAGCTATTGAGTTAAACATGAAGGGGACAAGTACAGTAACAAATTTGTGTTATAATAAATATCCGTTTATCATCTAGAGGTCCCATAGCTCATGTAACCTCATAAACAAAGAGGTCAGTACAATGTGTACTTATTAACAGGTCTGATAACCCAAATTGTTATGATCTCGTTGTAACGGAAATACTCTCAAAACGATGCAAAGTATATCCCATAAATTACAACGATGTTAAATCTGGCCCATAATTGTATTAGGTTATGAGACCTGATAATTTATGCACCTAGGTCAGTATAGATTGGATTGGATTGGGTTTGACTTTGATATTGGGTCGTGTTGAAGTTGGACACCCTTGATTTAGTAACTCGGTCTAATAGATTTTGTTGAAATCACGTTGTGATAAACCAGCGTCCTCTCCAAAAGATAACAAGCAATTGTCACTTTCTTTAAAAAAAAAAACCAATATTGGCTATTAAGCTTAACTGCTGGTCAAATAATTTCGCGATGGTTGTGTGCGAGCGAATCGGCGGTCTCCAGAAGTGGGTGAGAGAGGGCTCTAGAAATGACTTGGGTTTGATACGAATATTTTTGTGTTCGTGGATAGCTCACACGGTAGAGCCACGCTCTCACCTGCCAGGCGGAGTTGTCGTACCAATAAGGTCGCAGGTTCAAACCCCACCACCGCCGCGAAAATGTTTTTTATTCTCTATTGTCTTCTGGCACTTTTCTACTCACTTCATATATTGTTGTTACCAATCCAAAAAACTGGGCTAAAATTCATTTCCTATGCTCTTCCCTACGCTAAGGAATTCAAATTGAGGGTAGGTCTCATCCTACAACATCACAAACTAATTGTGACCCAACGTCTCAAAACGGTATTATGTCGGGATGGACCAGATGCTAAAAAGTCACATTAAATTTAAACTGGTCAAAATTATGAATGATTGGTATTCAGCAACCTGAAATATGATATTCATTCTCCTCAATAAAGTTCATAAACTCAACGCAAGTCTAATATTTCTGGCTACAAATTTAATTTTCAACATCTTAGTCATCCCGACTTAATACCGTTTTGAGGCGAGGGGTCACAATTAAAATAGAAATTTGTGCACCTAGGTCAGTATGGATTGGATTGGATTGTATTGGGTCTGACTTTGATGTTGGGTTGAGTCGCGATTGGACTCCCCACAATTTTAGTAACTTGGTCTAATGGATTTTGTTGAGAATACGTTGTGATAAACCAGCGTCCTCTCCAAAAGATAGCAAGCAATTGTCAGTATCTTTAAAAAAACAACTGGGCAAATAATCCTATGCTCCTCCTGACATTTAAGGCGTTCAAGTTGAGGTTAGGTTAATGTCTCATCAAACATCACAAAGAAAAGAAAATTCCAAAATATGTGACGCATTGTCTCAGAACGGTAATATGGGTTTGTCAGGATTGACGTGCACTTATTTGCAGGTCTGATAACCCAATTCCTTATGGGCTCATTATTGTAATATGGGAATCTGACCAAAAAATGACGCAAAATATTATCCATTACAACAATGTTAAACTAGGCCCATAAGTGGATTCAGATGTCAGACCTGAATATATGTATACATCAGTCTGGATGAATCGGATTCCGAAAATTGATTTTAGAATTGAAATGATAAGAAATAATATGAATTCTTGAATCTATGCAAAGTAAGAAATTGTGACCCCTCGTCTCAAAACGGTATTATGTCGGGATGGACCAGTTGCTACAAAGTCAAATTATAGTTAAGTTGATATTTAGCACAGTAAAATATGAAATTCGTTCTCCTCTATAAAACATATAAACTCAACTTAAGTCTGATATTTCTGGCTACAAATTCCATTTTCAGCATCTTAATCATCCCGACTTAATACCGTTTTGAGACGAGGGGTAACATATTGATTTGAGACAATGAATCACAATAAATGTGCTTTTTACTTCCAACAAACAAAAAAAAAAAAAAAAAGAAAAAAAGAATGCATTAATTAAGTCAGAGCTGACATCAACCTACAATGAAATTCATTTTCTAAATGATAAAACTTAAGAAAAAAAGTATTTTGGAATAATTATTTTTAGTGAGTATCACTCACTTTTTAGCATCTCAATATTTTTTTCTCATTTTGAATAAGGAATGTAAGGTAACCCATAATATTGCTTATTTTACAATGTGGCAGATGTCTGGGTTATTCCAGTCTTTTCTGGAAACATGCGCTTAAGTAGGCAGGATAGAAAAAAAAAGGGAATTTTACTTATTTATCTATTTACATATTCATTGAATTTGAAGAGAAATGTTCATTAACTTTACATATGGGTTCAAAAATAAAAGTGGTTATTTATTAATTAATGAGAAAAGATTCTATATTGTTGGCAGTTCTTGTTTCCTAAAAATAATACTATTGAGAATTTTAAAAATTAGAGAAAAAAAATGGAATGCCACACACACGCACACATCAACACAATCACACAAAGTGCAGCGCTAACCACAGAAGCAAGTGTGG
>NC_088374.1:14191926-14196926 GCF_034508935.2 Berghia stephanieae
TCATTTCAATAACCTCAAACCAAAAACAAGTCCCTCATTGTTTTTATTATGGACTCCTATTCTAGATTTATGTATTTTTTTGGTTTTAAAAAAAAATAAATATATAATCTGATTTTTAAATGCACTGATATGAATGATGACGTGTTTACCATTAACATACAATAACATTTGTATAAAATAATTAATCTGAAAAGGGGCACGACCCAAATAATTCGGCTATGTGGTCTAGTGGTATGACACTCGCTTTCGGACCGGAAGGTCCAGGGTTCAAGCCTCGCTTGGCGCATAGTTGAGTCCTTGGAAAAGTTTCTTTACTCTCATTATCTCACTGTACTCAGGTGTAAAATGAGTACCTGGGCGTTAACAGCGTTGTCTATGTCCGAAAAAAATTGTAATATCGCCTTACAGGCGTCATGTCTTGTCCTAAATGTTAAATGTTGCTGTTGGACAGGAACCCCTTGTAAAGCGCTTTGAGCACGTCTAGTGGATATTGCGCTATATAAATGCTGAATCTTTTAAAACTCAATAATTCCCTTACATATTTTCTAACAAAATCAACACATAGAGATTATAATGACATTAAACACCCTATTTCAATTTAATCAAGGCTTAAAAAACGGATACTGATACATGTTTGGCAATATATAGTGAACAATGTCGAGAAAATATAATAAAACGATCTTGTGTTATTGTGTTTGGTTATCATACCTGCTAATTTATTGTGCACTTAATTTTGAATCATGACTCAGAAGTTACAAAAGTAATAATACATAAAATGTGACCCCTCGCCTCAAAACGGTATTAAGTCGGGATGACTAAGATGCTGAAAATTAAATTTGTAGCCAGAAATATTAGACTTGCGTTGAGTTTATAAACTTTATTGAGGAGAATGAATATCATATTTCAGGTTGCTGAATACCAATCATTCATAATTTTGACCAGTTTAAATTTAATTTGACTTTTTAGTATCTGGTCCATCCCGACATAATACCGTTTTGAAACGTTGGGTCACAAATAATGTATAATTCAATAGCATTTCAAAAATCCTTACAAATTTAATTTTCCAGTACTTAACGCTTTTTTTGAGGTAAATGTAATATAGATATCTATTATTAAACACACGGTGAAAATATAGTGGAATCCGCATGAAATCAACACTCTTAAAGTCAAATTCTGTGTCAATTAACATACGAGTTTCATTTGGAAAACACCTCACCACTCATTGTAAATAAATAGTTTCTTTCCAAACAAGTACAATATGTGACCCATCGTCTCAAAACGGTAGTATGTCGGAACGAACCAGATGCTTAAAATCCGAATTTAATGTTAAACTGGTCAAAAATATTAATTGCTGGCATTAGCACCCTAAAATATGGTATCCATTCTCCGCAATAAAACATACAAACTCAACACAAGTCTGATATTTCTGGCTATAAATTCAATTTTCAACATCTCAACCATCCCGACTTAATACCGTTTTAATGCGAAGGGTCACATGTTGTGTGCTGTGCTCATAAAATAAATAATAAAAAAAAAAAACAAAAAAAAAAAAAAAAAAACCCAACAAAAACAAAACCCTCCAAAACCTTTTTGATAAAATAATAAAAATCCCGAATACAAGGAGGTAAAAAGTCTTTTTTAAAAACAATCAAAACAAAAATAAATAAATAAATAAAAATTATGTCATTTGTAATTTGTAATTCACTGCTTCAAGAAGAATTATTTTTTTTCCGGCACGCATCCGGTTATACTAAAAATAGATTTCGACACTTAAAATGATATCCTTACCACAATGATAATAATTCTTAATGTCAAGGGATTAAATTTAAGAACCAATTGTGACCCGCCGTCTCAAAACGGTATTATGTCGGGATGATTCAGACCCCAAAAAGTGAATTTAGAGTTAGATTCATGAGAAATTGGAGCTTAGAAGTTTTTGCAATGCAAGAAATAGTCTTTATACTCCACCAGAACGTACAGAAATTAAACCCAAGTTGGATATTTGTGGCTATGAATTCAATTTCCCTTACCGAGTGGATCCCGACATAATACAGCTTCGATACGGTGGGTCACAATTGGTGTGCAACAGAATACATTTTGATAGGAAATAATATAGGTGAGGTCCTTGAGGAAGGGGATGAGGGGGGGGGGGGGGTATGATGATAAGATCCTTAAACTCATGCATTTGAAATTTCAAACTCACTCCCAGGATTGGGGTAGTGGGGTTGGAAACTTGTTCAAAATTCCAAATGCAGGATTTTAAGAATCTGATATTGAGGATCACAAACAGTAAACGGTACAACATTTGTTAAACATCTGCACCATCACTTGAGCGGCTATGTGGTATTGTGGTATGACACTCGCTTTTTGGATCGGAAGGTCCTGGGTTCGATCCTTGCTCAGCGCATAGGGAGTCCTATTGAGTCCTTGGAAAAGGCTCTTTACTCGCATTCGCTCACCGTATTCAGGTGTAAAATGAGTACTTGGCCGTTAACAGCGTTGTCGGAAAAAAAAATGTAATATCTCCTAACAGGCGTCATGTCTCATTCTACATGTCACGTGTTGTTCTTGGTCAGGGACCCCTTGTAAATCACTTTGAGCATGTTTAGTGGATATCGCGTTCTATAAGAGCTCACGTTTTTCCCCTATGTTTTCAAACTGGAGGTAGAATTTAGCATCATAATTACTGTTTTCCCTTTTTAAACTTCAACCAGCATTTTAAGGTCTGGTTTTTCCTAAACAGATTGAGACAATGAGACATATTCATGGCCGACTAGAGTACTATAGTTACGTCATGGACATATTACATCTCAGTACAACGCAGTGCAGTGCGCACACAGAAATGAAGGTGTTCAGTGCTTTCTTAAATCAAAACATGGATTGGATGGGATATTTGTATTTATAATAACCAAACAACAGCTTTCCTTTGTACACATTGATTTTATCTGTTAAGGATTATCAAAGTTAGAATAGAGAGAGATTTTCACTTATGTACGCTATTTATTATATATATATATATATATATATATATATATATATATATATATATATATATATATATATATATATATATATATATATTTACTAATATAGTATTTTCTTTACATTCCAGTTCAGTTAATTTTTTTCAACAGAGAGAGATTTTCACTTATGCATGCTAATTATTCTAATTTTTTTTTTTTACTTATATACTATTTTCTTTACATTCCTCATTCCAGTTCAGTTAACTTTTTTTCAATAGGGAGAGATTCTCACTTGAGTATGCTCTTTACTTATTTTTTATTTACATTTTTTACTAATATAGACTAGTATTTTCTTTACATTCCAGTTCCGTTAAATGTTTTCAATGAGTACAAATCAAGCTGATTTCAATGCCTGTCATCACATTATAATCATCAACATGAAAACACAATATCAAACAGTGTTAGGTTAGGGTGTGTGTGTGTGTGTGTGTGGGTCGTGTGTGTTGAATATATAACATCAAACAGCATAGGGTGAGGGTGTGTATGTGTACGTGTGTGATACATTTTGGTACAAATCAAACAACCTGCTGAGAACTCTCAGGGCGAGGTGTGGACACATCCACGCTGATTCCGTCCAGACCCACGACAGCTGTGTTGGTGTCCTGGCCAACTGCTGCAGCCGGTAAACCCTGCAGCTGAGGCTGTTCTGATGTCCCTGGCTGAATCTCAGTGACGGGAATAGAAACTGGAATTCCTGCAGAACTCTGTCTGCTGACAGCGCCACTACCACCACCTCCGACTACTGATGGAGTTCCTGCTCCTCCCACAATTCCTTTTCCTGTTTCCGGTCTGGACGGGGCAGGGGTAGGCGTGGCTGAGGAGGGTTTGGGTTTCATCAAGCTCATGAGATCTAAAGCTGTCGGCAAATTTTGTGCTCCACCCGGCGTTGTGGCTTCTGAAATCTGAGCAGCTGCTGTTCTTGGCGTCGTTGTAACAGCTTCTACTTCTCTAGGAGAAGCCAGAACCATTTGTGGATACTGCTGCTGCTGCTGCTGCTGTTGTTGTTGAGATGCAATTGTCTGCCTGACAACATCTTCAACCTCCTTCTGTGGAATAATCTTGATCTCCAAATCTGATGAATTCTGAGCCATGTCTTCAGCCCCTGGGATAAGAGCCTGAACAGAAGAAATCCCTCCATCCTGCTTTTTATCAGCTGATGATGCAGATGATGCTTCACCTTCTTTCCCACTGTCCTCTTTGGATCCCTCTCTTTCGCCAGGCAGTATCAAAATCACAGGATTCAAATTCTTTGGCCCAGCAGATTTCAAATTTTGTCTGGCCGAGCCCGGCAAAGGCTGACCACTGGGTGGGTAGTTTATTTTCTGTCCACCTGTCGGTGTCCTGGAAGCTGAAACTGCTGAAGGGCTAGCCCCACCACCACTTCCAGCCGTTGCTTCCTGAACTGCAGCTAAATCAAAGCCAGCAACAGCAAAAGTAACGGCTTCTACAGCCGTAAGCAAGCCGGTGGCTGCTTTTTCATAAGAAACGATATTCTCTTGAACAGCAGCTTGCATTTCCTCTGGAGATTTCAAAGTAGCAACATGCCCCGTCTCGGCACATATCGACAAACCGACTTCGTTGAGGACTTGTTCGGACACGTCGTTCTGAATTGACTCAATCCTGAGAGCCGGTGAAGCTCCTGCCGTCCCAGCTGCAGCTGGGGTGACGGCTTGTGTGGAGGGTGTGTCGGGTGAAGGCTGCTTCTCTTTGATAGGTCGAGTGACGTCCAAGAGTGCTCCGACTTGGTCGGATCCAGCGGAAGAAGCACCAGTGGAAGTGGATGATCTCCCCTGTCTAGCTGACTATTGTTGTAAAAACAATAGGATATAATAAAATATTGTATAATATAATATAAAACCATATATATTAAATATATTTTAAATACAATAGGATAATGAGAAGTCCAAAGACAAAAAAGAAAACTCCCAAAAATGGTGAGAAATATGGTCAAACCAACATGGACTTATTTGCAGATCT
>NC_088374.1:14206926-14214426 GCF_034508935.2 Berghia stephanieae
ATTTTGCTATCTTGCTTGGAGCTGAAATGTCTGAAGATGGGGACTCAGAAAAGGAAATAAATGAAACGTTTTTAAAAACGTGCGTAAACCTTTTGGCACCCTAAACAGACTCTGGAATGCAATGAAAATTTCAACCAAAACAAAGATGAGCATATTCAAGAGTAATGCGCTATCAATTCTTTTATATGGAGCAGAATCTTAGAAATCAACAAAAAACGTTTGTAGCAAATTAGATATTTTCCAAAACAAATGTCTACGAAAAATCTTCTACATTTTTTTTTTTGCCCAACAAAATATCAACTAAAGATCTTCTTCTACAAAAAGCTGAAATGACCTCCATTTCTGAAACAGTCAAATCTAGAAGGTGGAGATGAATTGGGCATGTTTGTCGGATAAGAGGGATCAATCACGAAAACAGCGCTCAGATGGACACAGCAGGGTAATCACACTAGGAGAAGGAAGACCACTGGAAATTTGGAGAAGATCGATGGAAAGAGAGATGACATCCTTTTGGTTGGACCAGGAGTGAGGCCCAGAAGCTGGCAGAAGACAGAAGTCACTGGCAATGGGGAAAGACCACTGGAAAAACTTGAAGAAGATCGGTGGAAAGAGAGATTATGACATCCTTCGGAGGTCAGGAAGCTGGCAGAAGACAGTAGTCACTGGCAATAGGGGAAGACCACTGGACACTTTGAGAAGATCAGTGGAAAGAGAGATTATGAAATCCTTCAGTTGGACCTGAGGTGAGGTCAGGAAGCTGGCAGAAGACAGAAGTCACTGATGGCGCTTCTTCCTGTCGACCTTATGTGGTTATGAAACACCAACGAGGAATAAGTAAGTAAGTAAGTAATTTTTCCTCGACTGATTTTTTGTGATAGATGTTTTTTCTTGTATGTTCCTTTCTTGCTTTGTCTGGCACAGTTTCATAAACACTTTATCAGCTCTTTGATTTATGAATAAAATAAATCGGATTAGTTAGTTAATGTTGATTAATTAAACAAACAAATAAACAAATAAGCTTTGCTTTAACATAAGGAAAATAAATTTTACAAACGTAAATTGCAAAAATGTACATAAAAGCGTTGTAAAATGTATTTCCATATTTTTATAAAGCAATAGAGTAAATTAAAAAAAATAAATGAATGACAAAAGTGCGAGTGTACTATTATCAATATTAAAGCATAAAAATAAATGGCATATTTTATGTATAATACGTATAAATCATATGCTATTTTTGTTGTAGTTGTTGCTGTTATTATAATTATTATTATTATTATTATTATTATTATTATTATTATTATTATTATTATTATTATTATTATTATTTATCATTATTGATATTATCAGCATCATCATTATCATTTATTATTATAAATATCATTACAATCATTATCACCACCATTATCATTCCTATTATCATCATCATTATAATCATTCTATTTCTGGAAGTTCCATCCACAGGCATTGCGAACCTCCCTCAATATATTATAATCAAATTAGCAGAACATCTTGACATATATCACATAATATATATATATATATATATATATATATATATATATATATATATATATATATATATATATATATATATATGTAAATATATATATATATATATATATATATATATATATATATATATATATATATATAATTTTTTTTTTCATTACAGAATATTCATAGATCTCTTGAGCTAAGCAGCAACCCTTACACTATGCACAATATTATGTTACATATACAATTGCAATATTATAATAATATTATTATGTTAACTCATGTTAGGCTACGGACTATTTATGTCGGTTTAGAATGATAGGAAAGTACCTCCCGTAATACGTCGAATTTCCTCATCCAACTCCTCATCTTCTATATTATAATAATAATAATATAACAACACATTTTAAAAATGTGACCCAACGTCTCAAAATGGTATTATGTCGGGATGGACCAGATGCTAAAAAAAAGTCAAATTAACGTTAAACTGGTAAAAAATATGAAACGTTGGTATTTGGCACAATAAAATGTGATATTCCTTCTCCTCTATAAAGCATATAAACTCAACTTAAGCATGATATTTCTGGCTATAAATTCCATTTTCAGCATCTTAATCATTCCGACTTAATACCGTTTTGAGACGAGAGGTTCATAAATAAATATTATGAAAAAAAAACAAAACAAAACAAAACATTGATTACTAAAACAAAAAATATGCCTTTTTCGCCACGACATCATAAGATAATATCGTCGCCTAGGCATTCCACGAAGGAATATTATAGATAACTCATCAAACAAGATGTCTGATGTCAACAGGAATCACCCATGTTGTCACAGTGAGATCCAGTCGCCTCGGCATTCCACGAAGGAATATTATAAATAACTCATCAAACAAGATGTCTGATGTCAACAGGAATCACCCATGTAGTCACAGTGAGATCCCGTCGCCTAGGCATTCCACGAAGGAATATTATAGATAACTCATAAAACAAGATGTCTGATGTCAACAGGAATCATCCATGTTGTACAAGTGAGCAAATTGGGGGTTAAGTAAATAATCTTGCTCAAGGAAAAAAAAAGGAAAGTGCCTGAAGCGGGGCTCGAACCCGGGTCCTTCCGGATGGCAGTGCAATGCCTTATCCGCTCGGCCACTTCGCCCCCCCCCCCCACCGCCCCTCCCCTACATTGATTACTAGTCAAGGTTTAAAAAACCACCATGTTATTGGGTGCAATGCGACGTGTACGAGTTTATTGTAGGTCTGATAACCGAATAGTGACCCCTCGTCTCAAAACGGTATTAAGTCGGGATGACTAAGATGCTGAAATTAAATTTGTAGCCAGAAATATCAGACTTGCGTTGAGTTTATAAACTTTATTGAGGAGAATGAATATCATTTTTCAGGTTGCTGAATACCAATCATTCATAATTTTGACCAGTTTAAATTTAATTTGACGTTTTAGCATCTGGTCCATCCCGACATAATACCGTTTTGAGACGTTGGGTCACAATACAATAATTAATGGGCCTATTTTTTAAAAAATCACATTGTTGTAATGGAGTGTAGATATTATTATTTGGCGTTGGTTTGTGAGTAATTTTTTCCCCATTTATAACAATGAGCCTCATAACAATATATGGGTTATCGGACCTGAAAATAAGTACACGTTGGTGCAATGATTAGAAAAATATGTCGACGCTTTAGTGCCAAATGTGACTATGTCTAAAAATAATGTTTTTGTATTTTTTTTTGTTTTTGTTTTTTTTTTTTTTTTGTTTTTTGGAAAAAAAAGGAGGGGGGGGGGGGGGGGGGGGGAGTGGCGTAATTGCTGGTTTCAGTGGGACTATTTTTTTAAAAAGAATTTTAGAGGCTTTATGTATGTTTGTTTGTTTGTTGTTGTTGTTGACACAGTCACATTCTAACACTAAACCGACGATGTGCATATAATATGTATGTGCATGTGTAGAAATGTGTGTGTGTGTGATAAAAATAGTCATATTATTATTATATGGCCAGAGTTGCCTAAATGAAATTTAAAAAACCCGTAGTTTCCAAGTGGGGAAAAATATCTGACCCAACGTCTCTAAACGGTATTATGTCGGGATGGACCAGATGCTAAAAAGTCAAATTAAATTTAAACTGGTCAAAATTATGAATGATTGGTATTCAGCAACTTGAAATAGGATATTCATTCTACTCAATAAAGTTTATAAACTCAACGCAAGTCTAATATTTATGGTTACAAATTTAATTTTCAGCATCTTAGTCATCCCGACTTAATACCGTTTTGAGGAGAGGGGTCACATATATGAAAATGTCACTATAAATATCTTTAACTCTATCCTTACCAGCCATTTTCAGGATTTCTCCCAAAACTTCACACCAAACTAACACAAAAATATATTTTTTTATCACTCAGACACAATAGCAGTAAAGTTCTTGCGATACATAATTTCTTTAGCAAAACATGCTCTACAACATACTGTTCATTTTCTTTAAATTTTATGATGTACAAAAGGGATTTGAATAAAGATTGCATCGTAACGAATGTGTTGATTTTCCTATAGTTGGTATGGAGAGGGTTAACTCTCTCCTTACCGACCATTTTCAGTATTGTCCCAAAATGGCAGGCTGGCTTACCCAGCAGAAAAATTGATTAAAAAAAAAACAACTCAAACAAGACACTCTACAAAACAACTTTGTGTTCTTATTAATTAATGGGAGCGATCTATATTCGTGTTTTCTTCCAACTAAGTCATCAATCACATGATTTGTTGCTGTCCAACGATTGGATATTTCTTCAGAGATGTAAACACGCTGCTTTGTTTATAAAACTTGTAAACATAGCCATGAGTCATGCTGAACAAAATGACCAATCGTGATGTTAGATAATATTTCAAAAACTGTGAACACTTTTCACTATGTGGGTCACTCTGAGAACATATTCCAATGTGATCAATGACCTCGAGCACATGGAAATGTAATATAGATCATGCCCATTGAACAAAGAACATTCTTCAAAGTTTATGATTTGCAAACTAAATCTGAATAAGAAAATTGTATATTGTGTCGTAACAAATGTGAAGAATTTTGCTGCAGGTGGTAAGGAGAGGGTTAAAAATTAATAGTTTGCCATCACCATGACAATTGTGACCTCTCGTCTGAAAACGGTATTATGTCGGGATGGACCAGATGCTAAAAAGGTAAATTAAATTTAAACTGGTCAAAATTATGAATGATTGGTATTCAGCAACCTGGAATATGATATTCATTCTCCTCAATAAAGTTTATAAACTCAACGCAAGTCTAATATTTCTGGCTACAAATTTAATTTTCAGCATCTTAGTCATCCCGACTTAATACCGTTTTGAGGCGAGGGGTCACACATAATAATAATAGTTTACAATGTAACGAAAAATGATGTGCAACAGTTCAACAAAATGCATAACAATAAAATAATACTGTTATCTGTGCTCAAGTAAACATAATGATATTTGCTGTTGTGAAAATGTCAATGATAGGCGAATTAATAAAAACGGAAACAAATGAGAGAGAGAGAGAGAGAGAGAGAGAGAGAGAGAGAGAGAGAGAGAGAGAGAGAGAGAGAGAGAGAGAGAGAGAGAGAGAGAGAGAGAGAGAGAGAGAGAGAGAGGGGGGAGAGAGAGAGAGGGGGAGAGAGTGAAAGAGAGGAGAGAGGGAGAGAGAGATGGAGAGAGAGGGAGAGAGAGAAAGAGAAAGAGGGAGAGGGAGAGAGAGAGAGAGAGGGAGAGAGAGAGAGAGAGGGGGAGAGAGTGAAAGAGAGGAGAGAGGGAGAGAGAGATGGAGAGAGAGGGAGAGAGAGAGAGAAAGAGGGAGAGGGAGAGAGAGAGAGAGGAGAGAGAGAGAGACAGGGAGAGAGAGATTTTTTTTTTTTGTTTGTTTGTTGCTTTAGGTCTCTTCCAACACAATTGAGGTTATATGAGAGACCGCTGAAACAAAAAAAAAAAAAACAAGCAATCTAACAAAAATAGTACAAATGTAAATCAAAATCATAACCTAAAGATGTCATAAGCTAAATTATAAATAACCAAGAACAAACAGACAGAAGATTTACAGAAAAAAAAATATCCCCTGTCAAAAATACAATCACAAACCAAAGAAGCAGGATAGGCTAGTAAAGAGAAGAAGAAACGACATCACTATCGGATCGTACACCCATGCGAACATCATAGGTATATGATTCAAGGGTGATGCTCCCATCCAACCACCCGCGGAGAGAGAGAGAGAGAGAGAGAGAGAGAGAGAGAGAGAGAGAGAGAGAGAGAGAGAGAGAGAGAGAGAGAGAGAGAGAGAGAGAGAGAGGGAGGGAGAGAGAGAGAGAGAGAGAGAGGAGAGAGAGAGAGAGAGAGAGAGAGAGAGAGAGAGAGAGAGAGAGATGTTAATTCATTATGAAATGTTCAAAACCTCATAGCTTCGTTTGGATGTCTCGATGGCTCAGTTTGTAGAGCACTCGCTTCACATGCAAAGGGACCTCTATCGAATCCGGGTGAAGTCGAAATATTTATCTTACGCCCACCCCCTCCCTCCCCTTGTCCACTTAACTATGATTGGGTAGCTTGGTCTGTTAGACCTGGTGAAAGGTACTTTAAGATAATCTAGCGTCCTATCCAAGGGATAACAAGAAATTGTTATCATCCGTTTCGCGCTATAGAAACCGGGATAAACTCTGGCTCCATGTGCCTGATGACTACTTTGCTTCGTTTCCATTCTGATAAACGACAATTCTTACCTGACTTCCCTCCACTTGTTCGGCTTCCAGATTTACTCTGTGAAACGATAAGTAACAAAATCCTAAGATAAGTAACAAAATCCTAAGATAAGTAACAAAATCCTCACATAAGTAACACAATCTTAAGATAAGTAACACAATCCTAATAAGATCCTAACATAAATAACAAATTCTTAAGATAAGTAATAAAATCCTAACATAAGTAACTAAATCTTACGATAAGTAACAAAATCCTAAGATAAGTAACAAAATCCTCTCATAAGTAACACAATCTTAAGATAAGTAACACAATCCTAATAAGATCCTAACATAAATAACAAATTCTTAAGATAAGTAATAAAATCCTAACATAAGTAACTAAATCTTAAGATAAGTAACAAAATTCTAACATCAATAACAAAATCTTAAGAAAAGTAACAAAATCCTAACATAAGTAACAACATCCTAAGTTAAGTAAAAAAATCCTCACAAAAGTAACAACATCTTAAGATAAGTAACAAAATCCTAACATAAGTAACAAAATCCTAAAATAAGTAACAAAATCCTAAGATAAGTAACAAAATCCTAAAATAAGTAACAAAGTCCTAAGATAAGTAACAAAATCCCACCATAAGTAACAAAACCCTAAGATAAGTAACAAAATCCTAAAATAAGTAACAAAATCCTAAGATAAGTAACAAAATCCCACTATAAGTAACAAAATCCTAAGATAAGTAACAAAACCCTAAGATAAGTAACAAAATCCTAAAATAAGTAACAAAATCCTAAGATAAGTAATAAAATCCTAAAATAAGTAACAAAATCTTAAGATAAGTAACAAAATCCTAACATAAGTAACAAAACGCTCACATAAGCAACAAAATCTTAAGATAAGTAACAAAAGCATAACATAAGTAACAAACTCTTAAGATAAGTAATAAAATCCTCACATATATGACAAAATCTTAAGATAAGTATTAAATCATAAAATAAGTAACAAAATCTTAAGATAAGTAACAGAATCCTAACATAAGTAACAAAATCCTCACATAAGTAACACAATCTTAAGATTAAGTACCACAATCCTAATAAGATCCTAACATAAATAACAATTCTTAAGATAAGTAATAAATCCTAACATAAGTAACTAAATCTTAAGATAAGTAACAAAATCCTAACATCAATGACAAAATCTTAAGACAAGTAACAAAATCCTAACATAAGTAACAAAGTCCTAAGATAAGCCAATTCCTACCTGTC
>NC_088374.1:14224426-14229862 GCF_034508935.2 Berghia stephanieae
AAGAAGAAGAAGAAGAAGAAGAAGAAGAGAAGAAGAACGAAAGAAGAAACGAAAGAAAGAAAGAAAGAAAGAAGAGAGAGAGAGAGAGAGAGAGAGAGAGAGAAAGAGAGAGAGAGAGAGAGAGAGAGAGAGAGAGAGAGAGAGAGAGAGAGAGAGAGAGGGGTATGGAGAGATGGAGAGAGAGGATGGAGATGGAGAGGGAGAAAAAGAATTAGAGAGGCAGGGGCAGATGGAGAGAGCGAGAGAGAGAGAGAGAGAGAGAGAGAGAGGAGAAGATAAATATTATTATATATTATATATGTATATATATATATATATGTGTGTGTGTGTGTGTGTGTGTGTGTGTGAGTGTGTATGTATAGAGAAAGTTGTCCATTTTTCATCATCCAGAACAACAGAAAATACAATAAAGAAGTGACTATAGATAAATTATAGGAAAACCTAGATCATAACAAACAATAGAAATGAAAAATGAACCTAACATCAAAATACATGAACATTATAAAAATATCAATGAAGGAAAAACAAAGAAATAAAAATAATCAGCAAAAATATAACAAACAAACAAACCAGACGTGTTTAGAATGATAAATGGAGTAAATGTGACTCATAAATAATAAGGGGACAACACAAAACGAACGACGTTTCGGCCTTTGGCCTTTTCAAGTAAACAAAAAGTGTTAACCGCCGAGGAAAGAATCGGACAATACTTTAAAAGGAAACAACAAATATCAGTTTCTACACATTTGTATACAAAAAAAAAAAAATAAATAAATAAATAAATAAATAAAAATAAAATATACATATAGAAAGACTTAAATATCATATATATATTTATATATTATATATATATATATATATATAATATATTATATATATATATATATTTATATATATATATATATATATATATATTATATATATATATATATACATGGAGGGGTGGGGGTGGGAATATAAAAAGTAAGGGATACAACTCTCATCATGTTTTGCTAAAGAAATCATGTATGGCAAGAACTTACTGCTATTATGTTTGAGTGATAAATGATATATTTTTGTGTTAGTTGGGTGTGAGGTTTTGGGGAAAATCCTGAAAATGGCTGGTAAGGAGAGAGTTAAAGGAAAAATTTCAATATATGTGTATATATGTGTGTGTGTGTGTGTGTGTGTGTGTGTGTATGTGTGTGTGTCTATGTGTGTGTATGTGTTATTTTCAACTCCTAATACCAAGAGAAAAAAAACCCTTTTATCCCCGAAATTCGGATGTCTGAACATTTAAATTTCAAAAAAAAGAATACAAGTAAAAATAAAAAGGAAAACAGGGGGGAGGGTGTGTGAAAAAAAGGGTAGGGGTGGGGAAATACGATAAGGTAAGGGGGGGGGGGGGGGGGGGGGGGGGGGGGGGGGGAGGTAGTAACTCTACAATTTGTTTTTGGTTTGTTTCTCACCAAACTGGGTTTTGTTTTAATCACAAATGTCGGCACTGTGGATTTTTTCTTATTGCCGCCAGGTCTAATTGGCTGTGGAATTGAGGTCAAGGTTAGTGTGGAGAAACGGAATGTGGTAATAGGCTTCAGCAGTCGTGACGTCACTTCCTAAGTAAAGACGCAAAGTAACTTAGTAACGGGAGACCTTTAATAAGCTACTACATCCCAGTATTATTGTTCTAGTAGGGGGTTTGGGAGGGGGAAAACTTTTTTAAAGTCTCCCCCCTCCCAAACCCCTACACTAGATTGGAAACTTTAGTAGGGGGTTTTGGGAGGGGGGAGACTTTAAAAAAAAAAGTTTTCCCCTCCCAAACCCCTACTAGAACAAGAATACTTGGGATGTAGTAGCTTATGGAAGGTCTCTTAGTAACTGGTTCTAAACTATCGGAACAATGGAGGACGCCCTTATGAATAAATACTTCTCCGACGAGCATATAAGTGTATCAAGAGGAGAAAAAAACCCATTATAAATCTGATCATGTTTTGACTTTTATACATTCTGATCACATGACATGTGAAAAAGTTCTAGCCAGCATGAAGAATAAATAGTACCGATTTTATTTGTTTAGAACCAAGCTGCTCGCCGTTGCTGGGCGACGTGACATCAGTCTATTAAATCCAATTATATAACAATAATAGGATTCAATAAACTAATGTAACGTCCGCCAGCAACAGCAGCTTGGTTCTAAACAAAGAAAATCGGAATTATTTTTATTCTTCATGCTGGCTAGAACTTTTTCACGTGTCATATTGTAATCGGGAATGTGTTAAAAGTCAAAACATGATCAGATTTATAATGGGTTTTTTTCTCCTATGGATACACTTTCATTTTATGCTCGTCGGAGAAATATTTCATAAGGGTGTCCGCCATTGTTTCGATAGTTTAGAACCAGTTACTAAGTTACTATGCGTCATTACGAGGGAAGTGACGACACGACTGTTAAAGCCTATTACGAAGGAGCTTTCACATTTATTTTTAAAATAATATAAGAAATTGTATAAATTCTCCACTATAACGCTAACGACTGTTTAGATGCGGCCATGTGGTCTAGTGGTATGACACGCTTTTGGGATCGGAAGGTCCTGGGTTCGAGCCTCGCTTGTCGCATAGTTGAGTCCATGGAGAAAGCTCTTTACTCACATTCTCTCACCGTACTCAGGTGTAAAATGAGTACACTTGGCCGTTTTTAGCGTTGTCTCTGTCCCAAAAATGTGTAATATCGCCTGACAGGCGTCATGTCTCGTCCTACGTGTTATGTGTTGCTGTTGGCCAGGGACCCCTTGTAAAGCGCTTTGAGCACGTTTAGTGGATATTGCGCTATATAAAAAAGCTCAAGTTTTTAGATTCAGAAAAGTGAGTGGAGCAGGCACTTATGTTGATAATAACAGAAAATAAAGTGAGCATTAAAATAAATAAATATAATCCCCTTTATTCATCACCAAGGGGGAAATTGTCTTTAGGGTCTATTCCAAGGGAAGACTGGAATTACCCAGGCGTCAGCCGCAGAGCAGCGCCGCAAAGTGAGCTAGGGCCAAGGTGACTTGCTCAGGGCCACACAGCGCAGTGAGTGGAAGGTGATTGAACTCGGTGCCTTTCGGGTAGGAAGCAAAGACCGTACCGCTCAGCTGAACCACGCTACGCTGTCCGATGACAAAAGATAATGCTAATTTCGCGGCGATGGATGTGGGCTCGGTAGAGGTGGATGGACATCGGCGACTGAATAATAAGGTCCCTCTCACGACCAGGCGGAGTTGCCGTATCAGTAAGATCAGATCGTGGGTTCGAGCCGCGAAAAAAATCCATTCTCTATTGTCTTCTGGCACTTTCCTACTCAATTCATATGTGACCCCTCGTCTCAAAACGATATTAAGTCGGGATGATTAAGATGCTGAAAATTAAATTTGTATGTTATTGGGTGCAATGCGACGTGTACGCGTTTATTGTAGGTCTGATAACCGAATAGTGACCCCTCGCCTCAAAACGGTATTAAGTCGGGATGACTAAGATGCTGAAAATTAAATTTGTAGCCAGAAATATCAGACTTAAGTTGAGTTTATATGCTTTATAGAGGAGAAGGAATATCATATTTTACTGAACTAAATACCAACGTTTCATATTTTGACCAGTTTGACTATAATTTGACTTTTTAGCATCTGGTCCATCCCGACATAATACCGTTTTGAGACGAGGGGTCACATATATATTTTACAATGGGTACGATGAGAGAATGTGAGTTTAGAGCCTATTCATAGGTTTCAGCCGCTATGCGCCCCTACACACACACAATTATAACACACACATACACACACATACACACATAAATACACACACACTCATACACACACATACACACACACATACATACACACACACACTCATACACACACATACACCACACCAACACACACATGCACACACTACACACACATACACATACAATATCACCACATTACACACACATACACACACACACTCATACACACACACAAACACATACACACACACTCATACACACACACAGACACACACACATACTCATACACACACACTCATACACACACACGCACACACACATACATACACACACTCATACACACACACACTCATACACACACGCACACACACATACATACACACACTCATACACACACACGCACACACATACATACACACACTCATACACACACACACTCATACACATACACAGATACACATTCACACACACAGACACACACACACACATTATGTACACACCTGTTTGGAACTCTGTCTCGAGGTCTGGTGACTGGGCTCAGAGTCGTCGAGATCGAATATTCTGGCAACTTCCGATGATGTGTCACACAGACAAACACACATACACAGACACACATTCACTTTTACACACCCACTACACACACACAAACACATTATGTACACACTGTTTAGAACTCTGTCTCGAGGTCTGGTGACTGGGCTCAGAGTCGGCGAGACGAATATTCTGGCAACTTCCGTTGGTGTGTCGATTTCAGGTTCCCGCTGAAACAACAACAACAAATAACAATAAATAAGAATGAAATTATATCTCCCTTCCTGTCTACCTGATCAAAAAAAATTCGTTTAAAGAGTTAGAAAAAAAAGAAAAAGAAATAAAAACATAAAAAGAGAACGAAACAAGAAGAAAGAATTTTCTTTTTAAAAAATCAAACAAAACAAAAGAAATAATAAAATTCGAAGTAATAAAAAAAAATACCAAATATATTATTCAAAGGGAGGTAACTCGATAAATTTTACAAAATACCTAGAACTTCACGGTTGTTTCCTTATGAATAATTCGGTAAGGTCGTTATTTTTTTTTTTTTTTTTTTTTTTTTTATTTTTTATTTTTTTTTTTTTGTTTCTTTAACCCTCTCCTTACAACTATAGAAAATTCGTCACATTCATTACGACACAAACAACAATTTTCTCTTCTGATTTCTTTGTCCATCACAAAATGTAAAGAAATGCTTTGGTTACAGCTATAATAAATACAAAACACTGTGTTGTAGATAGAATTCATTTTGCTGAACAAATTCTATATATAGAAAGCATTGTTACTTTTTGTTCGAGTAAGAAAAATCTATTTTTTGTTTTCGGGGGTTGCGAATTTTCGGGGGGGGGGGGGGAGGGAGGGGGGGGATCTAAAAATGGTGGTAAGGAGAGGGTTAATGATAGCTACAACAGAAGGCCCCCCCCCCCCTCCCTCCTCCGCCTTTTTTAACCCATTCTTTCATCCACTCTTCTTCTACCTCACCATTTACTCCTCTTCCTCCTTTTTATCTATTTAGAAAAGAATAATTATTTGAGCGCTTGTTCGAAAATATAGATAGTTCGAAGATGACGTCACTCAAGTCTTTGTTATTGTTTTTTTGCCATCCGGTTTATGTGTAATGCTCACTGAAACTGTATTAACCCGACTATAAACGTTCATGG
>NC_088374.1:14234962-14237462 GCF_034508935.2 Berghia stephanieae
AACCCCAAACCCCTTAACAACCCCCCCCCCCCAAAAAAAAATAAAATAAAACAAAACAAAAAAAAACAAAAAACAACAAGCCCCCCCCCCCCCCCAAAAAAAAAAAATAACAAAAAACAAAACAAAACAACAACCCCCCCCCCCCAAAAAAAAAAAAAAATCCCCCATAAAGACAAAACAATAACAAAAGCAAGCAAAACAAATAACTAAAATAAAAAAATCCAAAGCCCTCAACCCCCCCCCCCCCCCCCCCCCCCCCAACAAAACAAAGCAAGGCATAAAACATGTGAAGAAAAGCAGAATAAAAATATCTGTAGTTAGAATGAAGTATTTAGTTAAATTTAGTCAGCAAAGTTAAATCTAGTTGAAATCTTTAGATCTAAACAAGGTGTTTAGGAAAAATATTGATTTAGAAAAAAATAATAATAAACTATTTTTTTTAAAAAATTTAACTAAAATGTCAAATATAAAACTAACACTAATTGAAAAAAACAAACAACTTTTTGAAAATCACGAATAACGCTATCAGTTGATTCATGAAAATATCAATTTGAGAAATTCTGGAGCAGGCACTGGTGTAAGAAAAAGATCTGATAAAAAAGTGTGTATAAAATAGTGCCAGACAAAGTGAGAAAGAAAACTATAAGAAAAAAATAACATCCTAAAAAAATCAGTCGCTGAATCCAATGGGACCAAAAACAGGAATCAGATGGAACTTTTTCAGAGATGTTGGAAGATCTGGATTGTGCAGCTATGTGCTCTAGTGTTATGACACTCGCTTTCGGATCGGAAGGTCCTGGGTTTGAGCCTCACTCGGTGCATAGTTGAGTCCTCGGAGAAGGCTCTTTACTCACATTCTCTCACTGTACTCAGGTGTGAGTACCTGGCCTTTAACTGCGTTGTCTCTGTCAGAAAAAAAATGTAATAGGCGTCATGTCCTGTCCTAAATGGAATGAATAGGCATGGGGTAAAAGTAACCCGGGTAAACTACAGATAAAGTGTTATGGTGGAGTGAGTTGAAGATAAACATAGTCAAAACAAAACCAATGAGAGTAAATGTAATACAAAAAGAACCCATCAAACATGAGATAGAAATCGTGGACGAATTTTGTTCTCTTGCTTGGAGCTAAAATGTCTGAAGATGGGGACTCAGAAAAGGAAATAAATGAAACGATTTTTAAAAAGTGCGTAAACCTTTTGGCATCCTAAACAGACTCTGGAATGCAATGGAATTTTCAACCAAAATAAAGATGAGCATATTCAAGAGTAATGCGCTATCAATTCTTTTATATGGAGCAGAATCTTAGAAATCAACAAAAAACGTTTGTAGCAAATTAGATATTTTCCAAAACAAATGTCTACGAAAAATCTTCTACATTTTTTTTTTTTGCCCAACAAAATATCAACTAAAGATCTTCTTCTACAAAAAGCTGACATGACCTCCATTTCTGAAACAGTCAAATCTAGAAGGTGGAGATGAATTGGGCATGTTTGTCGGATGAGAGGGATCAATCCCGAAAACAGCGCTCAGATGGGCACAGCAGGGTAATCACACTAGGAAAAGGAAGACCACTGGAAATTTGGAGAAGATCGATGGAAAGAGAGATGACATCATTTTGGTTGGACCAGGAGTGAGGCCCAGAAGCTGGCAGAAGACAGAAATCACTGGCAATGGGGAAAGACCACTGGAAAAACTTGGAGAAGATCGGTGGAAAGAGAGATTATGACATCCTTCGGAGGTCAGGAAGCTGGCAGAAGACAGCAGTCACTGGCAATAGGGGAAGACCACTGGGCACTTTGAGAAGATCAGTGGAAAGAGAGATTATGAAATCCTTCAGTTGGACCTGAGGTGAGGTCAGGAAGCTGGCAGAAGACAGTAGTCACTGGCAATAGGGGAAGACCACTGGACACTTTGAGAAGATCAGTGGAAAGAGAGATTATGAAATCCTTCAGTTGGACCTGAGGTGAGGTCAGGAAGCTGGCAGAAGACAGAAGTCACTGATGGCGCTTCTTCCTGTCGACCTTATGTGGTTATGAAACACCAACGAGGAATAAGTAAGGTGAGTAAGTAAATAAGTAAGTAAGTAATTTTTCCTCGACTGATTTTTTGTGATAGATGTTTTTTCTTGTATGTTCCTTTCTTGCTTTGTCTGGCACAGTTTCATAAACACTTTATCAGCTCTTTGATTTATGAATAAAATAAATCGGATTAGTTAGTTAATGTTGATTAATTAAACAAACAAATAAACAAATAAGCTTTGCTTTAACATAAGGAAAATAAATTTTACAAACGTAAATTGCAAAAATGTACATAAAAGCGTTGTAAAATGTATTTCCATATTTTTATAAAGCAATAGAGTAAATTAAAAAAAATAAATGAATGACAAAAGTGCGAGTGTACTATTATTAATATTAAAGCATAAAAATAAATGGCATATTTTATGTATAATACGTATATATCATATGCTATTCTTGTTGTTGTTGTTGCTGTTATTATAAT
>NC_088374.1:14239962-14244962 GCF_034508935.2 Berghia stephanieae
ATATGTGTCAAGATGTTCTGCTAATTTGATTATACTATATTGAGGGAGATATATATATATATATATATATATATATATATATATATATATAATTTTTTTTTCATTACAGAGTATTCAAAGGTCTCTTGAGCTAAGCAGCAACCCTTACACTATGCACAATATTATGTTACATATACAATTGCAATATTATAATAATAAGAATATTATTATTATTATTATGTTAACTTATGTTAGGCTACGGACTATTTATGTCGGTTTAGAATGATAGGAAAGTACCTCCCGTAATACGTCGAATTTCCTCATCCAACTCCTCATCTTCTATATTATAATAATAATATAACAACACATTGTAAAAATGTGACCCAACGTCTCAAAACGGTATTATGTCGGGATGGACCAGATGCTAAAAAAAAAGTCAAATTAACGTTAAACTGGTCAAAAATATGAAACGTTGGTATTTGGCACAATAAAATGTGATCTTCCTTCTTCTCTATAAAGAATAATAAACTCAACTTAGGTCTGATATTTCTGGGTATAAATTCCATTTTCAGCATCTTAATCATCCCGACTTAATACCGTTATGAGACGACGGGTCACAAATAAATATTATGAAAAAAACAACAACATTGATTACTAAAACAAAACTTATGCCTTTTTCGCCACGACATCATAAGATATCGTCGCCTAGGCATTCCACGAAGGAATATAGATAACTCATCAAAACAAGATGTCTGATGTCATTAGGAATCGCGCAAGTTGTCCAATGTGAGCAAAATGGGGGTTAATAATCTTGCTCAAGGAAAAAAAAAAACAAAAAAGGAAAGTGCCTGAAGCGGGGCTCGAACCCGGGTCCTTCCGGATCGCAGTGCAATGCCTTATCCGCTCGACCACTTCGCCCCCCCCCCCCCAACATTGATTACTAGCCAAGGTAAAAACAACACGTTATTGGGTGCAATGCGACGTATACGCGTTTATTTCAGGTCTGATAACCGAATAGTGACCCCTCGCCTCAAAACGGTATTAAGTCGGGATGACTAAGATGCTGAAAATTAAATTTGTAGCCAGAAATATCAGACTTGCGTTGAGTTTATAAACTTTATTGAGGAAAATGAATATCATATTTCAGGTTGCTGAATACCAATCATTCATAATTTTGACCTAAAAACCCGTAGTTTCCAAGTGGGGAAAAAATATGTGACCCAACGTCTCAAAACGGTATTATGTCGGGATGGACCAGATGCTAAAAAGTCAAATTAAATTTAAACTGGTCAAAATTATGAATGATTGGTATTCAGCAACCTGAAATATGATATTCATTCTCCTCAATAAAGTTTATAAACTCAACGCAAGACTAATATTTCTGGTTACAAATTTAATTTTCAGCATCTTAGTCATCCCGACTTAATACCGTTTTGAGGCGAGGGCTCACATATAATAATAATAGTTTACAATGTAACGAAAAATGATGTGCAAAAGTTCAACAAAATGCATAACAATAAAATAATACTGTTATCTGTGCTCAAGTAAACATAATGATATTTGCTGTTGTGAAAATGTCAATGGTAGGCGAATTTATAAAAACGGAAACAAATAAGACAGAGAGAGAGAGAGAGAGGAGAGAGAGAGAGAGAGAGAGAGAGAGAGAGAGAGAGAGAGGAAGAGAGTGAAAGAGAGGAGAGAGGGAGAGAGGGAGAGAGAGAGAGAGGGAGAGAGAGAGAGAGGGAGAGATAGAGGGGGGAGAGAGAGAGGGGGAGAGAGTGAAAGAGAGAGGAGAAAGAGAGAGAGAAAGAGGGAGAGAGATAGATAGAGAGAGAGAGAGAGAGAGAGAGAGAGAGAGAGAGAGCGAGAGAGAGAGAGATGTTAATTCATTATGAAATGTTCAAAACTCCATTGCTCCGTTTGGATGTCTCGATGGCTCAGTTTGTAGAGCACTCGCTTCACATGCAAAGGGACCTATATCGAATCCGGGTGAAGTCGAAATATTTATCTTACGCCCCCCCCCCCCCCCCCCCCCCCCCTTGTCCACAACAGTGATTGGGTAGCTGGGTCTGTTAGACCTGGTGAAATGTACTTTAAGATAAACTAGCGTCCTTTTCAAGGGACAACAAGAAATTGTTATCATCCGTTTCGCGCTATAGAAACCGGGATAAACTCCGGCTCCATGGGCATGATGACCACTTTACTTCGTTTCTATTCTGATAAGCGACAATTCTTACCTGACTTTCCTCCACTTGCTCGGCTTCCAGCTTTACTCTGTGAAACAAAATCCTAAGATAAGTAACAAAATCCCACCATAAGTAACAAAATACTAAGATAAGTAACAAAATCCCACCATAAGCAACAAAATCCTAAGATAAGTAACAAAATCCTAAGATAAGTAACAAAATCCCACACAATAAGTAACAAAATCATAAGATAAGTAACAAAATCCTAAGATAAGTAACAAAATCCTAAGATAAGTAACAAAATCCCACACAATAAGTAACAAAATCCTAAGATAAGTAACAAAATCCCACCATAAGTAACAAAATCATAAGATAAGTAACAACATCTCACCATAAGTAACAAAATCATAAGATAAGTATCAAAATCATAAGATAAGTAATAAAATCATAAGATAAGTAACAACATCCCACCATAAGTAACCAAATCATAAGATAAGTAACAACATCCCACCATAAGTAACCAAATCATAAGATAAGTAACAACATCCCACCATAAGTAACAAAATCCTAAGATAAGTAACAAAATCATAAGATAAGTAATAAAATCATAAGATAAGTAACAAAATCATAAGATAAGTAACAAAATCCTAAGTTAAGTAAAAAAAATCCTCACAAAAGTAACAACATCTTAAGATAAGGAACAAAACCCTCACATAAGGAACAAATTCTTAAGATAAGTAATTGAATCCTAAAATAAGTAACAAAAGCACACAACCAATTCCGACCTGTCTTGTGGGAGATTTACTTCCCTTGCCACCAGTCTTCCCAGCCACACACACACACACACATACACACATCTACATACACACACAACCACACAACCAATTCCTACCTGTCTTGTAGGAGATTTACTCCCCTTGCCACCAGGCTTCCCAGCCACACACACACACACACACACACACACCTACATACACACACATACACACAACCAATTCCTACTTGTCTTGTGGGAGATTTACTTCCCTTGCCACCAGTCTTCCCAGCCACACACACACACACACACACACACACACACACACCTACATACACACACACATACACACAACCAATTCCTACTTGTCTTGTGGGAGATTTACTTCCCTTGCCACCAGTCTTCCCAGCCACACACACACACACACACACATACACACACACGCACACACCTACATACACACACAAGCACACAACCAATTCCTACTTGTCTTGTGGGAGATTTACTTCCCTTGCCACCAGTCTTCCCAGCCACACACACACACACACACACACACACACACACATACACACACACACACCTACATACACACACAAGCACACAACCAATTCCTACCTGTCTTGTGGGAGATTTACTCCCCTTGCCACCAGTCTTCCCAGCCACACACACACACACACACACTCACACACACATACACACACAAACACACAACCAATTCCTACCTGTCTTGTGGGAGATTTACTCCCCTTGCCACCAGGCTTCCCAGCCAAAGACTTGCCCGATGTCTTCGTGTCTTTGGTAGACGGACGACTCTCCTGTAGGGGGAAATCAAGAAAAGAACAAATCAGTTTGAGTTTGTACATCGTACTTCCTATCCAGCGCCGTCCTCATTGACGTTGGCAGCAGCTTCTAATGGTGCTCACTAGAGTTAGAGCATTTATATAGCGCTATATCCACTAAATGTGCTCAAAGCGCTTTACAAAGGGCCCCTGACCAACAGCAACACTGTAACAATTAGAACGAGACATAACGCCTGTTAGGTGATCTTACAATTTTTTTTTCGGACAGAGACAACGCTGTTGACGGCCAGGTACTCCTTTTACACCTGCGTACGGTGAGAGAATGTGAGTAAAGAGCCTTCTCCAATGAATCATCTATGCGCCAAGCGAGGCTCGAACCCAGGACCTTCCAATCCGAAAGCTAGTGTCATACCACTAGACCACATAGCCGAACATTACAGACAATGTCAATCTACAAAGTCAAACATCTTCAGATATTCATAATTTTCACCTCGCACTATCAAAGACTGGAACGCTCTTCCCGAATCATGTATGAACACAACAAACAGATTTAGAAACATTCAAACGAAGATTATCAAAATTCTTCAGCCTTAAGACCAACAATGGCAGCAGCCTCTTATGGTTCACACTACTATGTTATGACGATCGACCCAATCAGCAAAGTCCGGTCCGCATTCGTGCACCGTCGCAAACCCGCCTGGTAGCATCGTCACAACACACCTTTCAACTCGATGCTCTGCCGTCTCGGGTTCTTGCCCACAGCGTGGACATATTGAACAGGAAGCTAGACCTCACCGATGTAACGCACAATGGCTTCTGTCTCATTCAAACACTCTCTCCGCCCTCGAATACAAATATTCAGAATAGGATTCAATAGTCTGATGTCGCGTCCGCCCAGCAACCGGCAGCTAAATAAAAATAAATAAATAAATAAATAAATCGGTACTTTTATTCTTCATGCCATGTGATCAGAATGTATAAAAGTCAAAACATGATCAGATTTGTGCTTTGACTTTCATACACTCTGGACACACTTTTATGCTCGTCGGAGAAGTATTTCATACGGGCGGTGATGGAGATGATGGCGTCCGTCATCATTCCGATAGTTTAGAAATAAAATGCGCCATTACGAGGAAAGTGACGTCACGACTATTGAATCCTATTGAGTCGATATTCGAGTAATATTCCAATTCAGATTAAGACAATAATATTGTCTGTATTGTTCCCATTCGAAGCCTCTCCGATATCACTATTTCGTTAATATTTTCACAATCCCAGGCTTCA
>NC_088374.1:14249962-14259962 GCF_034508935.2 Berghia stephanieae
AGAGAGAAAGAGAGAGAGAGAGAGAGAGAGAGAGAGAGAGAGAGAGAGAGAGAGGGGGGGGGGGGGAGGGAGGGAGGGGGGTAGATTTCGGGAGAAAGAAGGCGTATATTTTGTGTAACGAGAGTGACAACAGATAGGCCTGTACGTGGATGGCAAAAAAAAAAAAAAAAAAAAAAAAAAAAAAAAAAACAATAACAAAGATCAGAGTGACGTCATCTTCGTTCTATCTATACTGCCGTACTCTGGAAAAACCCCATATTTTAAAATTTAGCCAGAAAACTTGTCCTTCAAATATCGATCTTTTTAAACGACCCTCATCTTGGCCAAACATCTCTTAAACCTGGGACTTCGCTCTGAATACAAAAAGGCCATTTACACAAGGTATGCATCCAGTTTTTACACTTCCAATAAGATAGGAACCAGTTTTTTGACGTCACGCTTTTATTCCCTGTTGCATTACAGCTCTTCACAGCTCTGGACACGTTCTTTCAATCGCCTGTCATCATAGTGTGAATAATGCTCATAATCTGTGAGGCCGATAGGGTCAAGTGACAAGCATGAATTGAAATTGGCTATATAGATAGAATGAAGTTGACGTCACTCAGGTCTTTGTTAAAGTTTTTTTTGCCATCCACGTTTATGAGGAATTCTCACTTAAATGTATTATCCAGACTATAAACGTTCAAGGTTACACAGAGTTTTGTGTGTTGGTCCGTTATACTTCCGGATGGCAATGTTGTGAGTTTCTTAGCCAATAGCATAACATCTGCTTTAGGCTATGGGTATGGGTAGTAGTGGGGGGAACAGTGAGAGGGGTTAGAGGAGGAAGGGGGGGGGGGGAGTTGTGTGTATGTGTGAATAGAAATTGGATTGAATATCGGGCCGGATAAATC
This sequence comes from Berghia stephanieae, assembly GCF_034508935.2. Taxonomy (NCBI): domain Eukaryota; kingdom Metazoa; phylum Mollusca; class Gastropoda; order Nudibranchia; family Aeolidiidae; genus Berghia; species Berghia stephanieae. The sequence goes on from NC_088374.1 coordinate 14,250,856, forward strand.
GATAATGGCCAAATTATTATCGGTGTTGGTATCGATTATGGATTAGGTTTTATGGGCCTCTTGGAATTGTTAGGGGGATGGAGTGACATGGGGGTGGGGGGGGGGTGGGATAGAAGAGGTGGCCGGGGGGGGGGGTGGATGACGGAGAAGAAAACGAAGGAGAAGAAAAAGAAGAATGGGCCTCTTGGAAGAATTGTTAGGGGGATGGAGTGACATAGAGGGAATGGGATGGAAGAGGTGGGGGGGGGGGTGGGATAGAAGAGGTGGGGGGGGGGGGAGGGGCGGGGGTGGATGATGGAGGGGGAGAGGACGAAGGAGAAATGGAAAAAGAAGAAGAAGAAGAAGAAGAAGAAGAAGAAGAAGAAGAAGAAGAAGAAGAAGAAGAAGAAGAAGAAGAAGAAGAAGAAGAAGAAGAAGAAGAAGAAGAACGAAAGAAGAACGAAAGAAAGAAAGAAAGAGAGAGAGAGAGAGAGAGAGAGAGAGAGAGAGAGGTATGGAGAGATGGAGAGAGAGGATGGAGATGGAGAGGGAGAAAAAGAATTAGAGAGGCGGGGCAGATGGAGAGAGCGAGAGAGAGAGAGAGAGAGAGAGAGAGGAGAAGATATATATATATATATATATGTATATATATATATATATGTGTGTGTGTGTGTGTGTGTGTGTGTGTGAGTGTGTATGTATAGAGAAAGTTGTCCCATTTTATCATCATCCAGAACAACAGAAAATACAATAAAGTAAGTGACTATAGATAAATTATAGGAAAACCTAGATCATAACAAACAATAGAAATGAAAAATGAACCTAACATCAAAATACATGAACATATAAAAATATCAATGAAGGAAAACAAAGAAATACAAATAATCAGCAAAAATATAACAAACAAAACAACCAGACGTGTTTAGAATGATAAATGGAGTAAATGTGACTCATAAATAATAAGGGGACAACACAAAACGAACGACGTTTCGGCCTTTGGCCTTTTTCAAGTAAACAAAAAGTGTTAACCGCCGAGGAAAGAATCGGAAAATACTTTAAAAGGAAACAACAAATATCAGTTTCTACACATTTGTATACAAAATAAATAAATAAATAAATAAATAAATAAATAAATAAATAAATAAATAAATAAATAAAAATAAAATATACATATAGAAAGACTTAAATATCATAATATATATATACATGGAGGGGTGGGGGATGGGAATATAAAAAGTAAGGGATACAACTCTCATCATGTTTTGCTAAAGAAATCATGTATGGCAAGAACTTACTGCTATCATGTTTGAGTGATAAATGATATATTTTTGTGTTAGTTGGGTGTGAGGTTTTGGGGAAAATCCTGAAAATGGCTGGTAAGGAGAGAGTTAAAGGAAAAATTTCAATATATGTGATATATATATATATATATATATATATATATATATATATATATATATATATATATATATATATATATATATATATATATATATTGAATCGTGTTTGATACACATATGGTACGGATAGTGCTCGACATGTAGCAATGGAGCGAATTATTATTTTGATATTTACCACAATGTTGGAGTGAGTCTACATCGATGTTTCAGGCCTAATCAGCCATCGTCAGGAATGTGTGTTACATGAGTCTGGTTTGTTAACACACAGTTCTGACGATGGCTGATTAGGTCGAAACATCGATGTAGACTGACTCCAACGTTGTGGTAAATATTAAAATAATATATATATATATATATATATATATATTATATATATATATATATATTTGTGTGTGTGTGTGTGTGTGTCTATGTGTGTATGTGTTATTTTCAACTCCTAATACCAAGAGAAAAAAACCCTTTTATCCCCGAAATTCGGATGTCTGAACATTTAAATTTAAAAAAAACGAATACAAGTAAAAATAAAAAAGGAAAACAGGGGGGAGGGGGGTGTGTGGAAAAAAAAGGGTAGGGGTGGGGAAATACGATAAGGTAATGGGGGAGGGGGGGGGGGGGTAACTCTACAATTTGTTTTTGGTTTGTTTCTCACCAAACTGGGTTTTGTTTTAATCACAAATGTCGGCACTGTGGATTTTTTCTTACTGCCGCCAGGTCTAATTGGCTGTGGAATTGAGGTCAAGGTTAGTGTGGAGAAACGGAATGTGGTAATAGGCTTCAGCAGTCGTGACGTCACTTCCTAAGTAAAGACGCAAAGTAACTTAGTAACGGGAGACCTTTAATAAGCTACTACATCCCAAGTACTGGGTACAGCTGGGGCGACCATCCCCAACCCAGCGCGTCCACAGGTGGCGGATCGTGGAACGGCCTACAGATCCTGATCTATAGGTTAGCTGTAAAGCCGCGGACCAACTGGCGATAGTCGTGGAGAGTGAGGTTGGGTAGTCTGGCAGCACAGCTACACATACAAAATGCCTCATATACTCTATGAAGGGACTATCAAGGTGAATGGGAGGCGCCTTAAAACCTGCCAAATGCTCCCACTGCCTTGTGGGTTATGACCGGGAGGTCAAAAGGCTATGGAGTAAACCAGATAAAAATCCGTCAGAAGGCAACGGGAAACCACTGACGTATCATCCCAAGATCGTCATGATGTCCGTCCAAGCGAATCTAGTCAACGACGTCAATGGATGTTTTTCGAGCAACTCGATTACAGCCTCGTCCGGTAGAGATAGTCATGCAGGTGAACAGGTGACTCTCGACCGTCATCCAGCTACTGTGCACCACCAAACATTACGAACAGCAACATGGAATGTAAGAAGTCTGTACCAGAAAGGAAAATTAGCAAATGTAGTTATGGAAATGAAGAGATTGAATATCAATGTTTTAGGATTATCAGAAGTTAGATGGAAAGGAGCAGGAGAACTTAATTATGATGACTGTAAAATTATATACTCAGGAGGAGGAGAACACCAAAGGGGAGTTGGAATTATACTAGATAATAAAACGGCGCGAGCAGTCAAAGGATTCTGGCCCATATCAGACAGAGTAATGGCAATCAAACTACAAGCAAAACCTTTTGATTTTGATATTTTACAAATATACGCCCCAACCACCAGTCACGACGATGAAGAAGTGGAAAATTTCTATCAACAAATAGATAAAGCAATGCATCAGTTTAAGTCTTCAGACATAAAACTCATCATGGGCGATTTTAATGCCAAGGTGGGCCGAGAAAGAATAGAAGATATTGTGGGCCCACATGGTCTGGGAGACAAAAATGACAGAGGTGATCGTCTTATTCAATGGTGCCGTCAACATGATCTGACAATCACAAATACTTGGTCAACAAACCACAATAGAAGGAAGTGGACATGGAAAAGTCCTGGAGATGGAGTGAGAGAAAACCCAAATAGATTACATACTCATCAGCAAACGTTTCCGAAACTCGGTTTTGTATGCCAAATCTATGCCGGGGGCTGACTGTAACAGCGATCATATACCTGTGCTATGCCCCATACGAGTTAAATTGAAAATCTGCAAAAGAGCAAAGGCTAAACCTAAATACCAACTAGACATTCTCCGGGAGGAACAGAAGATACAAGAAAAATTTGAACTATCAGTAAGAAACAAGTTTGAAGTGCTTGGAGAACTAACAGATATAGAAGAGAAATATGAGCAGTTTAAAGACAGTGTTGCTGCATCATTAGAAGAAAATGTTCCAACCACACTTAAGTTGCAGAAGAAGAAATGGATTACTCCAGAGATATTAGAACTAATGAATGAGAGAAGAAAGGCCAAAAATCAGGAAGAAAAATACAAGACTCTGAACAGGCAGATAAAAAGAAAATGCAACGAAGCTAAAGAAGACTGGATAAATGAACAATGTCACTATATAATGTCCTGCAAAGAAAAAAATGGCAAATTCTTCCATCAGAAAATCAAAGAAGTGACAAACAAAACTAAATCAGGTGCTAAAAGTGGATGCATCAAAGACAAGCGTGGAAACACCATCATGGACAAAGACTGCATTCTAAACAGATGGTCAGAATATATTGAAGAACTTTTCTTTGATAATCGAGGAGAAATGCCTATGATAAAAGAACTGGAAGGGCCTTCTATAATGAAAGATGAAGTTAGGAACGTCATGAAAAGCATGAAAAATGGAAAAGCTGCAGGACCTGATGCCATAACAATTGAAGCCTTGACTGGCCTGGGTGAATGGGGGATTGAATTCATCACAAACCTTCTAAATCAAGTGTATGACACAGGAAAAATGCCAACTGATATGAAACGATCCATTTTTATAGCACTACCAAAAAAGCCAGGGGCAGTTGATTGTGAACAACACAGAACTATTAGCCTAATGAGCCACCTCACAAAAATTCTTTTGAAGATAATTTTACTAAGAATAAGAAATAAAATACGACCTGAAATTGGTGAGATGCAATTTGGTTTGTTGAGGACAAGGGTACCAGAAATGGAATATTCACATTATCAATGCTGATGGAAAGATGTATTGAAGTAAATAAAGATCTGTATATGTGTTTCATCGACTATTCAAAAGCCTTTGATAAAGTACAACACGAAAAACTATTCAAAATTCTATCATCCTTGGACATTGATGGTAAAGATTTAAGAATATTACGGAATTTGTACTGGGAACAAGAAGCAGCAATGCGTGTTGACAACGAACTAAGCAGTTTTACACCTATTAGAAGAGGAGTTAGGCAGGGGTGTGTTTTGTCTCCAGATTTATTCAACCTCTATAGTGAAATGATATTAAGAGATATCGAACATAAGAAGGGGGTGTGTATTGGAGGAAAGAATGTAACAAATCTGAGGTATGCAGATGATACGGTTCTACTGGCAGAATCTGAACATGAACTACAAGAATTACTGGATGTTGTAGTCAGGAGTAGTGAAAATATGGGACTGGAACTGAATATATCTAAAACAGAATGTATGACGGTATCTAAAAATAATAACCCACCAGCCTGTGTAATAACAAGCAGAGGACAAACAATACAACAAGTTGAATGTTTCAAATATTTAGGCTTCAATGTAACATCCAATGGAAAATCAGATTGTGAAATAAAGAAAAGAATAGGTATGGCGAAGAATGCATTCAACCAGCTGCATACATTATGAAAAACAGGAATATTAGCATGAAAACAAAAATCAAAGTCCTGGATTGCTATGTACTGTCTGTGCTGCTATATGGTTGTGAGAGCTGGACCATAAACAAGACCATGGTTAAAAGACTGGAGGCAGTGGAAATGTGGTTTTACAGAAGAATGATGAGGGTGTCATGGATGGAAAGGAAAAGAAATGAAGAAATTTTAGAAATGGCAAACAGAAAAAGATCACTGATAACAAAAATCATCAAACGCCAAATGGAATTTTTAGGACACATTATCCGCCACCCTGGTTTGGAAATACTCGCCTTGACTGGAAAGATGAATGGAAAAAGAATAAGAGGAAGACAAAGAATAACGTATTTGAAAGGGATAAGAACTTGGACAGATGAAGCTGAGAAAGGTGGCGCTGCTTTAATAGAACTGGCAAGAGATAGATCAGCTTGGCGGAAGATGACCTCCGACGTCTGCTTCAGATATGGAACTACATGAGATGAGATCCCAAGTATTCTTGTTCTAGTAGGGGGTTTGGGAGGGGGAAAACTTTTTTAAAGTCTCCCCCCTCCCAAACCCCCTACACTAGAACTTCTAGTAGGGGGTATGGGAGGGGGGAGACTTTTTAAAAAAAGTTCCCCCCCCTCCCAAACCCCCTACTAGAACAAGAATACTTGGGATGTAGTAGCTTATGGAAGGTCTCCCTTAGTAACTGGTTCTAAACTATCGGAACAATGGAGGACGCCCTTATGAATAAATACTTCTCCGACGAGCATAAAAGTGTATCTAGGAGAAAAAACCCCATTATAAATCTGATCATGTTTTGACTTTTATACATTCTGATCACATGACATGTGAAAAAGTTATAGCCAGCATGAAGAATAAATAGTACCGATTTTCTTTGTTTAGAACCAAGCTGCTCGCCGTTGCTGGGCGACGTGACATCAGTCTATTAAATCCAATTATATAACAATAATAGGATTCAATAAACTAATGTAACGTCCGCCCAGCAACCAGCAGCTTGGTTCTAAACAAAGAAAATCGGAATTATTTTTATTCTTCATGCTGGCTAGAACTTTTTCACGTGTCATATTGTAATCAGAATGTGTAAAAGTCAAAACATGATCAGATTTATTAAGTTTTTTTTTTCTCCTCTGGATACACTTTCATTTTATGCTCGTCGGAGAAATATTTCATAAGGGTGTCCGCCATTGTTCCGATAGTTTAGAACCAGTTACTAAGTTACTATGCGTCATTACGAGGGAAGTGACGTCACGACTGTTAAAGCCTATTACGAAGGAGCTTTCACATTTATTTTTAAAATAATATAAGAAATTGTATAAATTCTCCACTATAACGCTAACGACTGTTTAGATGCGGCCATGTGGTCTAGTGGTATGACACTCGCTTTTGGATCGGAAGGTCCTGGGTTCGAGCCTCGCTTGTCGCATAGTTGAGTCCATGGAGAAAGCTCTTTACTCACATTCTCTCACCGTACTCAGGTGTAAAATGAGTACCTGGCCGTTTTTAGCGTTGTCTCTGTCCCAAAAATGTGTAATATCGCCTGACAGGCGTCATGTCTCGTCCTACATGTTATGTGTTGCTGTTGGCCAGGGACCCCTTGTAAAGCGCTTTGAGCACGTTTAGTGGATATTGCGCTATATAAAAAAGCTCGTTTTTTAAAAGCTCAAGTCTTTAGATTCAGAAAAGTGAGTGGAGCAGGCACTTTTGTTGATAATAATAGAAAGTAAAGTGAGTATTACAATAAATAAATAAATAAAATTCCCTTAATTCATCACCAAGGGAGAAATTGTCTTTAGGGTCTATTCCAAAGGAAGACTGGAATTACCCAGGCGTCAGCCGCAGAGCAGCGCCGCAAAGTGAGCTAGGGCAAGGCCACACAGCGCAGCGGCAGCAGGTGATTGAACTCGGTACCTTTCGGGTAGGAAGTAAAGACCGTACCGCTGAGCCACGCTGCCCGAAGACAACAGATAATGCTAATTTCCCGGCGATGGATGTGGGCTCGGTAGAGGTGGATGGGCATCGGCGACTGCATAATAAGGTCCCTCTCACGACCAGGCGAAGTTGTCGTATCAGTAAGATCAGATCATGGGTTCGAGCCCTCGTCTCAAAACGGTATTAAGTCGGGATGATTAAGATGCTGAAAATGGGATTTATAGCCAGAAATATCAGACTTAAGTTGAGTTTATATGCTTTATAGAGGAGAAGGAATATCATATTTTACTGGGCTAAATACCAACGTTTCATATTTTTGACCAGTTTGACTATAATTTGACTTTTTAGCATCTGGTCCATCCCGACATAATACCGTTTTGAGACGAGGGGTCACATATATATTTTACAATGGGTACGATGAGAGAATGTGAGTTTAGAGCCTATTCATAGGATTCAGCCGCTATGCGCCCTCACACACACACACACATACATACACACACACATACACACACATACACACATATACATACACACACACTCATACACACACACACACACCACACACACATGCACACACATACACACACATACACACATACACACACACACACACTCATACACACACAGACACACACACAGACACACACACACACTCATACACACACACGCACACACACACATACATACACACACTCATACACACACACTCATACACACACACTCATATACACACACACAGACACACACACACAAACCAGACACACACACACACTCATACACACACAGACACACAAACACACACAGACATACACACACACACACACACATTATGTACACACCTGTTCAGAAATCTGTCTCGAGGTCTGGTGACTGGGCTCAGAGTCGTCGAGATCGAATATTCTGGCAACTTCCGATGATGTGTCACACAGACAAACACACATACACAGACACACATTCACATTTACACACCCACTACACACACACAAACACATTATGTACACACCTGTTTAGAACTCTGTCTCGAGGTCTGGTGACTGGGCTCAGAGTCGGCGAGATCGAATATTCTGGCAACTTCCGATGGTGTGTCGATTTCAGGTTCCCGCTGAAACAACAAACAACAAATAACAATAAATAAGAATGAAATTATATCTCCCTTCCTGTCTACCTGATCAAAAAAAAATTCGTTTAAAGAGTTAGAAAAAAAAAGAAAAAGAAATAAAAACATAAAAAGAGAACGAAACAAGAAGAAAGAATTTTCTTTTTAAAAAATCAAAACAAAACAAAAAGAAATAATAAAATTCGAAGTAATAAAAAAAAAATACAAATATATTTATCAAAGGGAGGTAACTCGATAAATTTTACAAAATACCTAGAACTTCACGGTTGTTTCCCTTATGAATAATTCGGTAAGGTCGTTATTTTTTTTTTTTTTTTTTTTTTTATTTTATTTTTTTTTTATTTTTTTTTTTGTTTCTTTAACCCTCTCCTTACCAACTATAGAAAATTCGTCACATTCATTACGACACAAACAACAATTTTCTCATTCTGATTTCTCTTGTCCATCACAAAATGTAAAGAAATGCTTTGGTTACAGCTATAATAAATACAAAACACTGTGTTGTAGATAGACATCATTTTGCTGAACAACATTCTATATATAGAAAGCACTTGTTACCTTTTTGTTCGAGTAAGAAAAATCTATTTTTGTTTTCGGTGGGTTGCGAATTTTCGGGGGGGGAATTCTAAAAATGGCTGGTAAGGAGAGGGTTAATGATAGACTACAAACAGAAGCGCCCCCCCCCCCCTCCCCTCCTCCGCCTTTTTTACCCCATTCTTCTCATCCACCTTCTTCTTCTACCTCACCATTTACTCCTCTTCCTCCTTTTTATCTATTTAGAAAAGAATAATTATTTGAGCGCTTGTTCGAAAATATAGATAGTTCGAAGATGACGTCACTCAAGTCTTTGTTATTGTTTTTTTGCCATCCGCGTTTATGAGTAATGCTCACTGAACTGTATTAACCCGACTATAAACGTTCATGGATACACACAGGTTTGTGTGTTGGTCCGTTATACTTCCGGAT
>NC_088374.1:14264962-14274962 GCF_034508935.2 Berghia stephanieae
TGATGACGCCAAGGTTTTTTTGCTTTATTTGAAAATTCTATTGTGCTATTTCCGAGAGAAATAGGTGATTTATTTGCCTGTTTAAGGATACTCGACCTTCCACACATTAAAATCTCAGTTTTACTATCATTTAATTTTAACTTATTGTGGTACATCCAAGATTTAATCTCATTAAAACAGCTCGTAATTCGTTGTATTAAGAACTGTAAATTACTAAGGGGTGCTGAATCATATATTTGCGTATCATCTGCATAAAATGATAATTCAGATTGAATCTGGATATCACACTAGAAAGGGCTGCATATATACAGTAAAAAGGACAGGGCCAAGAACAGAGCCTTGTGGCACTCCAAAATTTAGTAAACTTGTTCTGACTGTACACCATTCACCACGACAGTCTGCCATCGATCCTGTAAATATGATGTAAACCATTTAAGGGCAATTCCTTTTATGCCGAACGTATTTTCTAGTCTTCTTAACAAAATGTCATGGTCAATGGTGTCAAAGGCAGCTGGAAGATCTAAAAGGCATAATACATTGATATTGTTAGCATCAGCATTACATAACAAGTCATTAAAGATTTTAAGAAGCGCCGTTTCAGTACTGTGTTGATGTTTGTAGGCTGACTGAAAGGGTTGTTCCAAACTGTTGTTCTTAAGATGAGATGTTAATTGTGTAAGAACTACCTTCTCCAAAAGTTTTGACAAAAAAGGTAAATTTGATACAGGACGATAATTGTTTAATATATTGTGGTCCAGTGATGCTTTCTTCAGAAGTGGTTTGACGAGGGCACTTTTAAAGCACGATGGAACTTCGCCAGTCAGTATGGATGTATTTATGATTGATGTAATGGATGGTAATAATGGATCAATGGAGCCGGCCAAAAGCTGTGCTGGTAGGGGATCAAGGTCGCAGGATTTAATGGGGGCTTTTTTATCAACTTATCTCTCTCTCTCTCTCTCTCTCTCTCGCCTTCTCTCCCCCCCCCTCTCTATCTCTCTCTTTCTTTCTCTCTCTCTCACTCACACACACACACGCACACACACACACACACACACACACATAAGAGCAATCACAATAAAACACATACAAGCTATAGCCGATAGTAAATATATTCGACAGGACAACGGCGAACAACGTCACACCAACAACAACAAACACAACAACAAGGGCATTCCAAGCCAGTACAATCACAATGGTGCCACCATCACTCTCTCTCTCTCTCTCTCTATCTCTCTCTCTCTCTCTCACACACACACACACACACACATAAGAGCAATCACAAGAAAACACATACCACCTATAGCCTATCACATACAGTAAATCTATTCTATAGGACAACGACCAACCTCTGATCTCACCACCAACAACATCAAACACAACAATAGCATTCCACTCCAGTACAATCACAATTACAGACACACACACACACACACACACACACACACACACACACATACATACACATACATAAGAGCAATCACAAGAAAACACATACCATCTATAGCCTATCACAGATAGTAAATCTATTCTATAGGACAACGACCAACCTCTGATCACACCACCAACAACAAACACAACAATAGCATTCCACACCAGTACAATCACACAATGGTGCCACCCTCTGACAAAAAGCACTAGATTTCCAATTTCAGACTGAAAACTTTTTTACCTCAAATATCGATGGATTTAAATGACCCAAACTTGTCAAACAGTTTTTAAACCTGGGACTTGTTCTTCTTCTTTTCCTCTTCTTCCTCCTCCTTCTCCTTCTTCTTCCTTTTCTTCTTTCTATCTTTCTCTTATCTTCATCTTTAGTTTTGTGCGTCTCTTCAAGCTCCTGACCTGCACCTGTTTCCCCCCCCCCTCTCTCTCTCTCCCTCTCTCTCTCTCTCTCTCTCTCCCTCCCCCTCTCTCTCTCTCTCTCTCTCTCTCTCTCTCTTTCTATCTCTCTCTCAGTCGACTATGCACCGAGCGAGCGAAGCTCGAACCCAGGACCTTCCGATCCTATCCGAAAGCGAGTGTCATACCACTAGACCACATAGCCGCATATAATATATATCACCTAAATAAAAAAATGATTTTAAAAAAGTTCTTTGTCAACCCAGCACCCCAACAATGGCGGCACACAATTAAAATGGCACTAACATGATCGTCCGTGGTCGAGAATCAATCATGCATAATCCGATCAGGAACAGAAGACAGGTACTCATTTTACACCTGAGTAAGGTGAGAAAATGTGAGTAAAGAGCCTTTTTTACAAGGACTCAACTATGCGCCGAACGAGAGAGGCTAGGCTCGAACCCAGGACCTTCCGATCCACCCCGGAAAGCGAGTGTCATACCACTAGACCACATAGCCGCACATAACACTAGACTACATAGCCGAATATTTCACCGTTAAAAAAAAAAAAAAGGTTCTTTGTCAAGCCAGCACCCCAACAATGGCGGCACACAATCACAATGGCACTAACATGATCGGCCGTGGTCGATAATCAATCATGCATAATCCGATCAGGAACAGAACACACAGCAATGAAGTAGAAGTAGCAAGAGCCACCAACATACCTACACGAACAGGTAGCTGCTTTTCCCCCTCCTTCTCTCCTTCTGCTTCTTCTTTTCTTCTTCTTCTTCTTCTCTCAAATCCTCGTTTTCTCTCTCTCTCTCTCTCTCTCTTTCTCTCTCTCTCTCTTTCTCACTCTCTCTGTATCTATCTATCTGTCTACTCTCTATCTATCTCCCCCCCTCTCTCTCTCTCTCTCTCTCTCTCTCTCTCTCTCTCCTCACTTTATCTATTTCTCTTATTCTCATCTATCTATCTATCTACTCCCTACTCCTACCTTCTTCTATCTCTATCTTTCTTCTTCTTCTCTCACTACCTACCTACTATCTACTACTCCTCTTTCTTTCTCTTCTACTCTTCTTCTTCTCTCTCTATCATCCTACTATCTATCTATCTACTTCTATCTCTATCTATCTACTCTATCTATCTATCTTCTTCTCTCTAATCTATCTTCTCTCTTCTTCTTCTATCTATCTATCTACTCTATCTATCTATCTACTCTCTCTTCTTCCTTCTTCTTCTTCTTCTTCTTCTTCTTCTTCTTCTTCTTCTTCTTCTTCTTCTTCTTCTTCTTCTTCTTCTTCTTCTTCTTCTTCTTGGTCTTCAACACACCTACACGAAGAGGTAGCCAGCTAGCCTAGCCCCACAGTCAGTCAGTCAGACAGACAGTCAAACAGCCGAAAAGCCCCAACAGCCGTACAGTCGTACAGCCCACACAATCACTCACTCAATCAATCAATCAATCATAAATCACATACACTACATACAGATCGATAGATCGATATAATCCATAATGGTTTTTATAGCGATAATGATAGTCGTAGTGGTAATAATGTCTTAAGACTATTAACCTGTTACCTGCAGCGCTCTGGATGGAAAGGAAAACACGTAGACTATATAAAAATTTGGCCAGAAAACTCGTCCTTCAAATATCGACATTCATCATGGTAAAAAAAAAAAAAACAACAAAAAAACAAAAGACAAACAAAAAAAAAAAAAACAAACCCAAAATACTCGCGAAGTCTTCCTTAAAATCCCAGATTTGAGAGAGTTTTTATATACCAAGATGAGGGTCAATTAAATCGATCGATATTTGAAGGACGAGTTTTCTGGCCAAATTTTTAAATACGTGTTTTTTTGGGGGGGGGGGGGTTTTTGGGGGGGGGTGTTGTTGTTCTTTTTGGGGTTTTTTTCGGCCCCTAGAGTACAGCAGTTAACATGTTAAATTAGATTAGAGGACAAAGGGGAATAATAATATAATACGACTTTAATTCATCGTTTAGCACAGCGGTGGTCTGACATAGCTGTGATGCGATATGCTGATATCATAATGGTAGGATTGTATGCCAATGTCTCTATTCATGAAAAGAGACCCCCCCCCCCCCCCATAGAGAATACAGGACGTGCCCCCCTCCCCCCCCATAGAGAATACAGGACGTGCCCCCCCCCCCCCCCCCCAAATAAAACTTTCTTTGTATAAATTCTGTCACTGCAGAAACTCTTCGATCTCCCAAGCTAAAAAAAAAAGGATTTGATCTGTCCGTCTGGGTTTCTGTAACGGTTTGAGTTTTATTTGACCCTTATCTTGGCAAAAAAAAACCCCTCTCAAATCGTGGATGACCTTCGCGAAGTCCCAGGTTTAAGAGATTCTGCCAAGATTGAGTGAGGGTCATCTAAATTGATCGATACTTGAAGGACGAGTTTCTTTGCCAAATTTTTAAGTACGGATTTTTTCCAGAGGGCGGCAGTTAATTGGGGTGTTTTTTTTTTTTAAAAAGTTGTCATTCAGAGCAATAAGCCGGAGTGTATCCCGGTTTCTATAGCGTGAAACGGTAAACATTTGTAATTTGCTACCTAGTAGTAGTAGTAGTAGTAGTAGTAGTAGTAGTAGTAGTAGTAGTAGTAGTAGTAGTAGTAGTAGTAGTAGTAGTAGTAGTAGTAGTAGTAGGAGGAGGAGGAGGAAGAGGAGGAGGAGGAGGAGTAAGAAGATGAAGAAGAAGAAGAAGAAGAAGAAGAAGAAGAAGAAGAAGAAGAAGAAGAAGAAGAAGAAGAAGAAGAAGAAGAAGAAGAAGAAGAAGAAGAAGAAGAAGAAGAAGAAGAAGGAGGAGGAGGAGGAGGAGGAGGAGGAGGAAGAAGAAGAGGAGGAGGAGGAGGAGTAAAATAAGAAGAAGATTTAGATAGGACGCTAGTCTGTTGCAAGATACTTTCCGCCAGATCAAAACGAACGGAGTTACCCAATCGCTGCCTGCTGGGTGGAAAAGGGAGGTGTAGGAAAAAATAATCTCGATTGCACCCGGGATCGATCTCAGTCCTTATGATGGTGAAGCGAGTGCCCTACCAACTGAGCTATCGGGACCCGCTAATATTGGTTAAAAACACGTGTTAAATCTACGAGTGAACACATTACTACAGACAGTGTATAAATCTCTCTCTCTCTCTCTCTCTCTCTCTCTCTCTCTTTCTATCTCTCTCTCCTTCTATCTCTCTCTTTTCTCTCTCTCTCTCTCTCTCTCTCTCTCTCTCTCTCTTCTCTCAGTTTAACCCGTACACATTTACATTATAATAATAATATATCAATTGTCTTGGATAACCTTAACTTGATATCAAGTCTTTAAGCTGTGATTATCAAGGGCGTTCCACTTGACTGACTTTTAAAGAAAAATAAAAAATAGAAAGAAAGACAGAAAGAAAGAGAGGAGGAGGAGGAGGAGGAGGAGAAGAAGAAGAAGAAGAAGAAGAAAAAGAAGAAGAAGAAAAAGAAGAAGAAGAATGATATTATTATTATTATTATTATTATTAATAATAATAATAATAATAATAAATGGCATTTATATAGCGCTTTACCCCGTTGTCACAGGCTCTAAGCGCTTTACAGTGATATAAAACAAAACATATTACAGTGAGACAAGTGTGAAGGAAACGTGATACGAATTCAATTTAACAACAACAAAATATGAAAATAATATTGCAACATTAAGACGTAAAAAGATAAAACTTTAAGCGAGATTTGAACGTTGTCAACGAATCCGAGCATCTCACGTGTGACGGGAGAGAGTTCCAAAAATGGGGGCCGAAAATTGAAAAGACTGTTCACCTATTTTACGCAATGGCTTAGATTTGACAAGGATTGATTGGTCATTGCTTGACCTCAAGTTTCTATTGGGGACATATATGTTTAGAAGGTCTTTAATATAGGAGGGACTGTTCGTGCTCAGGGATTTGTAGACAACAGTACAAATCTTATAGGCAACTCTTTTTTCAACAGAAGCCAATGTAACTCACGGAGAAGAAGAGTTGCTGACGGGTATTTTTTGTTATTGCGTACAATGAGCCTGGCTGCGTTATTTTGAGCAACCTGAAGTTTGCTAATTTTGTCTTTAGTTAAATTCGCCCAAAGGGAGTTACAATAGTCCAATTTAGATAAAACCAAGGAATTAATTAAAAGTTCTGTTATATGCTTCGGTATTAAATTACGAATTTTGCTTATTTTTTTCATTTCTATGTACATAGATTGTATGGTGTTATTCACGTGGCTTGTCATGGAAAGATCTTTATCAATGATGACGCCAAGGTTTTTTGCTTTATTTGAAAATTCTATTGTGCTATTTCCGAGAGTAATTAGTGATTTATTTGCCTGTTTAAGGATACTCGGTCTTCCACACATTAAAATCTCAGTTTTACTATCATTTAATTTTAACTTATTGTGGTACATCCAAGATTTAATCTCATTAAAACAGCTCGTAATTCGTTGTATTAAGAACTGTAAATTACTAAGGGGTGCTGAATCATATATTTGCGTATCATCTGCATAAAAATGATAACTCAGATTGAATCTGGATATCACACTAGAAAGGGGCTGCATATATACAGTAAAAAGGACAGGGCCAAGAACAGAGCCTTGTGGCACTCCAAAATTTAGTAAAACTTGTTCTGACTGAACACCATTCACCACGACAGTCTGCCATCGATCCTGTAAATATGATGTAAACCATTTAAGGGCAATTCCTTTTATGCCGAACGTATTTTCTAGTCTTCTTAACAAAATGTCATGGTCAATGGTGTCAAAGGCAGCTGAAAGATCTAAAAGGCATAATACATTGATATTGTTAGCATCAGCATTACATAACAAGTCATTAAAGATTTTAAGAAGCGCCGTTTCAGTACTGTGTTGATGTTTGTAGGCTGACTGAAAGGGTTGTTCCAAACTGTTGTTCTTAAGATGAGATGTTAATTGTGTAAGAACTACCTTCTCCAAAAGTTTTTGACAAAAAAGGTAAATTTGATACAGGACGATAATTGTTTAATATATTGTGGTCTAGTGATGGTTTCTTCAGAAGTGGTTTGACGAGGGCACTTTTAAAGCACGATGGAACTTCGCCAGTCAGTATGGATGTATTTATGATTGATGTAATGGATGGTAATAATGTATCGATGGAGCTGGCCAAAAGCTGTGCTGGTAGGGGATCAAGGTCGCAGGATTTAATGGGGGCTTTTTTTATCAACTCGTTTATGAAACTAGGTGAAACTGGTTGGAACTTGTCTAAAGGGGTACCACAGAATGTATTTGTATCTATAAATGGTTCATGCCGATCTAGTTCTGAACGAATGTTATGGATTTTGTCTTTTAAAAAGTTGACAAATGTGTCTGGCAAGTCTCTTTGATTGGTTGTAGATGGTAATGAAGTGCATCTTTCACGTCCAAGTAGATCATTGCAGATGTTAAATAATTGTTTACAAGATTTAGAAGTTTCAAATTTTGAAAGAAATACGTGGTCTTTGCCTTTTTTATTGTTGTCTTCCAGGCACGAAATGCGCTCTTGAATATTTCACGATGAATCATGAGGCCTGATGTTTTCAGCCGTCTTTCTGCTCTCCGACACTTCGTTTTAGCTTCTTTAACGTCCGACGTATACCACGGAGCATACTTGCGGTTGGTGACGGTCCTTGTTTGGAATGGCGCATGTTTGTCAAGCGTTTCAATGAGACAACTATTCCACTGGTCTGGAGAAATAATTGAATTTTTAGTAAGTTTTGTTTCTAAATCGCCTCTGAAATTGTCCAAATTAATGCCTTTAATGTTTCTGGTTGATGTGGTGGTGGTTTCTTGGCATGGTTTTGAAACGTCAAGATTGAAAGAAATGAGGGAGTGGTCCGAAAAGGGAGATAATCGACGGTGGCGTTGGTTTTTTGGAACTCTGAATTTTCTACAATTACCCAATCTAAAATATGACCAGCAGAGTGGTTGGCGTTGTTACGATCTGGCACATGTTGTTCTCTGATAATGACTCGTGCAATTTGGCGGTGTCTGTGACGTTGTCGAAGTGAAAATTAAAGTCGCCGAGTATAATTGAATGGCCTTATTATTATTATATTATATTATTATTATTATTATTATTATTATTATTTTATCATTATTATTATTATCATCATCATTATTTTATTATTATATTATTATTATTATTATTATTATTATTTATTATTATTATTATTATTATTATTATTATTATTATTATTATTATTAATATATTATTATTATTAATATATTTATTATTATTATTATTATTATTATTATTATTATTATTATTATTATTATTATTATTATTATTATTATTATTATTATTATTATTATTATTATTATTATTATTATTATTATTATAATTATTATTATTATTATTATATTATTATTATTATATTTATTATTATTATATTATTATTATTATTATTATATAAGCGCTTTGAGTCTTGTGTCTCGGAGTTATAGCGCTATATAAGTTTTCAGCATTATTATTATTATTATTATTATTATTATTATTATTATTATTATTATTATTATTATTATTATTATTATTATTATTATTATTATTATTATTATTATTATTATTATCATTAATATTATTATCTGTGAAGTTGTTATTATCATCATAATGACGTCACACACACACACACACACACACACAAATAAAACACGAAGGCAGCAACACAACATACCTGTCTGTGGTCCCTGACAATACTCGTAGAAGTAGTCCCGCCGCCGGACTTGTCCGTGTATTCATACGCCGGAGGGTTCACGTCTATAGTCCGGCGTAGGTCCATGTACTGGACTATTTGTGTGGTTGCCATGGTAGCCGAGTAGCGATTTGAATTCATTAATTTATTATTTATAATATACCAAAATGTTAAACCGGCATCATCTCACGAAACAATATTATTATCATGAGTCATCATTCACTTTTGCACACGGTAATTTAAAAATCTAAACCCACGCACTAGATCAAAGTCTCTGATGAATCCCAGAAATAACTATTGTAATAATAAGAGATCTTTTCATTTTTTAAAAAAAGAAGAGAGAGACAGAAAGGAGAAATCTTCCACTTTTTGTTCTGTCTGATACAAGTCAGTATCAGTAGTTAGCTAATAAGGCTGTTGTTGATATAGCAATAAATATTGTGTCATTCAGTAGTTAGTTAATATTGCTGTTGTTGATATAGCAATAAATATTGTGTCATTCAGTAGTTAGTTAATATTGCTGTTGTTGATATAGCAATAAATATTGTGTCATTCAGTAGTTAGCTAATATTGCTGTTGTTGATATAGAAATAAATATTGTGTTATTCAGTAGTTAGCTAATATTGCTGTTGTTGATATAGCAATAAATATTGTGTCATTCAGTAGTTAGCTAATAATAATATAGCTGTTATTGATATATATAGCAATAAACATTGTCCGAGTTGTAAAATCGTCCCCCGTTACATCGTGGAATATGTAATCCGATCAGAATTGTCGTTATAGGGGGGGGGGGGCATGGTTTGTCACGTGTGCCACTGTTGTTATATTATCATTATATCATAATTATATTAGGTTACTCGGTCCTAATCATAGATAACACAGGATTCCTAGTAGTCTGTGGTCCTAATAGCACATTACAATTAATTATGACTTTATAAGACGCAGTGCCCTTATATTTACAGTGCTGTCACTAACTGTTGGAGAAGGCAACAAGAAATATATATATATATATATATAAACACAAAAAAAACCCAAACAAAATACCCAAAAAAAAAAAAAACAACAACAACAAAACAAACAATAATAAAAAAACAAAACAAGGAAAGATAAACCAACACCTCCATCCTCCCCCCCCCCCTTCCCCAACAAATTAAAAGCAAAAAGAAAAAAAAAACAAACCCAACAAACCGAAACCCCCCTCCCCCCCCCCCACCACCACCACCGCCACCACAAATCACACGAAAAACAAAACAAAAGAAAAACAATAAAACCAATAGATCGCCCTCCCTTTAAAAAAGCACACAACATTGTGACAAGTTTGATCTATAAATAGAAAAACAAAAAACAAAAACAACTCAAGTTGATAGGTAAGGCTGACAGAAAAGGGGAAAGATAAGAAGATAAGGACAAGCAAGGAATGGAAGGGGGT
>NC_088374.1:14279962-14294245 GCF_034508935.2 Berghia stephanieae
GAATCTCATTCGGTTCATTGATAATACAGTTCGATTTCGATATCAAGAAATACATCGATATCAAAGAATACATATCGATATATTCTGTACGCATGACTACACGAAATAGAATAAGAGAATATACCTAGAAAACAACTACAGATTCAGATGTAAACAGTTTTTATTCGCCCAGTACGTAGAAGTAAAAAAAAAACGATTTGAGATCCACTCCTATAGATTTCACGATGTGATAACCGGGCCAAAACAAAGGCGATTGAATCGGGATCGGAGACAATGGCGAGTATCCATTGTGGAGGTTTTTGGTCTTAACGTCACATTATATCGAACGAATCTCATTCGGTTGATTGATATTACAGATCGATTTCGATATCAAGAAATACATCGATATCAAGAAATACATATCATATATTATGTACGCATGAATTAAAAAAAAATACTTGAGCTTTTATATAGCGCAATATCCACTAAACTGCTCAAAGCGCTTTACAAGGGGTCCCTGGCAAACAGCAACACATAACATGTAGGACGAGAATTGACGCCTGTCGGGCGATATTACAAATTTTTGGGACAGAGACAACGCTGTATAACGGCCAGGTACTCATTTTACACCTGAGTACGGTGAGAGAATGTGAGTAAAGAGCCTTCTACATGGACTCACTATGCCCCGAGCGAGGCACGAACCAGGACCTTTCGATCCGAAAGCGAGTGTCATACGACTAGACCACATAGCCGCACTATACACGAAATAGATTCTGAAAACAACTATAGATTCAGTTGTAAACAGTTTTTATTCGCCTAATACGCAAAAGTAACAACAAAAAAAAAACGATTCAAGATAAACATCTAGAGACTGAGCATTCACGACGTGATAGGTGGGTCAAAGACGACGTGTATGATTTGCAGGTCTGATAACCCAATTCCTTATGGGCCCATTGTTAACGCCTGTAAGGCGATATTACAATCGTTTCCGACTGAGATAACAACGCTGTTAACGGCCAGGTACTCATTTTACACCTGAGTACGATGAGAGAAAAAAAATGACAAAAAATGACGCGCAAAATTTTGTCCATTACAACAATGTTAAACTAGGCCCAGAAAAGTGAGTGGAGCAGGCGCCGAAAATGATAATACCTAGAAATGATTTAAGCAAGTTAAGACATTCAGGAGCATCCAGCGGTTTGTTTGTTTGTTTTTAAGGGTTTTACGGCGCTTGCAACACATTTAGGTCATATCAGCGCCAGTAAAAAGGAAGAAAATGGGATAGTAAAACGTTCTAGAATTACAATTAATTAAAGCACCCAAGAGAAAGTAAGACGAAGGGGAACTGGGAACAAATAGGGATCAGATGTAGATTCCAAGAGCATACCACCAATGTACTTAGTTTGAAATCACCTACAAGTCTCATCCGGACACAAGCACAAAATCCAACAAAAAGGAATACACTCAAATGGTTACATTATACATTGAAAATAACAAATATAATAAAACATAACAGAGAGATGATTTACAAGGAAAAAAATATCATCTCCCAAAACAATAACTATGCATTTGCCTGTTTCCCTCCCAGCCAGGATTCCGGCCAGGGCCAAGACAAAACCAAGTAATCCCATTCCGAGACAAAGACAGAAAAGCATGTTGAAAAACAGATATAAGGGGATAGAAGACACAGTATGTACCTTCCTGCCCGCTATGGGAGGTCAGGATCCCCACCTAGGCAGCCACCGGTGTAGGACTAAGATCTGAACAAGAGTGTGTATGAATGGTGCCAGACAAAACAAGAAAGAAAAAATACAAGAAAAACTTTTGTTCGGCTAGTGGTATGACACTTGCTTTCTGATCGAAAAGTCCTGGGTTCGAGCCTCGCGCTCGGCGCATAGTTGAGTCCTTGGAAAAGGCTCTTTACTCACATTCTCTCACCGTATTCAGGTGTAAAATTTAGCACCTGGCCGTTAACAACGTTGTTTTTGTCCGGAAAATTGTAATATCGCCTAACAGGCGTCACGTCCTGTCCTACATATGAAATGTTGCTGTTGACCAGTGACCCCTTTTAAAGCGCTTTGAGCACATTTTAGTGGATACTGAGCTATATATAGCTCTATTTTCAAATTATTTTTTTTGAAAAACACCATCCCAAAAAATCAGTCTATCTCGACTTGCTTTGTCTGGCACCTTTCATACACACTTGTTCAGATCTTGATTTTAAAAAATAAATTTGAACTGTTATATAGCGCCATATCCACTAAACATTCTAAAAGCGCTTTACAAGGGGTCCCTAGCCAAAAGCAACATTTAACATGTGGGACAGGACATGACGCCTTTTAGGCGATATTATAATTTTTTAGGACTCGGACAGAGACAACGCTGTTAACGGCCAGGTATTCATTTTACATTTTCCAAGGACTCAACTATGCGCCGAGCGAGCGAAGATCGAACCCAGGACCCTCCGATCCGAAAGCGAGTGTCATACCACAAGAGCACGAGTTGACAACTGATGGACATTAATATTCACATCACGGACTAGCTGTAAAATAACATGAAGATAAAACTCAGAACAGAAGATAAAACAAATGGCGAAAAAAAAAAATCTACTTAACATAATTTTCGAATCAAGCCATCCAATAGTAGGTATTCTAATCTTTCGAAGCCCCCGCCCCCCCCCCCCCCCCCCCCCGCACCCACCAAAATTTAAAAAAAAAAGAAAGAAAGAAAAAAAGAGAGCTTCTTCCTTTCCGGTGCCACTTTCTTCTTCTTCTTCTTCTTCTTCTTCTTCTTCTTCTTCTTCTTCTTCTTCTTCTTCTTCTTCTTCTTCTTCTTCTTCTCTTCTTCTCTTCTTCTTCTCTTCTTCTTCTTCTTCTTCTTCTTCTTCTTCTCTTCTTCTTTCTTCTTCTTATTATTATTATTATTATTATTATTTTCATATCATCAACATCTTTATTATTAAGGAAGAGAATTGGTCCGACCGTCCCTCAGGGCCTGATGCTAAAAGGACTGAGAGAGTAGCAAGGGTGTGTGTGTGTGTGTGTGTGTGTGTGTGTGTGTGAGAGAGAGAGAGAGAGAGAGAGAGAGAGAGAGAGAGAGAGAGAGAGAGAGAGAGCGTGTGTGTTACTTTACGGCCGCGAGTTTCCCATAACGTTACACCCGTTTCTGTAGCGAAAATCAAACGACATCAAGAATTACTTTCTGGACAATGTTGCCACAGATGGCCAGAGTTCCTCGACTCATAAACGCGGATGACAAAAAACAATAACACAGACCTGAGTGAGGTCAACTTCACACTACCGATAACTACCACTGTAATGTCGGTGCTAGATTGTGTGTCCGTTTTTTGATTCGTTTTTCATAATTTTCTTTTTTAAATAGAGTTGAAGGTTTGAGTCTAGGAGACTTGAGTGTGGAGGAAAACTGGAGAGAAATGTGGAACATGGAAACACCAAGAGGAGGAAACATCATTAAAGATCCAACCAAAAGAGTGCCTGCATTCCACAACACCAGGAAATACTGGGTTTCCTCAAATCGCCTCTTAACCAGGGTTGCCAGATTATTTTTCAACAAAATGCCAGGGGAAGACTCAAAAAATGCCAAAACACTCAAAAAAATGCCAAAGTCTGTTGACTCCCACCCCCACTAAGAAAACTACTCACTTTTGATAGACAATTTATTATCATATCCTGGTGGCTTGCGTGTTTTCTTTCTTTTTCTTTTTTTTTTTTTTTTTTTTTTTTTTTTTGAATTATACTAAATTTCCTGTTGGGGTAATTATTTACCTACTGACTACTAAGTGGAGTGCTAAACCACTACACCACGGTTGGATTTTAAGAATGAAAAAGAAATGTGAAGATGTTTGTTTTTACGTGTTAGAAATAATTAAGAAAAGGTGTCATTTGAAGTATAATATACAAGAAAAGAAAATGCCAAATGAAAATGCCAAATGCCAAATGATTTTTCTAATGCCAAACGGTTTTCAAAAATGCCAGATTTTTGGAATCTGGCATTTAAAATGCCAAACTGGCAACCCTGCTCTTAACTGAACATGGCAGAACTGCATCAAATATGTGCAGATGGAAACTTGGGAAGAGTGATGCCTGCCGGAAATGTCAGACAGTTCCAGAGACCAGCGATCACATCGTCCTCCACTGTCCTGTAACTAAACTTGAAGGTGGCTACGAAACCATCCTTAGGGTGGAGTTAGAAGCTGGGTTGACGAAATGAATTTGAAGGTGTAACCATAGACTACTCCTACTACTACTACTACTACTACTACTACTACTACTACTACTACTACTACTACTACTACTACTACTACTACATCTGGTTAATACAGTTTAGTGAGAATTACTCATAAACGCGGATGGCAAATAGCAATAATAAAGGCCTGAGTGACGTCAACTTCACACTATCGATAACTACCACTGTGATGTCGGTGCTAGATTGTGTGTCCGTTTTTTCGTTGGTTTTTCATTTTTTTTCTTTCTTTTTTAACATAGAGAAACCGATGAAAGAGATTCTTTTTCATTAACCCACTCAACCCTAACACCGACTATATCCGTAGTTTACCCCGTGTTACTTTTACCCCGTGCCTATTTATTACATTTTTATGAGACAAATTATAGGCGTAGTATCAAAGCTAATGTTTTTAGTTTTGACATGTTAATGGTAGTTGAATAAACCTATCTATGTACATGCTCATTTTTTATACATTTTTTTTTTCCAATTTTGAAAAGTTGCAAAAATCTCTAGGATTGAGTGAGTTAATCCTTTCCTTACCAACCATAGGAAAATCTTCACATTCGTTACGATAAAACCAATAATTTCTCATTCTGATTTCGATTTTTTAAAAACAATCTTAAAATTGAGCTTTTATGTAGCGCAATATCCACTAAATGTGCTCAAAGCGCTTTACAATGGGTCCCTGGCCAACAGCAACACTTAACACTTAGGACGGGACATGACATTTTTTTTTTCGGACAGAGACAACGTTGTATACGGCCAGGTACTCATTTTACACCTGAGTACGGTGAGAGAATGTGAGTAAGGAGCCTTCTCCAAGGACTCAACCCAGGACCTTCCGATCCGAAAGCGAGTGTCATAACCGCACATAGCCGCACACATCACATCACAAAATCTAAACAATTGTTTATTTTGTTATCGCTAAAAACCTTGAAACTGTTTGTAGGGCTCAATTTGCTTAATAATATTATGTTTAGAATGTAATAATACTCACATTCTCTCACCGTACTCAGGTGTAAAATGAGTACCTGTCCGTTAACAGTGTTGTCTCTGTCCCAAAAATTTGTAATATCGCCTGACAGGCGTCATGTCTCGTCCTACATGTTATGTGTTGCTGTTGGCCTGGGACCCCTTGTAAAGCGCTTTGAGCACGTTCAGTGGATATTGCGCTATATAAAAGCTCATGTAAAAGTTTAAAAAAAAGTAATTGTAGCTTTCCTGTTTGAGTAAGAGAAATCTATTGTTGTGTCGGAGTTGGGGAAAATTCTGAAAATGTGACCCACTGTATCGAAGCGTTATTATGTCGGGATCCACTTGGTAAGGGACATTGAATTCATAGCCACAAATATCCAACTTGGGTTTAATTTCTGTACGTTCTGGTGGAGTATAAAGACTAATTTCTTGCATTGCAAAAACTTCTAAGCTCCAATTTCTCATCAATCTATCTCTAAATTCACTTTTTGGGGTCTGAATCATCCGGACATAATACCGTTTTGAGACGGAGGGTCAGAAATGGCCCGTAAGGAGAGGGTTAATTTTTCAATATATTAGAGTATTCTTTTGGCGAACTTCACAAAACACGATCTTTCAAAGCTTCGTATATATAATCAATATATATAATCTGGCATGTAACCCCCCCCCCCCCCCCCCCCCCCCGCCCCATTCAAAACGTGACTTCAATCGGAATGAGAACACGACTTGTCGCTTAGGCACTTATCAAGAGTTTGTAATATTAATAATAATAACCATAATAATAATAATAATAATAATAATAATAATAATAATAATAATAATAATAATAATAATAATAATAATAATAATAATAATAATAATAACAATAATAGCAATAGTAATAATAATAATAATAATAATAATAATAATAATAATAATAATAATAATAATAATAATAAATAACAATAATAGCAATAGTAATATAATAATAATATAATAATAATAATAATAATAATAATAATAATAATAATAATAATAATAATAAATAATAATAATAATAAATAATAATAAACACTAAACAGAATAAGTAAACGTATCACAATTATCATTGCCATGTATAGAAATGGAAAAAAAAAGAACACATATTTCCACTTAAGTATCCTTTACAATTTCCAGAAATAAATAAATAATAATAATACTCGGACAACATGGGTGATTCCTGCTGACGTCAGACATCCTGTTTGATGGATTATCTATAATACCGTGCTCTAGGAGAAAAAAAAACAACACATATTTAGAAATTTGGCCAGAAAAATCGTCCTTCAATATCGATCGATTTAAATGACCCTCGTCTTAGCAAAAACTTTGAAAGCTGGGGCTTCGTGAAGTTTATTCAAATTAACAACGCCAAATCGCATTTTCTTCTTCTCATTTTTGGCCTAAAAAGCTATTTTTATTCCCTCTCTTTATTCTATTCCTAATATATCGGTATATATAATTAAAAGAAAACCAAAACAAACCCCGATCTGCCGAATATTTTTAAACATGAGACTTACCCCCCCCCCCCCCCCATAACTACAAAGCCAAATAAATAAATAGATAAATAAATAAAATTAATAGAGATAGGTAGCTAAGGTTTCAGTATTTTTGAGTAATTGATAGTCACTATACATAAAGAGAACATTTGTGGCCAAAGTGAATTTTGTGAAGAAAAAAAAAAAAGGATTTTGTCATTGACATCCAGCATAGAGAATAATAATCACAAATACCAAACAGTGTTGTATTTCAGACTGGAATTTAACGACGTAAAAATGGATTTGAAACACGAGCTGTCCGTAAATAATTGACCAAAAAAAAAAAAATGTTCTTCTCCTTCTTTAATGTTTGGCCTCACAAAGCGGTTTTGTTTGTCTTCACTCAATATATTGATAAATTATTTTTAAACCTGTCAAGTGTATTTAATCATGAGATTTGAAAAACAACAACAAAACACGACCTAATAACAATAAAGAAACCCCCCCCCCCCTCCCCAAGATGTTGTCTTTCTATACAAAATTATAAAGACTTCAAAGGAATTTGAAAAACAAGTTGTCCATAAATGACCAAAAATATTTTCTTCTCCTTTTCATATTTGGCCTGAAAAAAGTTGTTTAGGTGTTTTGTTCACTCACAATATATTGATAAATCATTAATTAACCTGTCAATTGTTTTTAATCATGAGATTTTGAAAAACAAACAAATAACAAAACAAAACCAAAAAACAAACAAAAAAAAAAACCAAAAAAAAACAAAAAACAAACAAACCCCAAACAACCTGATAACAATAAAGACCCCCCCCCCCGCCCCCCCCCCCTCGCCTATTCCAAAGTGTTGTCTTTTTATACAAGATTATTAAGACATCAAAGGAATTTGACAGAACGAGTTGAGTTGACAGAAAATGACCAAAATTAATTTTTCTTCTCATTTTTTTTTTTTTTTTTTTTTGGCCAGAAACAAAGTTGTTTTGTTTTCTACTCACATATTGATAATAGGTCGGGGAATTTTAGAATGAAATATTATCAATATGTAACTGTCGGATACTTTTTATCATGAGATTTTGAACCAAAAAAAAAAAAAAACATACCCTGATAGCAATAAAGACCCCGCCCCACAAAAGAAAAAACAAAACAAAACAAAAAACAAAAAAACAAACAAACAAACCCCCCCCCCAAACCCCCCCCCCCCCCCAAAAAAAAAAAAAAAACCAAAAAAAACAAACAATGTTGTCATTAAAACAAAATTATTAAGACTTCAAAGGAATTTGAAGAAACGAGTTGACAGAAAATGATCACAAAACATTTTTCTTCTCATTTTTTGTTTTTGCCAGAAACAAAGTTGTTTTGTTTAATACCCACATATTGATAATATATCATTTTTTTTTTTAATGCCCGACCCATCAAATATTTTTTACAATGAGAAAAATAAAATCGATCACAATAAAGAAAAAAAAAAGAATGAAGAAAAATAATATTTATTATTATTCTTTTTGAAGAATTGGCACTTTAGATTCAAAAGTAGACACCTATGCTATCAATCTGGCCACATTAGGAGAGAAAAAAATCTTTTTGTATAGTTGGCACTCTAGATAAAGAAGTACCTATCTATCTGGCCATGTAGGAAAAATCTTTTTGAAATTGAGAGACGGAATAGTTAATAAATAAGTCAAGGATACTAGCACTTGTCGTTGACAGTGAATTATTGGAGACTTCAGAGGAAATTTGAGACACGCGGAGCTGTCGTATCAAATTATGACTTGACGCTTTATTGGTTGGTCTATGGAATTTGATTGATTGAAAGCGGTCGATCGAGGTTGACAATGTAGCTGTTTCCGCAGTTATATTCAGGGGTGATTTTAATTAAAGTGTAATGTAAATGGTGCTGCTCAAAGCTCGAAGAAATAAATAACAAGGTGAAATTGAATGTAAGCTTCAATTTAATATATACGAAAACAGGTAAAATGGATGTTTCGGGTTTCCCATTTCTAAACAAAACAGGATGAATGAAACACTACAGATGAATGAGATGATGTGGTAGTGGGGTTGTTCTACTACTACATCATCTCATTCATCTGTAGTGTTTCATTTATCTTGTTTTGTTGATAAAGGGGAAACCCGAAACGTCCATTTTATCTGCTTTCGTATATATTAAATTGAAGCTTACATTCAATTTCACATTGTTACTTATTTCTTCGAGCAGCACCATTTAATTTACAGTTATATTCAGGGTGATTCTATTTACAAGTGTGAACGTTATATAAATATGACTATATGTGACCCTTCGCGTCAAAATGGTATTAAGATGGGATGGTTAAGATGTTGAAAATTGAATTTATACTCAGAAATATCAGACTTGTGTTGAGTTTGTATGTTTTATTGCGGAGAATGGATACCATATTTTAGGGTGCTAATGCCAGCAATTTATATTTTTGACCAGTTTAACATTTAATTCGGCTTTTAATCATCCCGACATAATACCGTTTTGAAACGATGAGTCACATATTCTTACATGATTATTATGTAAGCCGTTAAAGTACACGTCAAAAACATAATATACATCAATGGATGCACAACATAGTAAAGTTATCAAATTTTGTTGAATATATTATGATGATGATGAAAAGAGAGATGGAAACAGAGTGAGAGAGCGAGGGAGAGAAAGAGAAATAAATAAAAGAGAGATATAGATAGATAGATAGATAGATAGATAGATAGATAGATAGATAGATAGATAGATAGATAGATAGAAAGATAGAGATAGATAGATAGATAGATAGATAGATAGAGAGAGAGAGAGAGAGAGAGAGAGAGAGAGAGAGAGAGAGAGAGAGAGAGAGAGAGAAGGAGGAGAAGAAGAAGAAGAAGAAGAAGAAGAAGAAGAAGAAGAAGAAGAAGAAGAAGAAGAAGAAGAAGAAGAAGAAGAAGAAGAAGAAGAAGAAGAAGAAAAAGAAAAGAAGAAGAAGAAGAAGAAGAAGAAGAAGAAGAAGAAGAAGAAGAAGAAGAAGAAGAAGAAGAAGAAGAAGAAGAAGAAGAAGAAGAAGAAGAAGAAGAAGAAGAAGAAGAAGAATATAACATAAATGACTTCAATAGCTTAACCCTACACTCGAAACACAAATTACACAGTAAAACATATTTAAAACACACACACACACACACACACACACACACACACACACACACACTTCATACCAACACCTTCCCATTCTAACACGCTAACTCTGTGGTGGTGCATTTTCCAAACAATAAATTGTATACAAATAGGATCTAATTGATAGGTTTTATAAACGATTGATCTCCCCTTATAGTTTTGTACACTTCATATCATTATTTTCTCTTTAAACTCTTAACTACCTTACACACTCTGAAAAAAAAAAAAAACACGTATTGAAAATATTTGGCCAGAATACTCGTCCTTCAAATATCGATCGATTTTAACTCACTCAACCCTAACACCGACTATATCCATAGTTAACCCCGAGTTACTTTTACCCCATGCCTTTTTATTGCATTTTTCTGAGACAAATTACCAGGCGTAGTATCAAAGCTAATGTTTTTATTTTTTACATGTTAATGATAGTTGAATAAAACTATCTATGCACATGCTCATTTTAAATACATTTTTTTTCCAATTTTGAAAAGTAGCAAAGATCTCTAGGATCGAGTGAGTTAATGACCCTCATCTTGGAACAAAAATAAAAACTCTCTCAAACCTTGGACTTAAAGGAAGACCTCGCGTAGTCCCAGGTTTGAGAGTTGTTTGCCAAGATGAGGGTAATTTAAATCGATGGATATTTGAAGGGAAGAGTTTAATGGCCAAATGTTTTCAATACGTGTTTTTCTAGAGTACTTACGACAGTTGACTGGTAATAAATCCATGCATATGGTAATCAATTAATCCCCCTTGAATCGACTACTTTGACGTGAACTAACAAAACACGTTTAATAAACAAGAAGAGGGATTTGTCACGATATGTTATAAGAAGAAGAAGAAGAAGAAGAAGAAGAAGAAGAAGAAGAAGAAGAAGAAGAAGAAGAAGAAGAAGAAGAAGAAAAAAAGAAGAAAGAAGAAGAAAGAGAAGAAAGAAGAAGAAGAAGAAGAAGAAGAAGAAGAAGAAGAGAAGAAGAAGAAGAAGAAGAAGAAGAAGAAGAAGAAGAAGAAGAAGAAGAAGAAGAAGAAGAAGAAGAAAAAAGAAGAAGAAGAAGAAGAAGAAGAAGAAAGAAGAAGAAGAAGAAAGAAGAAGAAGAAGAAGAAGAAAGAAGAAGAAAGAGAAGAAGAAGAAGAAGAAGAAGAAAAAGAAGAAGAAGAAGAAGAAAGAAGAAGAAGAAGAAGAGAGAAGAAGAAGAAAAGAAAGAAGAGAAGAAGAAGAAGAAGAAGAAGAAGAAGAAGAAGAAGAAAAGAAGAAGAAGAAGAAGAAGAAGAAGAAGAAGAGAAGAAGGAAGAAGAAGAAGAAGAAGAAGAGAAGAAGAAGAAGAAGAAGAAGAAGAAGAAGAAGAAAGAAGAAGAAGAAGAAGAAGAGAAGAAGAAGAAGAAAGAAGAAGAAAAGAAGAAAAGAAGAAGAAGAAGAAGAAGAAAGAAGAAGAAGAAGAAGAAGAAAAGAAGAAGAAGAAGAAGAAAAGAAGAAGAAGAAGAAGAAGAAGAAAAGAAGAAGAAGAAGAAGAAGAAGAAGAAGGAAAAGAAGAGAAGAAGAAGAAGAAGAAGAAGAAGAAGAAGAGAAGAAGAGAGAAGAAGAAGAAGAAGAAGAAGAAGAAAAGAAGAAAGAAGAGAAGAAGAAGAAGAAGAAGAAGAAGAAGAAGAAAAGAAGAAGAAGAAGAAGAAGAGAAGAAGAAGAAGAAGAAGAAGAAGAAGAAGAAGAAGAAGAAGAAGAAGAAGAAGAAAAGAAGAAAAGAAGAGAAGAAGAAGAAGAAAAGAAGAAGAAAAGAAGAAGAGAAAAAAGAAGAAATGAAAAGAAGAAGAAGAAAAGAATAAAAAAATAATAATATAATATAATATATTTTTTAGGTTAATAAATGTATAAAATCTTCAGCCAATACATGACATTTTAGCCAATTTCCAGATTTTAACCCGCAATAAAAAAGTTTGTGAGATGAAGGCCTTTAAAATATGACTGTAATGCATGGAATATCTCAAAAATTTTCCAAAAGTGGAGATACAACCAGTCAATCTTCAACCCAAGCTATATTTGAGATTAAAAAAAAAAAGAAAAAAAAAAAAAGTAATTCTGGTCCAATGAAAAAACCTCAAAAAAATAACAAAAACCAAAAAAAAAAAAGAAAAAAAAAAAAAAAAGAAAGAAAAAGAAAAAGAAAAGGAAAACCCAAAACAAAACGTGTTATGTATTTGCACGACGGTAGTTTTGCATTGGCTCTAAACCTTTACAATTTATATTATATTCATTAAAGTTTTTTTTGCTCATTATACTTGTGAAAAGCTTTAGAGAGTTTCACCATTCAATAGAAAATGGCCTGTGTTATAATAATATATGATCATGGCACTTGTAAAGGCAGGTGAATATTGAATGAACGTGGTGGCGAAGGAAAGTTTTATTTCTTCATGAAAAATACACAACAAAAATAATTTTTATAAAAACAAAACACTTTTTGTTTAAAATCGTCATTTATTCAAAGCCTACGTGTTCATATCAATTTTAGGTCTGATAACGAACACCAATTATGGGCCTAGTTTAACATTGTTGTTCAAAATTTTATGCTATGTTTTAATAAGACAGCTCCTGTATACCTACAAAACTTGGTTAATCTCTATGTGCCGAGAGAGAACTTAGATCCAGTGGTCAAGATCTCTTCCAGGTTCCTCGCTGTAGATCGTCTTTTAGTGAGAGATCTTTTAGCAAGTCGGCACCCGTCTTATGGAACCAACTGCCTTCATCCCTCAAAAAATGTCCGACATTTGAAAATTTTAAAAAGAAACTTAAAACACATCTCTTTAGAAAATCATTTGATGTTTAACATTTCTATTAGGCCTACATGTTACAGATATCCTAAATGTTCATCTTGTAGCACAGTGCGTGGTAATTAAATTACAAATTGATTAATGCTATTCCAATGTGATAGATTTTATGCTTAAATTATCAATTTATTGTTGTGTTTTTATTTGCATTGTAAAGCGCCTCTGAGCTCATTGTGGATCTAGGCGCTATATAAATTCATTCATTATTATTATTATTGTTTGTAATATGGACAATATTTTGCGTCATTAAAAAAATAAAATAAATTCCATTACAACAATGAGCCCATTTATTGGGTTATCAGACCTGCAAATATATGCACGTCGCTATGATCGTGGCACTTGCAAAGGCAGGTGAATATTGAATGAACGTGGTCGGTAGTGAAGGAAGCACCAAAGATAAACAAAAACACTTAATTAAAAAAAAATCAACATTTTGTCAAAGTATACGAACACATAGTAATATTATATGTGACCCAACGTCTCAAAACGGTATTATGTCGGGATGGTCCAGATGCTAAAAAGTCAAATTAAATTTAAACTGGTCAAAATTACGAACGATGGTATTCAGCAACCTGAAATATGATATCCATTCTCCTCAATAAAGTTTATAAACTCAACGCGAGTCTGATATTTCTGGTTACAAATTTAATTTTCAGCATCTTAGTCATCCCGACTTATACCGTTTTGAAGCGAGGGGTCACATATGTAGGTCTGATTAAATTCTTTTTTTTTTTAAAGTGAGCTTTTATATAGCGCAATATCCACTAAACGTTCTCAAATGCAAAGCGTTTTACAAGGGGTCCCTGACCAACAGCAACACGTAACATAAAGAAAGAAACATGAGTGACGTCCGCCTGTTAGGCGCTATTATACTTTTTTTAATCCGACAGAGACAACGCTGTTAACGGCCAGGTACTCATGTTGTTACACCTGAAGAATACGGTGAGCGAATGAATAGTGAGTAGTGAGTCTTTTCCAAGGATTCAACTATGCACCGAGCGAGCGAGGCTCGAACCGAGGACGACCTTCCCCGACCTCGACAACGATGACCCCATAAAAATGGGGTTATCAGACCTATCGGGAATGAGATTAGCAGAAGAGTAGCGTCCCTTGATGTGACGTCACCGTGTGAAAAGTTATTAGGAGAGAACGTCATGTTGGTTGTGCGCATGCGTCTCTCGTCCTCGCTTCCGGTGAAAGCGGCTTGAGACACTTCAAAGCCATGGGCACAACCAACATGACGTTCTCTCTCTAATAACTTTTCCGTCGTGACGTCACAGACTATGGGTGACGCCCAATCAAGGGACGCTACTCTCCGCTAATCTCATTCCCTATTATGTACGTAGATTAAAGCGTCGAGAAGATATTATTATTATATATTATTATTATATTATTATATTATTATTATTTTATTATTATTATTATTATTATATTATTATATTATTATTATTATTATTTTATTATTATTATTATTATTATTTCTATGGCATGTGTTCGATTTAGAATAAAATATAATACAGATAAATAATAAATATGGCTGTGCATTCTCTATGGACGCATGCCGTGAATGTGGGCGTCACTTCGAGTTTGTCAGTCTGTTTTCTA
>NC_088374.1:14304342-14306842 GCF_034508935.2 Berghia stephanieae
TCATATTTAGCCTGAAAAAAGTTGTTTAGGTGTTTTGTTCACTCACAATATATTGATAAATCATTAATTAACCTGTCAATTGTTTTTAATCATGAGATTTTGAAAAACAAACAAATAACAAAACCAAACCAAAAAACAAACAAAAATAAAAAAAACAAAAAACAAACAAACCCCAAAAAACCTGATAACAATAAAGACCCCCCCCCCCCCCCCCCCGCCTATTCCAAAGTGTTGTCTTTTTATACAAGATTATTAAGACATCAAAGGAATTTGACAGAACGAGTTGAGTTGACAGAAAATGACCAAAATTAATTTTTCTTCTCATTTTTTTTTTTTTGGCCAGAAACAAAGTTGTTTTGTTTTCTACTCACATACTGATAATAGGTCGGGGAATTTTAAAATGAAATATTATCAATATGTAACTGTCGGATACTTTTTATCATGAGATTTGGAACCAAAAAAAAAAAACAAACATACCCTGATAGCAATAAAGACCCCGCCCCACAAAAGAAAAAAAAACATAACAAAAAACAAAAAAAAAAACCCCAAAAAAAACAAACAAAACAAACAACGTTGTCATTAAAACAAAATTATTAAGACTTCAAAGGAATTTGAAGAAACGAGTTGACAGAAAATGATCAAAAAACATTTTTCTTCTCATTTTTTGTTTTTGCCAGAAACAAAGTTGTTTTGTTTAATACCCACATATTGATAATATATCATTTTTTTTTAATGCCCGACCCATCAAATATTTTTTACAATGAGAAAAATAAAATCGATAACAATAAAGAAAAAAAAAAGAAAGAAGAAAAATAATATTTATTATTATTCTTTTTGAAGAATTGGCACTTTAGATTAAAAAGTAGACACCTATCAATCTGGCCACAGTAGGAGAGAAAAAAATCTTTTTGTATAGTTGGCACTCTAGATAAAGAAGTACCTATCTATCTGGCCATGTAGGAAAAATCTTTTTGAAATCGAGAGACGGAATAGTTAATAAATAAGTCACGGATACTAACACTTGTCTTTGACAGTGAATTATTGGAGACTTCAGAGGAAATTTGAGACACGCGGAGCTGTCGTATCAAATTATGACTTGACGCTTTATTGGTTGGTCTTTGTAACTTGATTGATTGAAAGCGGTCGATCGAGGTTGACAATGTAGCTGTTTTCGCAGTTATATTCAGGGGTGATTTTAATTAAAGTGTAATGTAAATGGTGCTGCTCGAAGCCCGAAGAAATTAATAACAATGTGAAATTGAATGTGCTTCGATTTAATTAATATACGAAAACAGATATAATGGACGTTTCGGGTTTACCCTTTATCGACAAAACAGGATGAATGAAACACCACAGACGAATGAGATAAGGTGGTAATGGTGTTGTTCTACTACTATATCATCTCATTCATCTGTAGTGTTTCATTCATCTTGTTTTGTTGATAAAGGGGAGACCCGTAACGTCCATTTTATCTGTTTTCGTATATATTAAATTGAAGCTTACATTCAATTTCACATTGTTACTTATTTCTTCGAGCAGCACCATTTAATTTACAGTTATATTCAGGGTGATTCTATTTACATGTGTGAACGTCATAGAAACGTGATTATTTACTTTCATGATTATTATGTAAGCCGTTAAAGTTTATGCTAAACACATAATACACTTTAATGGATGCACAAAATAGTAAAGTTCTCAAATTTTGTTGAATGATGATGATGAAAAGAGAGATGGAAAAAGAGTGAGGGGGGTGGGAGAGAGAGAGAGAGAGAGAGAGAGAGAGAAGAAGAAGAAGAAGAAGAAGAAGAAGAAGAAGAAGAAGAAGAAGAAGAAGAAGAAGAAGAAGAAGAAGAAGAAGAAGAAGAAGAAGAAGAAGAAAGAAGAATAAACATAAATGACTTCAATAGCTTAACCCTACACTCGAAACACAAATTACACAGTAAAACATATTTAAAACACACACACACACACACACACACACACACACACACACTTCATACCAACACCTTCCCATTCTCACAAGCTAACTCGGTGGTGGTGCATTTTCCAAACAATAAATTGTATACAAATAGGATCTAATTGATAGGTTTTATAAACGATTGATCTCCCCTTATAGTTTTGTACACTTCATATCATTATTTTCTCTTTAAACTCTTAACTACCGTACACACTCTGAAAAAAAAAAACACGTATTGAAAATATTTGGCCAGAATACTCGTCCTTCAAATATCGATCGATTTTAACTCACTCAACCCTAACACCGACTATATCCATAGTTAACCCTAGGTTACTTTTACCCCATGCCTTTTTATTGCATTTTTATGAGACAAATTATAGGGGTAGTATCAAAGCTAATGTTTTTAGTTTTTACATGTTAATGGTAGTTAAATAAAACTATCTATGTACATGCTGATTTTTTATACATTTTTTTTCCAATTTTGAAAAGTAGCAAAAGTCTCTAGGATTGAGTGAGTTAATGACCCTCATCTTGGAACAAAAA
>NC_088374.1:14314342-14316842 GCF_034508935.2 Berghia stephanieae
GCGAGGACGAGAGACGCATGCGCACAACCAACATGACGTTCTCTCTCTAATAACTATTCCGCCGGTGACGTCACAGACTATGGGTGACGCCCAATCAAGAGACGCTTCTCTTCCGCTAATCTCATTCCCTATCTAGAAATCAACTCCTTCTTCGTGTTCTTAAATAAAGCTCGAAAACATTTCTGATACGGCATTTTCTCATGCCGTCCCAAATGTGTGGAATTCACTGTACCAAAGTGGGGAAGACCAAAACAACCTTACAAAAATGGGGACTTTCTTCAGACTGCCGATGTCAATGTGGACACACGGCTCAAAACATGGAGCAAATCCTTCACGAGTGCGAACTTGGACCACATATCAGTGATATGGACCTGAGAGGC
Source organism: Berghia stephanieae (assembly GCF_034508935.2). Taxonomy (NCBI): domain Eukaryota; kingdom Metazoa; phylum Mollusca; class Gastropoda; order Nudibranchia; family Aeolidiidae; genus Berghia; species Berghia stephanieae. The sequence continues at coordinate 14,314,723 of NC_088374.1, forward strand.
TGCACCCCTGAAGCCATCCAATGGATCCACCACTGGCGCGACACGATATGATGACTGTACCACGAAGTTAGTTGGACTAAAATTACTGATCTCAGGGTCGTCTTTAATTTCTTGATCTAATTAGTTCCATCCTTTGGAGGTCCCCAGAAACGGAAACTAGGAGAAGGAAAACTCTGATTTCAAACCTGGGCAGATGGAGCTCATTAGTCACAGAAGACAATCGTCGAAGGGAAGGGAACCCCAACAGAAAATCATGGGTAGACTGGGCTCACTAACTCGGGAGAGTAACCAATCTAGGAGTGAATCTCCAAAATTAATCTGGGGGTTATGCGATGAATTTATGTCTTGTTTGAACAACCGTTTTGTGTCAGGATAACAACAACAAGCTCAAACAACTCAATGTAAAGCAATCAATGTTGAATATTATATATTACATATTATAGAGAGGCCTGTCCAAGACAAACATCACGATAATAATTCGACATGGAACATAAAACGATTTTTTTCAAAGTGTCATAATATATAATATTATGGCTGTCACATTTAAAAAAACCGCTTAAAAGGGACGTTTACGTCTATTTGAGAATGTAATATCGCCTAACAGGCGTCATTTCCCGTCCAATTTTTAAAAAAAGCAAGTTACTGAAACCTACAGAAAGGGAAGGATATCCTTCTGAAGCAACTCTGATCCTGCGAATACAAGTTCAGTTCGGATACCAAAACCAGCAGCAGAGACCAGTGGATGCCTCTTTTCTATCATGTGCCATCTTCTAACCATTTACTGGGCCCTAGAACATGCTGAGGGCCAGTCCTAAAAAAAAATCTCCCTGAACATGAAGGAATCGTCCTAAACACTAGAAATAGGATTCAATAGTCGTAACGTCACTTCCTTCCTAATGACGCATGGTAACTTAGTATTTCTGGCTCTAAACTATCAGAACAATGGCGGACGCCCGTATGAAATACTTCTCCGGCGAGCATAAAAGCGTATCCAGAGGGAAAAAAACATAAATTTGATCATGTTTTGACTTTTACACATTCTGGTCACAAGACATATGAAAAGTTCTAACCGGCTTGAAGAATAAAAAGTAATGATTTTCTTTGTTTAGAACCAAGATGGCCGCCGTTGCCGGGTGGCGTGACATCAGACTATTGAATCCAATTCTGGGGAAAATTGACCTTGTTCATGTGTTAGGTAAACGTGAAAAGATTCAACTTTTTGTGAATTATTTGTTATACAGATAGTGTGCGCTTAACTAAGAAGTTCACAACATTGCCATCCGGAAGTATAACGAACCAACACCCAAAACTAGGTCTATGTGCAACCATGAACGTTTATAGTCTGGTTAATACAGTTTAGTGAGAATTATTCATAAACGTGGATGGCAAAAAAAAAAAAAATAAATAAATAAAAACAAAAAAAAAAAAAAGGAAGAAAGAAAGAAAAAACAAAACAACCCAATAACAAAGACCTCAGTGACATCATCTTTGTTCTACCTCAAGGTGTAGCGCCAAATTGCAATGGGTGTAGATGATGAAAGTTATATTTTTGTTCATTCAATGACACAGCAGTAGAATCACGTCTGTGGCAACCGCCACCAGTTGAATGGTTTAAGGAGTCGATCAAGATTTCAAAGTTGTTATTATCATAAATCCACTCCCGTTTCAATAAAGTGTTGATTGAGAAACTCGGCAGTGTAAATAAACTTGTTTCTAGATCTCTTCTTATCTGAAAACGTGAGATTACAGTTTGACAGCGATATTAGGTATGAAGGGGTCGGTTTGTGTATTGGTGAAACGGTGATAGTGGTAGTGTGGTAGATTTAATGGCAGTTTATTTAGGTGTTTAGTGTTGTGGTTGAAGTAGTAGTGGTTGAAGTAGTAGTAGTAGTAGTAGTAGTAGTAGTAGTAGTAGTAGTGGTAGTAGTAGTAGTAGTAGTAGTAGTAGTAGTAGTAGTAGTATAGTAGTAGTAGTAGTAGTAGTAGTAGTAGTAGTAGTAGTAGTAGTAGTAGTAGTAGTAGTAGTAGTAGTAGTAGTAGTAGTAGTAGTAGTAGTAGTAGTAGTAGTAGTAGTAGTAGTAGTAGTAGTAGTAATTGCAAATGAGAAGTAAATATACTTA
>NC_088374.1:14321914-14334414 GCF_034508935.2 Berghia stephanieae
ATGAGCAAACTTTCAGAAAACAGAGAGATATTCAACGTCGCAGCCACTCCCTACAAAGAAGCACTCACAAAAAAGCGGATACAACACACCATTTGAATACACAGACGCCCCCCTCTCATATATAAACCTCAACAAACAAGTGAAGAACGCAAAACAAGAAAACGACATATTACTTGGTCCAACCCACCTTTCGACAAAAACGTCAGCACAAACATTGGACAGCAGTTCCTGAAGTTAATTGATACACACTTTCCAAAAAACCACAAGCTACATATTATTATCAACAGGAATACCATATACACAAGCTACTCGTGTATGCGCAACAAAGAACAAATAATTTCAAGCCACAACAAAAAAATATTAATAAACCACCGACAAGAGCAAAACCCACCCACCAGAAAATGCAACTGCAGAAATAAGGAACATTGCCCGCTAAACAAACAATGTTTAGAATCAAGTTTAATTTACCAAGCCACAGTCACCGAAACTAAAACAAACAAGCAGGAAAAATATGTAGGACTAACCGAAAATAATTTCAAAACAAGATACAACCTCCACACCTCAACCTTCAGAAACACTTACAAAAAAAAAAACATCCACAAAACTCAGCGAACATATTTGGAAATTAAAAGACAACAAACTAGACCACATTATTTCATGGAAAATTATATCTAAAGCAACAGGATTCACACCATCATCAAAACAATGTAGCTTATGCCTGGAAGAGAAATATACTATAATCAAACACCCTTATGAAGCCACACTCAACACGAAAAATGAGATGTACAATACCCGTCCACATAGACGGAAGCACTTACTAATCAACTACAAACCTACGGAACCACTTCAACAAGCAACAACACACAACAAACCGAACTCATGTAACACACAGTCCTGATGATGGCTAAAAAGGCCTGAAACATCGATGTAGACTGACTCCAACATTGTGGTAAATATTAAAATTATATATATATATATTGACAAATGGGTGACTAGTTATCACGTGGTTTTCTCGATCATATTATAAACGTTTAAGTTTAAGTTTTCTGTGTTGATTCTACTGATCAAGCGGTAGAACAGTGGATATTTTACTTAACACATACCATCGATAGAAAAACCTGTGTAGTTTGCTGTATCTACCAATCACTGCCATTGTTTACATTATGACGATTGTCCGAGAGGCGTGGTTATCTACCGGTTAATTCTAAAGTGGTTAAATACAGTGCACTATGGATACGTCGACGTTGCCTAAGTCGATTTTTACCCAAGTCGATTTTTTTTCTTGGTCCCTCCCCCTTCTTCCTATATAACATTAGTAATAAAAAAAAAAACTCCACATAAGTCGATGTCGCTTAAGTCGATGTTCTTATCACTCATGACTACAATAAAATCACAAATAAACAAGTATTTCCATTGGTTAAACAAATTTTTGGTTCTAATTCCAGGCCATCCTATGTAATGGCCCTCTTAATTAGTATCAATTTTATCAAGAAGAATTCAAGTCTACAACTACAACTACAATGGCAAACCTATCGCGGAAAAGGAAGATTCGATGCATTTGGAAAGTTTGGCATGCGACAGAAAATCATCGCATAGGAAATTGGCATACCAGCTATTTCTGTCTCGACGATTTACAAGAAGCATGACCTTGACCTAGAGGCTTCTACCCTTCCGCTTTTCGCGGAATAATTTCACTTAATTGGTATACATTCCACATTCAAAGCAAAAATTCCGCTTTCCACCTTTCCCATCGAGGAAAAAAAAAAATCTCTAGTGAAAAAAAAGTGAGCTATGGCTTATTTCGTCAGCATCTCCTATGGTCAATCAACACACATTGTGAATGATTAATCCCTTCAAAGTGTGTGCTGCTGATGTCGGATAATATTATATGTTTGGGAGGGGGGTTGACCGAAGTATTATTATTATTATTGTGAATCCAATTCGTGAGGTCAATGACCTTGGTAATATTATATGTAATATGTATAATCGGTAATAATATTGAGTAAGGTCAGCTTCTTTCCCTATTTAATTTTAGCCCTGTGTACGTGTTTGTGTGTGTGTGTGTGTGTGTGTGTGTGTGTACCGGCACGCGCGTTTGTATGATTAGGTGTGTGCGTGTGGGGGTGGGGGGGGGGGGGTGGGGGTTCTGCCAAGGTTAAATCCTTCCATTCAATACTTTGTTCTCAGACGGCCAGGACCTGTGTGTTCTCTTTTATTATTTGACCCCATTCTTAGTCTTTACACAATCTGTACATTTTTACACATTTTATATTTTTAATCATTTGAGTACGTTTGGATTGTCTATTACATTATCTGCTGCAAAGCATGTCAGAGTCAATAACAGTAAGTTGATTCCGCTTTTTTATCTCAAATTCCGATTTTTATGTATTCTGATTCCTCTATGGGGCTATTGGGGGTAACCTCTGATGACCACTACAGAGACCGCGCGATATGAAGGGACATACTCATTCTAGATTGGGTTGCTTTGTTCAAATGCGTTTTTGCTCATTTGGTTACACTCCGGTTAAGTTGATTTTCGGATAAGTCGATTTTTTTCTCGGTTCCCCTGGGCATCGTCTTATCCGGAGTCCACTGTACTGCTTTACCACACGGATCATATCAGACTAGCACAGGCTGCTGGGGGTCAACATTGGGCATGCAGGGAGGACGTTTTCAAAAAAAAAAAACAACAACAACAACAAAACAAACAGCTTTGAGTCTCTGACAAAGAAATTATATTAAACCACCTTTCTTAGTAACGCGTAATGATATCAAGTTTACAATAATAATTCGTGACGTCAGATTATCAAACGTTAAATTAAACCAAATTAGAATTTAAAAAAAAAAAAAAGTATCATTTAAATATTTTTGAAGGGCTACGTACTCATTTTACACCTGAGTACGGTGAGAGAATGTGAGTAAAGAGCCTTCTGGAGATAGTATCGTCCTTTACCTTATCCGACCATCTAGTCTTTGGGTGTCCATTTTTCCTCTTTCCCGATAATTGTTAGTCCAATAAATATTTTCCTTCCCACGTACTCTCCCTTTCTCGTCTAGCTGCGACTTTTTCACAGTTATCACAAATTCAATAAATTATACACCAAAACAAAGCTAGATTTGTCTAGTTCCCGAATATGTACAAAAAAAAATATTTAAAAAAATAAATTGAGCTTTTATATAGATATCCACTGAATGTGCTCAAAGCGCTTTACAAAGGGTCCAGGACCAACAGCAACACGTAACAAGCAGAACGAGACATAACGCCTGTTAGGCGATTTTACAGACAGACAACGCTGTTAACGGTCAGGTACATATTTTACACCTGAGTATGGTGAGAGAATACGAGTAAAGAGCCTTTTCCAAGGACTCAACTATGCGCCGAGCGAGACTCGAACCCAGGACCTTCCTATCCGAAAGCGAGTGTCATACCACTAGACCATATAGCCGGACTATGTAATATATCATTCCAGTTTTTTTCCCCCACCAGTATCGAGCTATTAGTGGAATCAAACTGTTTAGTCTCTATTGTAAATGACTATATGTGACCCAACGTCTCAAAACGGTATTATGTCGGGATGGACCAGATGCTAAAAAGTCAAATTAAATTTAAACTGGTCAAAATTATGAATGATTGGTATTCAGCAACCTGAAATATGATATTCATTCTCCTCAATAAAGTTTATAAACTCAACGCGAGTCTCATATTTCTGGCTACAAATTTAATTTTCAGCATCTCAGTCATCCCGACTTAATACCGTTTTGAGGTGTGGGGTCCCATATTATATCCAATTCAATAAACCTCTCGGAAAAAGATAAGAAGGGACGACGGTACCTACTTTACTATTTTTGGACACTATAACCAGTAACCAGTGACCAGTGCAGTGACCATTAATATAATGTTATATAGGAGAGAGAGAGAGAGAGAGAGAGAGAGAGAGGGAGGGAGAGAGAGAGAGAGGGAGAGAGAGAGGGAGTGAGAGAGAGAGAGGGAGAGAGATAGGGAGAGAAAGAGGGAGAGAGAAGAGGGAGAGAGAGAGGGAAAAAGAGGAGAGAGAGAGGGAGAGAGAGAGAGGGAGAGAGAGAGAGGGAGAGAGAGAGAAAGAGAGAGAGAGAGAAAGAGAGGGAGAGAGAGAGAGAGAGAGAGAGAGAAGAGAGAGAGAGAGAGGGAGAAGGGGGGGGGGGATTAGGCGAGATTGCCTTGGGTAATGAACCAGTAAGGGATTAGGGAGAGACTGTATGGACACGATTTGTACGGATTAGTTAAATCACTGACGCATACGACGGACTCTCTCTCTCTCTCTCTCTCTCTCTCTCTCTCTCTCTCTCTCTGTGTAAGTCACTGGCGCTGTCATCTATCTTAAACTCTCTCTCTCCTCTCCCTCTCTCTACATATTTTTCTCTCCCTCTGTCTCTCTTTATTTTCTCTCTCTCTCTCTTTCTCTCTCTCTCTCTCTCTCTCTCTCCCCCTCTCTCTCCTTTTCTCTCTCTCTAACTTAATCACTCTATCCATTTCTTCTCTTACCATCTCTCTCTCTCTCTCTCTCTCTCTCTCTCTCTCTGTCTCTGGCACGGTCTATCTTAAACTCTCCCTCTCTCTATATATTTTTCTCTCCCTCTCTCTCTCTCTCTCTCTCTCTCTCTCTCACTCTCACTCTAACTTATTCTCTCTATCCATTTCTTCTCTTACCATCTCTCTCAATTCTCTCTCTCTCTCTCTCTTTGCTCTCTCTCTCTCTCTCTCTCTCTCTCTCTCTCTCTCTCTCTCCCCTAAAGCAACGATCCATAATTCACATTACAAAAAACGTTTTTGACTCGGTTGTGTTGATGATTTACAAGTTATAGAAATGGCTGAGATTATATTATGATTGCCAGCGCATTCGCCTGCGAATTCATAAACATAATTGACTTAAGGCCATTCGCTTCCTAATCATCCGATCGGGACGCCTCGGCTGCCTCTCTGATCATCCGTGTAATTTCCTTCCACTGTTCACGGTCTTTTGCTGTGGATGCTAATTTCATAAGGTCTTCCTTTGATTTTAATACTTTGTTATTTTTAAGGCGATTTAGGTCTCTATTGAGGACAGTGTGAATTGACGTGGGTTGTCTACCTTGATATTTCTTGTGTCCAGATGGGGTGAAAAAAGTATTCATGGCTTTATTAGCTGGTATATTTACATCTCTTCTGAGTATATACATAATTGCGACCCAACGTCTCAAAACGGTATTATGTCGGGATGGACCAGATGCTAAAAAGTCAAATTAAATTTAAACTGGTCAAAATTATGAATGATTGGTATTCAGCAACCTGAAATATGATATTCTCCTCAATAAAGTTTATAAACTCAACGCAAGTCTAATATTTCTGGCTACAAATTTAATTTTCAGCATCTTAGTCATCCCGACTTAATACCGTTTTGAGGCGAGGGGTCAAAATTATTTATTGTTAATGTCCAAATACTTTGAGAACAAACACTTACCTTGTCGAATCTTCTTTCCTTTTTATTGATTGATTTATTTATTTTTTTTGTTTGTTTTAATTTTGATTTGTGCTCTCTTTTTTTTTGGAGGTGTTTTGACTCACAGCTGTGATTTCCTTGTTGTTTCTGCTGTTGTTGTTGTGGTTGTTTTTGTTATTGATGATGATGATGATGATGATGATGATGATGATGATGATGATGACAATCGTGATGACAATGATGACAATGATGATGATGATGATGATGATGATGATGATGATGATGATGACAATGATGATTATGATGATGATGGTGATAATAGTGAAGATGATGATGATGATGATGACAATGATGATGATGATGATGATGATGATGATGGTGATCGTGATGATAATGATGATGATGATGATGATGATGATGATGATGATGATGATGATGATGATGATGATGATGATGATGATGATGACAATGATGATGACAATGATGATGATGATGACAATGATGATGATGATGATTTTAATGGTGACAAAGGGGAGTTTATAAGAGGGACAAAGCTAACAGGCATAAATCTTAAAATACAAAATGAAAGGTATGGATGAAGGGGAACAACTCATCATATATTTCTACATCTAATAGGTATTACAAGAGTTATCTACCATGAATTTAAAAAAACAAAAAAAAAAACAAAACAAAAAAAAACAAACAATTGCCTTGATCATTTTAAAAAAAAAGTTATTTTAAAGAAAATATCAGCTACCTTTTTTCACACGAGTCAAATGAGATATACTAATAGTCTTTTTGTAAAAAATATATTTTCAGCATAGAGACCTAAAACTCATTTACTGCCTATATAATCCCACTGAATTCCTGGACAAAGTTCGATTGACTCTATATTATATATTATATCTCTCTTATTTCACCCTAGTTCTCTGGTTTCTATTAGTCCTGGAGTTCCGTAGAAGCTCACAGTGGTCGAGTGAGTAATGTTTCAACATGAAAGAACCCAGGTTCAAACCCAATTTACGGGACTTTCAGGTTTTTGTTTGTTTGTTTGTATTTTCTAGTTTTTTTCTCTTCTTCTTAGATAAGATTAGAAAACCTCGAATTTAAATCCAAAAAAAAAGAAAAAGGAATTTTTTTTAAATTATGAAAATTGGGAAATAACTCTGAACATTAAATACGGTAAAAATTGGATAAACTGTGGATGTGGATAAAAGGGAAGATGATGGATCAACAAGATGGATTGTCCTACCTGAATGTCTTGGTTCAACGTTTCGTGTTCCTTCTTCAGATCTTCCAGCTCTTGTCTGTGGCTTTCGTGCAAGGCGTGGATTTGGTTGTCCAGCAGTTTGGTCATGTCTGGAAAGGTGAAAGGTCATTAAAATACAAGGGATTTGTGTGTGTGTGTGTGTGTGTCTGTGTGTGTGTGTGTGTTATAATCAGCGGTACGGTCTTTGCTTTGTACCCGAAAGGTACCGAGTTCGATCACCTGCTGCTGCTGCGCAGTGTGGCCTTGAGCAAGTCACCACCTCGCTCTAGCTCACTTTGCGGCGCTGCACTACGATTGACTGACGTCTGGGTTATTCCAGTCTTCCCTTGGAAGAGACCCTAGAGACAAATTTCCCCTATGGGATGAATCAAAGTAATTTTATTTATTTTTGTTTATGCTAGATATAACACTACTGTAATACTAATACCTTTTAGATATAGAAATATATAATGAGTTGTTCCCCTTTACCCATTCCTTTCATTATGTATTTGAAAAAATATAATTATTGCCATTGCTTATATTAATAAGCGTGTTAGCTTTGTCCCTCTTATAACCTACCTTCCGTCACCATTAAATATCATCATCATTATCCACCACCACCATCATCATCATCACCATCATCGTCGTCATCATCATCATCACCACCACCACCATCATCATCATCTTCATAATCATCACGATTGCCATCATCATCATCTACATCATCATCTTCATCATCACCATCATCGTCATCATCATCATCATCATCATCATCAGCTTTATCATCGTCATCATTGATAATTAAGAGAATTTACCATTCTTCAGCTCATCATAAGATGACTTCTGTTGGTCTAACTCTTGTTGCAGCTTGATCAGTTTTTGCTGAAGGAGATATAAATAAATAAATAAATAAATAAATAAATAAATAAATAAATAAATAAATAAATAAATAAATAAATAAAAACATGAATCAGATTTACAATGTTTTTCTCCTCTGGACACACTTTTATATATGCTCGTCGGAGAAGTACATTTCATAAGGGCATCCACCATTGTTCCGATAAATTAGAACCAGTTACTACTAAGTTACCATGCGTCATTATGAAGGAAGTGACGTCACGACTGTTGAGCCCTATTGGGATGGCCATCCCCATGACCTTAACTCACTCAATCCTAGAGATTTTTGCTACTTTTCAAAATTGGAAAAAAAATGTATTAAAAAATGAGCATGTACATAGATAGTTTTATTCAACTATCATTAATTAACATGTAAAAACTAAAAACATTAGCTTTGATACTACGCCTGTAATTTGTCTCAGACAAATGTAATAATAAATAGGCATGGGGTAAAAGTAACCCGGGTAAACTATGGATATAGTCGGTGTTAGGGTCGAGTGAGTTAAAATCAAAGGGTGGATGTTATATATCTACACGTAATCTTATTTTTATAAACCCCTTATTGTAATAATTTTTTGTTTAACATAATGATACTTTATGGAGTATAACTACGACCTGTATAAGGGGGACAGACAAAAGGGGGGGGGGGGAGGGAAGGGGAGTGAGCACTCGGCATTAGGTCTTTGCTTTATACCCAAAAGATACGGAGTCCGAATACAACTGCCCTTCATGGCCCTAATTAAGTTTGTGGCACTGCATTGCGGCTGACGCGTGGGTTATTGCAGACTTCACTTAAAGATAAATGTCCCACATGGGATGAATGAAGCGAATTTATTATTAATTATTTATTACAAAAATAAATTCGAATTTTTCCCGCTAAAGCTTAGTCTAACCTTAAAGAAAATGAAGAATTTTTTATTGTAGATGGAAGAAAAAGAAAGAATGTTTTGTAAAACATTACGATGAAATGTGACAATGTAAACAAAGAAAATCAAATAATTTTGTAAAGAATCACGTAAAGCTTAAAATCGAACAGTTCTGTAAATGATCACATAAAGCTTGAAATCGAACAGTTCTGTAAATGATCGCATAAAGCTTAAAATCTAACAGTTCTGTAAATGATCACATAAAGCTTAAAATCACATAAAACTTAAAATCTAACAGTTCTGTAAAGAATCATGTAAAGCTTTAGACATTTATCTAAATTCTAATCTTTACAATGAAATTCATACAATTTACACAAAATCAAATCATCAAACTCAAACACACACAAACACATTTCCTGTAAATCATCCCTCTGTTATGTACTGTTTTATTTGGAATATAATACAATGGTTTGTAAAGATTTGAGTGTATTCCTCTTAGCGGAATTCTGTGCATAGGTCTGGATGAGACATTTAGGTGATCTCAAAATAAGTACACTGATAGTGTGCTCTTGGAATCTACACATGTTCCCTATTTGTACCATTCCCCTTTGTTTTACTTTTACTCGTGTGCTTTCAATTGCAAATCTATAATTTTTTTGACTATCCGAAGAGTCTCTGCAATGACAGAATTTATAATTGTAAGACATGGAACGAGATTTTAAAAAAAAGTTAGCTCAGGATAAAGAAGGATGGAAACTGTTTGTTTGTGGCCTAAACCCTGACCCAGGGTGAAAAAGGCAATGATGATGATGATGATATAGAAGGATGGAAACTATTTGTCTGTGGCCTATACCCTGACCCAGGGTGAAAAAAGTCAATGATGATTGTTTTCTTTCTTTTTATTTGTGCTGAAATGACCTAAATGTGTTGTGTGTCGAAAGCGCTTAAAAACCCTTAATCACACACACAAAGCAAACATTTCTCACATTGCGACAAAGCTTCAACACAGAACTGGAAGGCTGCATCCAGCTTCAGCCTCCTTTAACTCTCTCCTTACCAGCCATTTGTGACCATCCGTCTCAAAACGGTATTATGTCGGGATGATATAGACCCCAAAAAGTGAATTTAGAGATAGAATGATGAGAAATTGGAGCTTAGAAGTTTTTGTAAAGCAAAAAATAGTATTTATACTCCAGCATGACGTAGAGAAATTAAACCAAAGTTGGATATTTGTGGCTATAAATTGAATTTCCCTCAACGAGTGGATCCCGACATAATACCGCTTTGAGACGGTGGGTAACATTTTTAGTATTTTCCCAAATTGGCAGGCTTATCCAGCAGAAAAAATATTTAAAAAAAAAAACTCAATCTCTCTAAAAAACAATTTTATGTTCTTATTAATTAAACAAAGATCATTCTTCAAAGTTTGTGATGTACAAAATAAATCTGAATTTTTAAAAATGTATTTTGTGTCGTAACAAATGTGACGATTTTGCTGCAGGTTGTAAGGAGGGGGTTAACTCTCTCCTTACCAGCCATTTTCAGCCATTTTCCCCAAAACTTCACACCAAACTAACACAAAAATATATTTTTTTATCACTCAGACACAATAGCAGTAAAGTTCTTGCCATACATAATATATATGGCAAGCACTGTAAAACCCATAAAAACAATTAAACAAACCTTGTATTTCCCAATTTTTCTGTTCTCTATCTATGTTCCATTGATTTTGGATAGCGTCAAACTTTGCTTACCACTTACCTTACCAGCCATTTTCAGGATTTTCCCCAAAACTTCACACCTAACTAACACAACATTAAATTTTTTATCACTCAGACATAATAGCAGTAGAATTTTCGCGATACATAACTTCTTAAGTCAAATCATCCTCTACAACACACACTGTGTTAATTTTCTTTAAATTTTATGATGTACAAGAGAAATTTGAATAAGAAAAAGTGTTAGTTGTATCGTAACAAATGTGACGATTTTTCTATAGTTGGTAAGGAGAGAGTTTAAAGAGGAGGTCTTTTGGCGAAATAAGCTGGATACGTAGATGTTGCTGAAACTTAAAATATGAAGCGTGCCTGCAGATGCTGGGAAATGTAAATGTTGCTGTTCGAAGCTCGAAGGAATAAATACAATGTGAAATTGAATGCAAGCTTCAATTTAATAAACAAAAACAAATAAAATGGACGTTTCGGGTTTCACCTTTAAAAACAGTTTTGAACATAAGCTTCGATTTAATATAAGAAAACAGATAAAATGGGTGTTTCGGGTTTCCCCTTTATCAACAAAATGTTGATAAAAGGGGAAACCCGAAACGTCCATTTTATCTGTTTTCGTATATTAATTTGAAGCTTACATTCAATTCCACATTGTTATTTATTGCTGCAGATGCTGCGCCTTATGTCATGCTTGGTAAACATAATACGTATTATCAAAATATTTACCCTGCTTGTATCATTGTAGCAATCATAACATGTTTACATTTTACTATGAGTTAAAATATATTGAATGATTCACCATAGACGTGTAATTAGAATAATAATAAAAAAAAGATAAGAAAAAAGCCTTGCGCCCTTTTCAAGTTTGTTGTCTCTCTCTCTCTCTCTCTCTCTCTCTCTCTCTCTCTCTCTCTCTCTCTCTCTCTCTCTCTCTCTCTCTCATATTATATATATATATATATATATATATATATATATATATATATATATATATATTATATATATATATATAAACGTTAAAGCAATTGATGTTAATCACTTCTGTAACATCTGAATGAAAATATTTCAAAATCACATCTAGTGCAAATTAAAAGTTAGAATAGAAATAACTAAAATCCAAAACCAAACCAACACAATCGTGTGCTAAATGAATCAATCTAACTAAAATCCAATGCCAAATCAACACACTTTTGTGCTAAAAACCAACACACTCGTGTGCTAAATCAATCAATCTAATGATTAAACAAAAGACTTAATTAAAACAAAATAATCAACAAAAATATAGTAAAATTTCTATAAAGGATGTTGTCTATTGTCTAAGTTTCCGTTATGTAGATTATTTTTCTATGTAAGAGTGTCTTAGGTATGTTTTGTGTGTGACTGTAATTGCAGCATTGATATCTGTCTGTATTGAAAAGACACCTTGAACTGTTTGTACATGGAATATGCACGGTATAAATGATTTACATTGACATTCTTCTTCTTCTTCAAGTACCAAGTCTGTGCCAGACATTGGTGATCATGGCACGCCATTCATCTCTCTGATCAGATAACCTCAGAAAACTAATATTATTACTCTTCTCTTTCTTTGTCACCCAGCAGTTCAAACTATTCAAATATGATTATCTTGGTCTACCTTTACTCTTTTTACATTGACATTATCATTACTATTATATAGTCTGAAATATCTTGTATCAAAATGTGACCAGCCACGAAACCAGGGGTGACAATATCCTCGGAGTCCAATCTTACATTGCACCCTTGGGGAAGATGCCCAACTTAACTCAAAAGCCCATTTATTCCTTATACAACCCAGGTAAGAATAAGTACCCGTTTATCTTAGACAGTGAAAGAAATATATACATATAATGTTATAAGAGCATTTGCACAAAATGATGACTAACAGGCCAGACGTACTGCATGAAATGAACCTTGGGTTTTCATTGTAATGTAATGTAATAATTATATAGCGGACAGAATCCATAAAGCGTTCTAAGACGCTACACATAAAAAGACAACAGGTAACACAAAATACAAATACTATTTTCTGAATAGGAATGTTTTCAAAAGCTTCATGTGGCCTGTTGTTGATTTACCTCTTTCCTTATCGATGATTTTCAGTATTTTCCCCAAAATGGCAGGATTACCCAGCAGAAAAATGGATTTTCAAAACTCAAACAATTTCTTCTATAAAACAACTTTGTGTTCTTATTGATTAAACAAAGATCATTGTGACGTACAAAATATAATATAAGAAATATAAGAAAAAATGGATATTGTGTTGTAACAAATGTGATGGTTTTTT
>NC_088374.1:14336914-14389414 GCF_034508935.2 Berghia stephanieae
CTGCAAGTGGTAAGGAGAGGGTTAAGTAAAATGAAAAATAATATTAAAAACATAAAAAAATTTTACGAAAATAAATCCACAAATTATTTCAATCAAGCATAAGTGAGCAAAAAAGCAACGTGCCACAGTATTGTTATTTTGCGCTCAATCAAATAACTGCAGTATGGCCATTCAACAATCGACCAATCAAAAATCAGCACCTGACTCTCTTCATCCGACGACATAAATTTCATCTCTGACCTATCTTTGAGATGGTTACTCTGGGCCAAATCTACCTCCATCTTGGAGAGTTGCTGCCTCTGGGTGATTATCTTGGCTTCCTTAGCAACCAACTGTTTCTTCAACTCGTCCATTTGTTCTGCTGCTTGCTGTTGTTTTTTTTTTTTTAAAGTAACATTTGATTTGATTACATTAGAAAAGAAGATTCAATTTAAAAAAGAAAAATGAGCTTTTATATAGCGCAATATCCACTAAACATGCTCGAAGCGCTGTACTACAAGGGGTCTCTGTCCAACAGCTACATTGAACATTTAGGACAAGACATGATGCCTGTAAGGCGATATTATAATTCTTTTCGGACAGAGCCAACGCTGTTAACAGCCATGATGTACTTATTTTACACCTGGGGACGGTGAGAGAATGTGAGTAAAGAGCCTTTTTTCAAGGACTCAACTATGCGCCGAACGAGACTCATACCCAGGATCCTTCCAAGCCGAAAGCGAGTGTCATACCACAAGACCACATAGCTGCACTAAATACTTATACACTTACATAAACTAAACTTGAATTACAAGTACATGAAATCAAATGAAGAATTGTATTTAAGAGAATCAACTTATGTAAAAAAGAATTTTTGCTTCAAAAAAATTAACAAAACAAAACATGGGATTACAGAAATATAAAACACACTGTAAACTGAAGTAACTTCTTAACACTCCAGCCGTCGCCTCTTACCCCTTATTAGATATAGTAAACTATTTAAAAGTATATCTTGTAGTTTTAAATTCGAAAAAAAAAATGTTATTTAATATATTTTTTTAAAAATGAAATTGAATTGACGGAGATGGTTCAAGCAAAGTTTGTTTTCAAAAATTTCAACATGAGTTTATAATAAATATCATTAAAAATTCCTTGTGGAAAACAAAACAAAACCATAAACAGACAAACAAATCTAAAAAAAAAACGTTGAAACAGTGAAAGGAGAGAATTTTCCCCTGGGAATGAATATATATAATTCTATTGATTGTCATGCAAAGTTTTAAAGTTTTCATTGATCCCCATTGAGTAAATGAAGAGTGAATGCTCTAGAAATGCAAATTTGGCTTTCAATAACTTATATAGAGTAAATTTCCACACATAACTGTATCTGAAACTCTGAAAGCAAATGTTGTTGACAGAGGCTGAACGGAAGGGAAAGGGGACAAAGATTTGAAATAAGTGTGTATGAAGCAGTGCCAGATAAAATAGAGAGAAAAATACAAGAACAAAACATAAAAATCCTCAAAAAATTACGGTGATTATTTGAGATGTTTCTTTGTTCCTTACTTGTATTTTTCTTTCTTGCTTTGTCTAGCACTGTTTCATACCAGCATTATTCCAATATTTTTCTTACACCAGTGCTTGCACAGATGCCCAAAATCATCAGCTTGAAAAAAGGGGGACAACTTGGAATGTAGAGGAGAGGGCAGCCCTGAATTGTGTCCAATGGATGGAAGGAAGAGTGTTGTTGATGGCCTGCGCTCCTGGAGGAATAAGTCAGTAAGTTTTCGAATTACTTACTTACTTACAATGCCATCTCTTAGGTAGATATCGACTTGAAATGGTACGTCGTTCTTCTCTATTGCTTTTAGGCTACATTCATCTCTGTAGAGAGTCCACTCCAGACGTTCACGACACCATCCATCCATGTTCTTTGGTCTCCAGCCTTCATCTTTGCCCTCTAAAATATCTTTCACAACGGAGTTGTGTCTTTTTACAAGGCCAACATATTTCAATTTTCTTGATTTTATTGTGTGGAGCAAGATTGATTCAATTCCTATGATATCCCACATTTCTTGGTTGCTTTTTGTTTGGTCTTTCCAGCTTACTTTTTTAAAGGCATCTAAATATCCACATTTCAAATACTTCTTTATCTCTTTCAAAAACTTTATCTAGGGTCGACTTTTCTGAATGATAAAGCAAATAACGAGTGAACATAGCATTTCAGAACGACCGAGTCTGGAACTGAATTTTAAATTGACTTGTGCCTCCTGGCTCCTGGCGGAGCATAGGGCCTCCTTAGCACTCTCCCATCATCTTCTTTTGTCCTTGGAACAGATCTTTGCCTCAATCCAGGTAAGATTGGAGATGCAAAAATCTTGGTAAAGGCTTCTCCTCCAAGTCTGTTTTGGACGACCCCGTTTCCTCTTGCCCTGTGGGTTCCATTCAAGAGCCTGCTTGGTTGACTTTTTGAGTTTTGAATTAAAACTTATTTACTTACTTACTTATCCGAACCAGCGACCACCTGAGCTCTAGCCCTTCGGTCTTGTGCCATGACGTAGAAGTTAGACGTCTTTTGTAGTTGTTCCAGGTGACTATAAAGTGTTTTGAATTAAAACAAATTAAATTCTCCCTGTCTTTTCATTTTAAAATAACATTTTTTTTTTTTACCTTTCCAAGTTCAGCAGCCGTCCGGTATTTCTGCAGTTCCAAGTTTTTCATGTCCATCATCTTCTGTACGTTTTGGACTTTTTCTTCTCTGTCATCGAGATCTGAAATATCCGACAAAGAAAAACAATGTCATGTACGATGAAACTTCATTCTAAATCCCATTTTTATAGCTCAATTTGGGGTACTGATAGCTCAGTTGGTAGAGCACTCACTTCACATACAAAGAGACCAAGATCGATCCTGGTTGAGGTCAAGATTATTTTTTTGACTCTCCTTTACACCCAGCAGTGAATGGGTAGCTGAGTCTGTTAGATTTTGTACCCTGTGATAGACTAGCATCCTTGCACAATATAGCACACGTGTGTCTATGTGGTCTAGTGATATGACACTCGCTTTCGGATCGGAAGGTCCTGGGTTCGAGCCTCGCACTCAACGCATAGTTGAGTCATTGGAATAGGCGCTTTACTCACATTCTCTCACCGTACTCAGGTGTAAAATCAGTACCTGGCCGTTAGCAGCGGTGTCTTTGTCTGTAAAAAATTGTACTATCGCCTAACAGGCGGCATGTCCCGTCCTACATGTTAAACGTTGCTGTTGACCAGGGACCCCTTGTAAAGCGCTTTGAGCACATTTAGTGGATATTGCCCTATATAAAGCTCAATTATTGTTTTAGCACACAATTGCTATTGTCTGTAACATGCTATAGAAACCGGAATAAATTATAGCTCTATAGCCCTAATGACTCTTAAGGACTACAACTAATAGCTCAATTGGTTGAGCACTCGCGTCACATGCAAAGGGGCCGAGAGCCGAGATTGATTTCGGGTGAAGTCGAAATTCGAAATTTATTTCGACCCACCTATTCTCATAGAGTAGATAGAGTAGTTGGGTCTGCAAGATCTGGTGGAAAGTACTTTGTGATAGACTGCCATCTTATCCAAAAGGTAGCAAGCAATTGTTATTTCCACATTATAGAAACTGGATTAAACTCAAACTCAGAATAATTCAGACTCAAAACCCTTCTCCAAATCTTAATTTTAAGGAGGGTACAGATTTTCGCAAACAGGTGCATGCGTAAGCTACTCAGAATAAAATGGATGGATAGAATAAAAAATGAAGAAGTATGGAAAAGAACACAGTAGAAACCAGTGGGAGAGGATATAGGAAGAAGACGATGGAAGTGGATTGGACACACGCTTAGAACGAACGACTCCACTATAACAAAGAAAGTATTGGACTGGAACCCTCAGGGCAGAAGATCAAGGGGAAGGCCACGAGGAACATGGAGAAGAATTAAAGAAGCTGATATACAGAGAAGTGGTAAGACCTGAAATGAGATTAAAAAGATAGCTCAGGATAGAGAAGGATGGAAACTGTTTGTCTGTGGCCTTTACCCTGACCCAGGGTGAAAAAGGCAATGATGATGATGAATTTTAAAAATTACAATAAATAGCACGAGGAGATTCAACAAACAGTCACACACAAGTTGATATAAAAAATAAAAAAATTTAAAAAAAAAGCTTTTATATAGCGCAATATCCACTAAATGTGCTCAAAGCGCTTTACAAGGGGTCCCTGGTCAACAGCAGCATTTAACATGTAGGACGGGACACAACGCCTGTTAGGCGATATTACAATTTTTCGGACAAAGACAACGCTGTTAAAGGCCAGGTACTCATTTTACAGTGAGAGAA
The DNA here is from genome assembly GCF_034508935.2 of Berghia stephanieae. Classification (NCBI taxonomy): domain Eukaryota; kingdom Metazoa; phylum Mollusca; class Gastropoda; order Nudibranchia; family Aeolidiidae; genus Berghia; species Berghia stephanieae. The sequence continues at coordinate 14,341,258 of NC_088374.1, forward strand.
TAAAGAGTCTTTTCCAAGGACTCAACTATACATGTGCCGAGGGCGAGGCTCGAACCCAGGACCTTCCGATCCGAAAGCAAGCCAGTGATAAAACGAAGGATAAACACCAAAAAAAAAAACCACAATAATATCCAGAACAAATGACACACGTCAGCCGATAAGACACTCGCTTTCGGATCGGAAGGACTTGGGTTTGAGCCTCGCTCGCTCGGCGCATAGTTGAGTGCTTGGAGAAGGCTCTTTACTCACATTCCCTCACCGTACTCAGGTGTAAAATGACTACCCGGGCTGCTATAGCATTGTCTCTGTCAGAAATAAATAAATCTCATGTCGCTAATTAGGCGTCCTATCTTGTCTTACATGTGCGGCTATGTGGTCTAGTGGTATGACACTCGTTTTCGGATAGGAAGGTCCTGGGTTCGAGCCTCGTGCTCGGCGCATAGTTGAGTATTTGGAAAAGGCTCTTTATTCAAATTCTCTCACCATACTCAGGTGTAAAATTAGTACCTGGCCGTTAACAGCGTTGTCTTTGTCCGGAAAATTGTAATATCGCCTAACAGGCATCATGTCCTGTCCTATATGTTAAATGTTGTTGTTGACCAGGGACCCTTGTAATGCGCTTTGAGCACATTTAGTGGATATTGCACTATATAAGGCTCAATTTTCAATTTTCTATAGCATTGTCTCTGTCAGAAATAAATAAATCTAATGTCGCTAATTAGGAGTCCTATCTTGTCCTATATGTTATGTGTGTAGCTGTTGGCTAGAGACTCCTTGTAAACAACAAGAGATGAAGTGAGTAGGAAAGTGCCAGAAGACAATAGAGAATAAAAATTTCGTGGCGGTGATGGGGGTTTGAACCCGCGACCTTACTGGTATGACAACTCCGCCTGGCCGGAGAAGGCGTGACTCTACCGTATGAGCTATCCACCATCCCTAATAAAGCGCTTTGAGTATGTTAAGTAACGCCAGGATATACTGGATATCCTCAAACCGCCTCTTAACTGGACATGGCAGAACTGCATCAAATTGTGCAGATGGAAACTTGGGAACAGTGATACCTGCCAGAAATGTCAGGCAGCCGCAGAGACCAACGATCACATCGTCCTCCATTGTCCAGTCACTAAACTTGAAGGTGGCTACGAAACCATCCTTAGGGCGGAGGAAAACTTTAGAAGCTGGGTTGACGAAATACATTTAGAGGTGTACCATACACTACTACTACTACTACTAGTATGTTAAGTGGATATTGCTTTATATAAATGCTTAAGTATGCATGGTAAGGAAGAAGGGAGAGAAAAGAGAAAGAATGATGGAAAGAGAGGATTTTACCGGCTTGAAGAGACAGGAGCTTTTCACTCAGGGCCCCGACTTCATCTTTGGCTTGTTGTAAAGCTTTCTCAATCTTCTTTCTACCCCTGTAGACAGAAAGAATAATGAAGATGATGATGATGAAGATGATTATAATGATAATGATTGTGCAAGTAATAATAAAAGTAATGATAATAATAAAGATAGAGATAACGATAATGATGATGATGATGATGATGATGATGATGATGATGATGATGATGATGATGATGATGATAATCATTATGAAGATGATAATGATGATGATGACATTAACAAAAGTATTATCAATAATAACAATAGCAACATTTACATTTATTAAAATTATTTCAGCAATAATGACAGAGAACTACATATTTAAGTACAAACTGATCATCAACTTCATTAAATTAATGATTACATATAATAGCTTGCAAAAACTATCAACAACAATAATTAACATTATTCCGTATAGGCCACATTAAATTTTTGCCTACAAGCACAAAATCATTGGTAAATTTAAAAATCATAAAATTAATTTTTACAGATTAAAAAAAAAATTACAGTTGCAGTTCAATTTTTTAAAAAATAAAATAAAAATAAAATTTCCTTTATTCATCCCATAGGGGACATTTGTCTTGAGGGTCTATTCCAGGGGAAAACTGGAATAACCCAGGAGTCAGCGTCAGCCGCAGTGCAGCGCCTCAAACTGAGCTAGGGCGAGGTGACTTGCTCAAGGCCACACAGTGTGTAGCGGTATTCGAACTCAGTACACACTACACAAACAAGACACAAATTTATTTTTTTTTCACCAGGAGTGAAACTTGAATAATACATGATGTGAATGAAAATGTTCTGTATATTAAAAAGGTGTATTTTTATTCACTATATAAAACAACGGGGGATTTTGGTGGGTAGGTGGTGGGAAGGGGAAAATGTGAATATTTTTGTCAGAGAGTTGGTGGAAGAAGTAGAAACAAAATTTAATATATACATTTGAGCTTTATATAGCGCAATATCCACTAAATGTGCTCAACGCGCTTTACAAGGGGTCCCTGGTCAACAGCAACATTTAACATGTAGGACGGGACATGCCGCCTGTTAGGCGATATTACAATTTTTCGGACAAAGACAACGCTGTTAACAGCCAGGTACTCATTTTACACCTGAGTACGGTGAAAGAATGTGAGTAAAGAGCCTTTTCCAAGGACTCAACTATGCGCCAAGCGCGAGGCTCGAACCCAGGACCTTCCGATCCGAAAGTGAGTGTCATACCACTAGACCACATACTAATTTTAACCTTTTCCTTTCCGGCCATTTTCAGAATTTTCCCCAATCCACCCAACACAAAAATAGATTTTTCTTACTCAAACAGGAAAGCAAAAATTGAATTCTAAACATAATATTATTATTATTAAGCAAATTGAGCCCTATAAACAATTTCAAGGTTTTATAGCGATAACAAAAACAAATTATTCAAATTTTGTGATGTAAAATTGAAATCAGAATGAGAAATTATTGGTTTTATCATGATGAATGTGACGATTTTTCTATGGTTGGTAAGGAAAGAGATAAAGAATCAAGTATGTATATATAATACCTGAAAACAAACAATAATAAATGATTTAGGTCCTTACTGACATAACAATGTCTATTTCAAACAATGTGGTCTAGTGGTAAGACAATTCCTTCCAAATCGGAAGGCCCTGGGTTCGAGTCCCGCTCCACGCGGTGCAGAGTTGAGTCCTTGGAAAAGGCTCTTTACTCACATTTTCTCAACATACTCAGGTGTAAAATTAGTACCATGCCGTTAACAGCCTTGTCTTGATCGAAAAAAAAAAATGTAATTTGGCCTAACAGGCATCATGTCTCGTCCTACATGTTAAATGTTGCTGTTGGCTAGAAACCCTTTGAAAAGTGCTTGGAGCATGTTTAGTGGATAACGCGCTATATAAAAGCTCAATTTTTTAAAAATAGATTAATGAACAAGTAAGGAAGAAATCCCTAGCAATGGACAGTGATATATCTATATAGTCAATTGTACAAGTATTTTCCCCAAAACTTCACACCCAACTAACACAAAAATATATTTTTTATCACTCAAACACAATAGCAGTAATTTCTTGCAATACATAATTTCTTTATCAAAACATGCTCTACAATGCACCGTTAATTTTCTTTAAATGTTGTGATGTACAAAAGAAATTTGAATAAGTAAAATGTTGGTTGTATCGGAACGGATGTGACGATTTTCCTATAGTTGGTAAGGAGAGGGTTAAGCATCATCTGGACAGAGCATCCGTCATTCTCTAAAAGGACCACAGGAATCCTACTTGTCTATAGTCAAGAGAAGAAAATGGTTTTGGTTTGGCCATGTGTTTTTTGTGGCTACATGGTCCAGTGGTATGACACTCGTTTTCAGATCGGAATGTCCTGGATTTGAGCCTCACTCACTCGGCGCATAATTGAGTCCTTGGAAAGGCTCTTTACTCGGGTGTAAAAATGGGTACATGGTCGTTAACAGCGTTGTCTCTATCCGAAAAATATTGCAACATAGCCTAACAGATGTCATGTCCTGTCCTACATGTTAAGTGTTGCTGTTGGCCAGGGACCCCTTGTAAAGCACTTTGAGCGCACTTAGTTGACATTGTTCTATATTAAAGCTCATTTTTTTTTAATTTTTAAAAAATACAACATTGGCAAAAAACATTATGTATGGGGGGGGGGGGGGGGGGGGTGCCTTGGAGGGAGGCAGAAGGAGAGGATGGCAAACAAAATGTTGGATGGACAATGTATAGGAATGGACAAGGACGGACGGACATCCCAACATTAATGACGAAAGCTGATTGTTTTTGTTTGTTTTAAAGGGTTTTACAGCACTTGCAACACATTAAGGTCATATCAGCTCCAGTAAAAAGGAAGATAATGGGATAGTGAAAAGCTCTAGAATTACAATTAAAGCAACCAAGAAAAGTTAGGACAAAGGGGAATTGGTTCAAATAGGGAACAGATGTAGATTCCAAGAGCACACTATCAAAGTACTTAGTTTGAGATCACCTAAAAGTCTCATCCAGACACAAGCACTAAGAGGAATACACTCAAATGTTTACCAATCATATAATTTAATATGTAAACTAAACATAATACAATGCATAACAGTAAGATGATTTACAAGGAAAAAAATATCATCTCCCAAAACTATAACCATACATTCGACTGATTCCCTCCCAGCCAAGGAACGCCGGCAAGGATCAGGACAAAACTAAGTAATCTCATTCCAAGACGAAAGCTGAGGACAGATCTGGACGAAAGGCCCTAAATGTAAAATCAACTCTCATGTTTTCTCAACGGGATAAGGTGTGAGGTGTAAGGTGATATATTATTCTCGAATGGATTTACCAGGTAATGACACAAGGCCATAATTTCATATAGAAATTATTTCCCATGTATCTGATCTATGATTTCAAACAATAAATGATTTATAGTTCAAGACTAACAAAGATAGAATCATGTAATAGTTTTGTTATTATTCAAAACACAATTTTGATAATAAAAAAGGAAGAATTTGTGATAAAAATAGATAAGAACTGATTTAAAATTAGAAAAAAACATAAAACAACCCAAACAAGAAAAAACAACAATAAAAACACAAACAAACCAAAAGAAAAAAAGAAAAGAAATAAAACGAAAAACATTAAAAAAAAAAAAAATTAAATGTGCAAAAAAGAGGATGAAAGACAAGCATTTTAAAAAGAAAACAAACAAGAAATAAAAGATCAAGAGAACAAATTAAAAAATCCTGAAATGGAGAATTAGAAAAAAAAGAAAAAAAAAGAAAAGAGAAATAAAACAAAAAATGAAAAGGGAAACAAACCATATAGGTGTTTTTTCTTCTTCTTTTTTTTTCTTGTCAATATGATAAAAAATAAAAATGCACTCGGAACTTTCATTGGAGTTTCTTAATATACTAATATTGCTGCGGCATTAGACAAGATGCCACCGCCCCTCACCTCCTTTTTAAAAAAATTTTTTTACAATGTCAAATCAGAATAGGTAAGTCAGTATGTTTTAACTCCCTCCTTACTAACCATATTCCGGACTTTCCCAACATGCCATACTCACAAATCATTAAAATAGATTTTAAAAACTCTTATTCAAAACGAATAAAATCATACTTTTAATAATGTTGCTCAGCTATACAAGCTCTACAGAACATTGTTAAATTCTATATCAAAAACAATAATATTTCTGCAAATTTACGGAAATTTTGTGACGTACAAAAAAAATATCTGAAAGAGAATAAATAATGCTGGTTGCATCGATCGTAACGAATGTGACGATTTTCCCCATAGTTGGTAAGGAGAGGGTTAAAAGGAGAAGGTAGAAGAAGAATAAGAAAACAAACATTTTTAAAAACAACATTTAATTTGTGCACCACGTCCTCAAATTCAGTGCTCATGTGACTTTAGAGTGGGTGAAATACGCAATTCAAATTCTTTTTTTTTTTTTTTTAAAGATAAGAAACACAAAAGAAAACAACGATATCATCAAAATGAAGGGGAAAAAAAATGAAGACCACAAGTGGAAAAAAGGGGCACATGTCACAAAATAAAATTTGAAGAGTTATGCCCCTTAGCTTATCGTTCATTTGTCAAAGTTTTTTTGTTTTTTTTTTCAGTATCTGTCTTCATTTAATAAACTACATGTCTCATTCGTCCTTAGTGTTTCATTCATCGCATTTTGTTGGTAAAGGGGAAACACAAAACGTCCACAGTATCCGTCTTCGTTTGATAAATTTGAGCTTTCATTTCAATACTTATCGTTATTTTTTCCAAAGTGAAATATGAAAAAATGCGAATTTACTCAAGAACGGCACCATTATCATGACAAAGAGAAGAAAATAAACAAAAACAAACAAACCAACCAATACAAGACTAAAAGATTTTCATAATTTAAAATTGTGTTTTCTCAAATCAGAGTCAAGAGTGACAGGAGGCAGGAAATAAAATTAACAAAGCGACTATTTCTCTGGAGAGAGTGAGCAGATATGACTCATATATAAGGGAACAACACAAAATCTCGACGAAATGTGATATTTTGTAAATTTACATCTTTGTGTTTGTTTTTTGTCTCCTGACAAAGGCCAAGGGCCGAAACGTTGTTTGTTTTGTGTTGTTCCCTTACATATAGGTTTTACTGGCTCATTTAGACACCTCTAGCTTTGGTTTTACGACTATTTCTTTGAATGCTCGGGAAAATAAACTTGATCTCTATTTTTCCGAACGGTTTTTCCGTTCTCAAGATATTTTTAGTTATTTGCGAGAGTGTCTGTGTGAATAATGAATGTGTATACATCGTTTTTGGATTGTCTTTTGCCAGTGCTTGGGCGCTCTGTCTTTTATTCCCAACTTTCTGTTAAGACTTCTATCTTGATTTGTGCTTTCCTGTCTTCCAGATTTAGATCTTGAACCGTTACAACAGATTTTATAAAAGTGTGAAAATGTGACAATATATTTTGAAAAGGCCTAAATGACCAAGTGAAATTTACACCTCGGTGATATTCAACAAAACAAGAGGAAGTCATCCAAGTATACGGTTCCCCACTCAAGAGTGGATGCACATTTGTACTCGTTCATACCATCGACACTAAGACAGTGGAATAGTCTCACAACTCCAATGAAAGAAAAATACTGTGGTCTGTGGAATCTTCATAATTTGAAGTTTCAGATTTAACAGGAAGAAGAAGAAGAAGAAGAAGAAGAAGAAGAAGAAGAAGAAGAAGAAGAAGAAGAAGAAGAAGAAGAAGAAGAAGAAGAAGAAGAAGAAGAAGAAGAAGAAGAAGAAGAAGAAGAAAGAAGAAGAAGAAGAAGAAGAAAGAAGAAGAAGAAGAAGAAGAAGAAGAAGAAGAAGAAGAAGAAGAAGAAGAAGAAGAAGAAGAAGAAGAAGAAGAAGAAGAAGAAGAAGAAGAAGAAGAAGAAGAAGAAGAAGAAGAAAGAAGAAGAAGAAGAAGAAGAAGAAGAAGAAGAAGAAGAAGAAGAAGAAGAAGAAGAAGAAGAAGAAGAAGAAGAAGAAGAAGAAGAAGAAGAAGAAGAGAAGAAGAAGAAGAAGAAGAGAGAAGAAGAAGAAGAAGAAGAAGAAGAAGAAGAAGAAGAAGAAGAAGAAGAAGAAGAAGAAGAGAAGAAGAAGAAGAAGAAGAGAAGAAGAAGAAGAAAGATAGAAGAAGAAGAAGAAGAAGAAGAAGAAGAAGAAGAAGAAGAAGAAGAAAGAAGAAGAAGAGAAGAAGAAGAAGAAGAAGAAGAAGAAGAAAGAAGAAGAAGAAGAAGAAGAAGAAGAAGAAAAGAAGAAGAAGAAGAAGAAGAAGAAGAAGAAGAAGAAGAAGAAGAAGAAGAAGAAAAGAAGAAGAAGAAGAAGAAGAAGAAGAAGAAGAAGAAGAAGAAGAAGAAAGAAGAAGAAGAAGAAGAAAAGAAGAAGAAGAAGAAGAAGAAGAAGAAGAAGAAGAAGAAGAAGAAGAAGAAGAAGAAGAAGAAGAAGAAGAAGAAGAAGAAGAAGAAGAAGAAGAAGAAGAAGAAGAAGAAAAAGAAGAAGAAGAAGAAGAAGAAGAAGAAGAAGAAGAAGAAGAAGAAGAAGAAGAAGAAGAAGAAGAAGAAGAAGAGAAGAAGAAGAAGAGAAGAAGAAGAAGAAGAAGACACTAAGACAGTGAAAGAAGATATGAAAGAAAAAAGGCGGAACAAGATAGAAGAGAAGACAGAGAAGAAGAAGAAGAAGAAGAAGAAGAAGAAAGAAGAAGAAGAAGAAGAAGAAGAAGAAGAAGAAGAAGAAGAAGAAGAAGAAGAAGAAGAGAAGGAGAAGAAGAAGAAGAAGAAGAAGAAGAAGAAGAAGAAGAAGAAGAAGAAGAAGAAGAAGAAGAAAAAGAAGAGAAGAAGAAGAAGAAGAAGAAGAAGAAGAAGAAGAAGAAGAAGAAGAAGAAGAAGAAGAAAAGAAGAAGAAGAAGAAGAAGAAAAGAAAGAAGAAGAAGAAGAAGAAGAAGAAGAAGAAGAAGAAGAAGAAGAAGAAGAAGAAGAAGAAGAAGAAGAAGAAGAAGAAAAGAAGAGAAGAAGAAGAAGAAGAAGAAGAAGAGAAGAAGAAGAAGAAGAAGAAGAAGAAGAAGAAGAAGAAGAAGAAGAAGAAGAAGAAGAAGAAAAGAAGAAGAAGAAGAAGAAGAAGAAAAGAAGAAGAAGAAGAAGAAGAAGAAGAAGAAGAAGAAGAAGAAGAAGAAGAAGAAGAAGAAGAAGAAGAAGAAAAGAAGAAGAAGAAGAAGAAGAAGAAGAAGAAGAAGAACAAGAAGAAGAAGAACAAGAACAAGAAGAAGAAGAAGAAGAACAAGAAGAATAAGATGTGTCTTTTTCCCCCTGTGGTCTTTTAATATCATTCAACTTTCTCTAAGTCAGTGCAGGTGTTGTGTCACGCATGATTCTATATATATAAAAAAGAAGACGTCATAAATAAATAGGTAAAAGGTACAACACAGCACACGATGAGTGAGGCAAGTCAAGTTCTTACTTCAACTCTCCCCCTCCCCCTCTGCAAAGAATGAAAACCAAAAAAAAGCAACAAATTCAAATCACTAAGGATGAAAGAATGTAAACAAACTAATATCATTAAGAAATTAAGGAGCAGGAATCGGTGTGAGATAAAAAAACAAAAACAAACTGAACAAGTGTGTATGAAAGGTCCAGACAAAGCAAGAAAGAAAAATACAAGAAAAAAAAAACCATCCCAAAAATATAGTCGACCTTTTTTTGGGGATGGTTTTTTTTTCTTTTTTTTTTCTTGTATTTTTCTTTCTTGCTTTGTGTGGCACCATTCATACACACTTGTTCAGTTCTTTAAACTAATATCATTATAACAGTATATAGCACTTGTATAGCGCATAACCATAACTAGGTCGCGTTCCATGCACTTAAATGAGGTAATATCAAACATGTGTGGCATATTCTCAGGAAAAGTTATTTCAAAATATTTAGTCTTCAATCCATTATAATGTGCGAGATGTTATCCTGAACTTTACCCTTTATAGAATGTGCTTGATTTCACTCGCATGGTATCATCAAGATATCTTTTGACTTAGAATTAATTCTTTTTAAAATAGAGACTTTCAGAAGAAGAAAACAGATGAATTCTTACTTGTTGCTGGCTTTTTTCTCAGCCAGGGATGCCATGTAATCCACCATCTCACGGTTCAGCTCGGCCAATCTGACGGTCAAATCATGAGCGTGGTTCAGGGACTCTTCTACTGTATCCGTCACCTGTGGGTGGTAGGCAAAAGGTTGAGGGGTTGAATATTAAACAAGATAAATGATAGGTATATATACAGGGTCTTACCACTTCTCTGTATATCAGCTTCTTTAATTCAGAGAAGTGGTAAGACCTGGAATGAGATTAAAAAGATAGCTCACGATAGAGAAGGAAGGAAACTGTTTGTCCATGGCCTATACCCTGACCCAGGGTGAAAAAGGCAATGATGATGATGATATATACAGGGTGATCATTCTATGACACAGACCATGAAGAATCAGAAAATCAATAAATTTGCCTTAATCGCTATAGTAAATCATAACTGATAACTGATAACCGACCGAATCAAACAAGTAAACAATTCGAGTTAACGAACGTTGTTTGTACATCGACGTCATGTCTTTAAAAATCTTTTATGTTACAGTATATACAAATAAATACATATAACCATTATTTCAAAAGGTCAAAATACCAAACACAGAATGTTTTGGGCTCAAATCCCTTCTTTAGCCAATATCAAAAACAGTAAAAATATCACAGCGGAACTTCAGTATGACAGTGAAGGTGGGACCAGCCTAAAACCTCTGTTAAAAAATCAAGTCCTGTTAAAGCCGAATTTCAATGAAAATAACCCAAATGGTCTCTCTCTCTCTCTCTCTGTCTCTCTCTCTCTCTCTCTCTCTCTCTCTCTCTCTCTCTCTCTCTCTCTCTCAAAATTCAATTCACCAACACCAAGGTACAAAATGAAATCCCCCCCTCCCTCCTTCCCCCCCAACTCACACACATACAAAAACACAAAAAATTAAGAAATTATGGAGCAGGCACTGGTGTAAGATAAAGAACCAAACAAGTATGTATGAAAGGTGTCAGACAAAGCAAGAAAGAAAAATACAAAAGAAAAAAAACCCATCCCAAAAATTCAGTCGACCTCGACTGGGGATCGAACCTCAGACCTTCTGTTTACCGGTCAGATGTGCTACCATTACATACACCACAATTTTAATACCTATATTCTTCACAAGGGTACATATTTTATGCTGTGAACCCCTACATGCATCAAACAACACATACTTTAACACGAGAGGATGAGGAGGAAGACATTACAAACACAAAAACACACACACACATATCACCCCTCCTCCGACCAAAGGGTCAGGGTTTGTTTGACAAATCAAATAAAACGAATTTTCTCACCTCATCGAGGTCAATGTCCGGTGTTGTGGGAAACCAATCTTCCTCGTCGATATTTTTGGAATTTTCCATAAAAAACTGAAATAAAAAGGGAGGTCATAGATCAAAGATTAAACAAACTCATTATGCATAAATAAATATATAAATATATAAATTTAAAAATTTTATTTTTTAACACAACAAATAAAACTTCAACTTGAAACTTGAGCGTATATATGGCACAATATCCACTCAACAAATTCAAAGCAGTTTACAAGGGATCCCTCACCAACAGCAACATTTAACATGTAGGACAAGACACGACGCCTGTTAGGTAAATTTTGTTGTTGATTTTTAAAGTGAACTATAGCGACTATGATTTTTTATCTCCCAAAATTTACGAATTTTTTTAGATTTTCAAGTAAGCAGATCTTATATTTTATATCAGAGTGGTATTGAATGTTTAATTCAGAAAAGTGAGTGGAGCAGCACTTATGTTGATAAGAACAAGAAATGAAGTGAGTAGGAAAGTGCCAGAAGACAAAAGAGAATAAAAATGTTCTCAGCGGCGATGGGGGTTCGAACCCGCAACCTTACTGGTACATCAACTTCATCTGGCCGGGGAGAGCGTGACTCGACCGTATGAGCTATCCACGATCCCTAGATTTCTTGTTGGTATTGAATGGCAATTGTTGGGGCATGTCTGTCACAGACCTGATGAAACACTGATAAGAAAGACTCTGTGATGGACATCCCAAGGAAAGAGGAAGCGAGGCCGCCCCAAGGAGACTTGGAGACGTACCGTAGAGAGGGACCTAAAACAGAGAGGTCTGTCTGTCCCTCGAGATGGCCCCAAGAATAGCTGCTGACAGGACCAGGTGGAGATCCGTTGCATCGCCTCAAATGCCAGCAGGCCCGGAGAGGATTGGGTGAGTGAGTGAGTGAGTGAGTGAGTGAGTGGTATTGAAATTTTACCTCATTGACTTGTTGTAGCAGACGCAGTTTTTGGTGGCAGACGTCCTGGTAGCCCACAATGAAAACGGTTACTTGTTGCTGGTACTGTGGAAGATGAAGAGAATGATGGTAGTGGCATTGATGATGATGATAATGATGATGATGATGATGATGGTGATGATGATGATGGTGATGATGATGATAATGATGATGATGATGATGATGATGATGATGATGGTGATGATGATGAGATGATGATGATGATGATGATGATGATGATGGTGATGATGATGATGATAATGATGATGATAATGATGATGATGATAATGATGGTGATGATGATGATGATGATGATAAAATGGCTGTGGTAGTCTTTATATAACCTTACACCTTTATATAACCTGACATAACCTTACATTTGTTGCAAGCACCGTGAAACCCTTAAAAACAAACAAATACCTTTCTCTTTCATGAATTAATTTTGTGCAAATTTTGCTGTTTTTAGCTTGCAAAATTTGGGATTTTTTTTTTTTTCAAAAAACCGCCATGTCAGATTAAACATCACACTCTTACCCATTCTCATAATAATTTTATATGACACAATTTACACTTAATTCACTCGATCCTAGAGATTTTTGCTACTTTTCAAAATTGGAAAAAAATCTTTTAAAAATGAGCATGTACATAGATAAGTTTTATTCAACTACCACTGATATGAAAAAAAACTTTTAAAAATGTCCTGTAAACAAACTATCCTTTAAACATTCTTTATTTTGAGGTCACTTGACGTTAGACTAGCTCTATCTGTACACATTAATATCATTTTTTCCAATTATATAGCATTCATATAGCCCAATTTAACTAAGGTAAGGAAGCACTAAAGTAAATTAATGTATTCTGAAGACTGAGTTGTTCCGTGAGGCTTATTTTTTATGAAATAGATGTTGCTTAGATTTGGTTTCTGTATTCATGCTTATTATGTAGTATCATGATTTTTAATTCTGTGTTGTTTTTATTTTTTTATTTTTTAAAAACATTTTTATTATGTGGAGCGCCGCAAAGCACGATTAACGTGGACGTGTAGCGCTATAAAAATTCATTATTTACTATTAACTATTCACCTGTCTTTTCTTGATTTCATCTTTCAGTATTGCCTCCAGTTCAGCCTGCAATGATAAAATGGATGTAAGACTGCTATGAACACTGCTCACATATTATTGATGCTTTGAAACTCCAAAAGCAAAAAAGGAAAAACAAATTTTCAAAATAATTTTAAAATGTGTTGCATTAAAATATATGGGGTCCCTATAGCCCAGTTGGTAGAGCACTCACTGCACATGCAAGGGTGATTAATCCCGGGTGCAGTCAAGAATTTTTTCTGACCCCCCCGTGGAGGGCAAATGAAGAAAGGGGCAGACCTAGGCCTACCTATATATAAAAAAAAAAAATCCTAGAAAGGACAGAGATGAATGGAAGGGAACTATATGATACTGTCAACAGACGAAGAGAATGGGCGGACTTTTGTCACCACAGAGTGAGGGCAGCCAATGTCAATGAGGACGACGCTGGATAGTGAGTGAGTGAGTGAGGACAGCCAAGGGTCATTTCCATACACATTAACAGTCCAATTTTGATTTTTAATAAAAATTTTCTCCAGATTGCCAATGTTATCAGGACATTTGTGACCCACCATATCAAAGCGGTATTATGTTGGGATCCGCTCGGTGAGGGAAATTGAATTCATAGCCACAAATATCCAATTTGGGTTTAATTTCTGTACGTTATGGTGGAGTATAAAGACTATTTCTTGCATTGCAAAAACTTCTAAGCTCCAATTTCTAATCATTCTATCTCTAAATCCACTTTTTGGGGTTTGAATCATACCGACATAATACCGTTTTGAGACGGAGGGTCACATTTGTGAGGTTGGCTGAGAAAACCTGGGAAGATACGGCAAGCTTCAATTTCAGATATGAACCAAAATCGAAGATAAAGTGTTTCCCATAGCAACAGATTTTATTTTTCACAAAAAAATTCATAACTTGGGTTCTAATAGACGTAGAAAGAAAATCAATTGTGGTAAATGATCAGAAAGACGTGGTCTACACCACTGCATATAGGGTGCCCACAAAGTCTGGGCACATGTCATACTTCCCCATCTATTTATATTTATTCATTTATGCTATAGATTGTGGAGATTTTACTGAGTGATGCTTTTCTTCACTGAAGAAGAGGTCATGTATAGTTAAAATACAATTCATTTACATCCCAATCGAAAAAGATAGAGTTTTTAAAGAGGAATTTGTACTATTACCATGTACCCAGACTATATGGACACCCTGTATAGCTCAATTTATGAAATTTGCGCATCTTTCCGGGTTTTCTCAGCCAACCACACATAATCTTATATGGCTGCTATGCTGTCACCTACCAGGTCATTGAGATATTCCATGTTGGCAGACGTTGGGTACACATCCTCCACAGTCTCCATGGCCCCGTAGATCTGAAAATATTCAGAGAACTCGATGTCAGTTTTAGGGGATACTAATAGATCAATCGTTACTCCTGCGTTTATCAAGTATCATAACACACTTATAGTCACCTGGAACAACTACAAAAGACGTCTAACTTCTACGTCATGGCACAAGACCGAAGGGCTAGAGTTCAGGTGGTCGCTGGTTCGGAGAAGTAAGTAAGTGCCTGGCAGATCAATCGCACTCACTCACTCACTCACTCACTCACTCACTCACTCAATCCTCTCCAGTCTACTGACACTTGAAGTGATGCAAGGGATCTCCACCTGGTCCTTGAGGCCACCTGAAGGGACCTTCCGATCCGAAAGCGAGTGTCATACCACTAGACCACACAGCCGCACATATATATATATATATATATATATATATATATATATATATATATATATAGAGAGAGAGAGAGAGAGAGAGAGAGAGAGAGAGAGAGAGAGAGAGAGAGAGAGAGAGAGAGAGAGAGTTATGAAATATCAAAACTAGACCAAACACAACAAAAAAAAGAAAAAAAGAAAAAGAAATGGAATAAACAAACAAACAAAAAAAAAAAAAAGAAAGAAAAAGAAAGCTATATATATATATATATATATATATTTTAAAAGTTCAACATCAACTCACTGTGTGTACTCGAGACATGACTTTGTTGAGTTCATCTCTGGTCTCGTCTGCCACGCGTTGGGCCAGGGACCTGGCATTGCGGTCAATAATTGCCTGGGCAGGGGCATCGCCCCGGTCCAATATGGAAATACTTCCAATGTAGTTCATACCGCCACTCATGACGACTCTGTGACTGTGTCAGCCAGTAGGTGAAATCACCTACACACCCTGGAAAAAATAAAAATAATCGTATTATTATGTTAGAGAAACCAATTAGAGAATTCGAGAATATCTCAAACTTCAAATCTGCTTTAAAAGCCCCCTTTTTTTCAAAATTCATTTTACACCATGCCGATTGTAATGTTTGTATACTATTATTTAAGCAATTTGTATTTTGTTTCAATATTTCATTTTGAATATATACATATGTTTGTAACGTAATTAATTATCCGCAAAGTGCTTTGAGATGTTTGGTTTCATGGAAAGATCTCAACAAGTGTCTATTTATTATTATTATTATATTATTATTATTATTATTATTATTATTATTATTATTATTTGTTGTTGTTGTTGTTGTAATTTTTATTATTATTATTACTATTATTATTATTATTATTATTATTATTATTATTATTATTATTGTTGTTGTTGTTGTAATTATTATTATTATTATTATTATTATTATTATTATTATTATTATTATTATTATTATTATTATTATTATCATAATTATCATTATTATAATAATTATTATTATTATGTGTAATGGCTTGACAAACGTGCCTTACTGTGAAAAATATTAAATCCTTGAAGTTAGTACAGTGCACAACACATTTCTTGTTTTCAAGGATTCCAATCTAAATATCTGAAATTTACAAATATTCAAATATTATTTGTACAAACTTAACATATTCCTCGTATCCACATATCTTGTTTAGTTCACTATCTCTCACCATACTCAGGTGTTAAATGAGTCACTGGAAGTTAATATTGCCTTTGACAATCACTCATCACATGAGTCTAGACATGTCCAAAAGTATTGTTGTTTCGTAATCTGCTTCGAGCACATTAAGTCAATATTGTACTATATAAAAGCATCTCATGCACTTTCTTTTATGTCTCTAGGATGGTAACTTTAGCGTAATGGGGATTTTGAGCTTTTGAGCTTGAGCTTTTTATATTACATAATATTCAGTAATCATGCTCAAAGCGCTTTACAAAGGGTCCCTGACCAACAGCAACACATTACAAGCATAACGAGACATGACGCCTGTTGATATTACCATTTTTTTCCGGACAGAAACAACGCTGTTAATGACCATGTACTCACTTTACACCTGAGTACGGTGAGAGGTTGTGAGTAAAGAGCCTTTTCCAAGGACTCAATATAAGCCGAGCGAGGCTCGAACCCAGGACCTTCCAATCCGAAAACGAGTGTCATAACAGAAGACCACAAAGCCACATGTAATAAAGTCAGACAACCGGGTAGCTGATGCCGGCGAATGTGATAGAGACAACCGGGTAGTTGATACCGGCGAGTGTGATACTGATGGAGACAACCGGGTAGTCGATGCCGGCGAGTGTGATACTGATGGAGACAACCGGGTAGTTGATGCCGGCGAGTGGTAGTAGTAGTATTGGCAGAGTGTAGAGGCCGTGGGAGTGGATGGATTCGGTCCCGGGGTCGACTTAAGAGTTCCAGACTGTAACTGCGGCGGTGGTGCTCAAGTGAGGAAGATAGATCGAGACAATGAAGTGACAGTTTAGTACTACTGTTAGTGATAGTAGCATGACTTCATGTGTCAGAAGTAGAAGTAGGGAGTTGATTTCATGAGTGAAGAGCACACACCACAGTCAAGTCCGGAGACACCATAGGCTACCCCGAGTCCTAGCCCATCCACTCCGGGTAGTGGAGGCGATCAAACAACAAAGGCCAGGATGTATAATGATGAAGTCTTTATTCAGGAACAATGGAACAGATCATTCTTTTGTATCGTATTCTATAGGCGTGTAGCAATGAATGGATCAATGAATGAATGAAAAGAATGGCAGAAGAATCTCATAATATTAGCTATAGCTAGAGCAGTTAAAAATAGATTTAGCGCGGACGTCAGGGAAAGCACCTACGTCACTGGTCCAGGTAAAGTGATGCGTAGACTGAAGTGAGTAAACTCGATCGAGTTGTGTGCATCTTCATGATTTAAACAAATTAATGCAAATAACATGGAACATGTATGAAGGAACGAATAAGTCTAAACTACAGAGTTATGCTACAAAATCAATCATAGTGAATTGCAGAGTTAAAGAGTAAATGTTTAGCTCGTAATTAGTAATCAAAGGCGTTAACGTTATGGCTGTATGAAATATTTAAGTAGCAATTATTAAGTATACAGAAGAACCAAGTAGATTTAGATGACTCAAGGTAGGTGGCTAGAAAGCTATGATTTGCCAGAATTAGTGATATAAATTTGTAAATGATCATAGTTGTTAAAATGAAGTTATAACGATGTGAAGTGATGAAAGAAAGCACACAAAAATATAGTATCAGGCCAGAAGTCACACCCAGCCGAAGATAAAAATAGTACTACATCGAGGGACTACCTGTGTAAGGGCTTAACACACAACACACAGTGTACTATTGGTCATAGTAACACACACGAGTAAAGGAATGTTGATATCAACCACAGAGGCACACAGTCTTGCATTACTGTAATGCAAGACATACTTGCATACAATTAATTAAATAGTGATGGTAGCGACAAGTAGTAAAGAGTAATAGAGTACAAAATCAAATAACATTAGATAGAATGGTCATTCTATTACATATCCCCCAACTCGAACCGTTCTATGTCCTCATAGAACAAATTGTTTAATTATCAATGGTCAACTAGGCAGAGAGGATTCAATGTACGAATTCAACTTGAAAGAAATGCAATCAATGTAAATTTACGTCGCTTCAGCATAGCGGTATAAGTATAAGATGAGAAAAGCGTTAAAACTTGAAATACGAACGTCTCAAATATGAGGAGGCTCATGTCGAATATAGACATGGAAATATTAAGTGGACGTCGCTTGTTAGCGGTAAAGGTAGAAAGAACTTCACTGTTATAATTATAAGCAATAGTTAAAACATTCCATAATTATGTTTCACTATGAATCATGAGCATATTGCAAAATTAATGGGAACTAACGAGATATTGAATCAATATATACAAGAGAATCCTACAAAACATGGATTATCTCACCAAGGTGGTGGTCAAGCTCATGCAGATCCTTGCATTTGGCGTGACGTCGTCTGGGCAGATGTGTGCAGGCGGGATTCTGTGACGTGGTTTCACTTTCACAGACGCGACTTTTAGGAACACCGGCCACCACTTGACGACGATGCCTTCGGATAGTTGCATGGCAGTAATAGGGACGAGGCTCCATCTGGTTGAACTCACGCCAGTAAGACCCACGGGACATCTCGGGCACAGACACACGGGTCATCACGGGCACAGGCACACGGTCATCACGGGCACAGGCACACGGGCATCACGGGCACAGGCACACGGTCATCACGGGCACAGACACACAGGTCATCACGGGCAGAGACACACAGGTCATCACGGGCAAAGGCACACGGTCATCACGGGCACAGACACACAGGTCATCACGGGCAAAGGCACACGGTCATCACATCACGGGCCCAGGCACACGGTCATCTCGGGCACAGACAATGGGTCATCACGGGCACAGGCACACTGACATCACGGGCACAGACACACAGGTCATCACGGGCACAGACACATAGGTCATCACGGGCACAGACACACAGGTCGTCACGGGCACAGGCACACGGTCATCTCGGGCACTGAGACACGGGTCATCACGGGCACAGGTACACGGGGCATCTCGGGCTCAGGAACATGGGTCCTCTCGGGTTTGGCAGTCACACTGGTCATCTCGGGTTGGACAGGATACTCGACGTGTATCGTAGCGGTAGCGGCCGTCTTGTTATAAATTCGGCTGTAAAGGGGCCGAGTGGCAAGTTGACGTCGATTGTCGTCTGTCGCAATAAAACATCGAGGTTGGTGGACAGGGACTGGCAGCGAGAGTGTAAATTCGTTCCAATTCCAAGCGGATGTCTGACTGATGAAAAAATAAGCAGGTCTCCAAAAGGCTGTGGCTTCTGAAATTGAGATCCTGCTCGTGACGCCAAATTTGTAATAAAGTCAGACAACCGGGTAGCTGATGCCGGCGAATGTGATAGAGACAACCGGGTAGTTGATACCGGCGAGTGTGATACTGATGGAGACAACCGGGTAGTCGATGCCGGCGAGTGTGATACTGATGGAGACAACCGGGTAGTTGATGCCGGCGAGTGGTAGTAGTAGTATTGGCAGAGTGTAGAGGCCGTGGGAGTGGATGGATTCGGTCCCGGGGTCGACTTAAGAGTTCCAGACTGTAACTGCGGCGGTGGTGCTCAAGTGAGGAAGATAGATCGAGACAATGAAGTGACAGTTTAGTACTACTGTTAGTGATAGTAGCATGACTTCATGTGTCAGAAGTAGAAGTAGGGAGTTGATTTCATGAGTGAAGAGCACACACCACAGTCAAGTCCGGAGACACCATAGGCTACCCCGAGTCCTAGCCCATCCACTCCGGGTAGTGGAGGCGATCAAACAACAAAGGCCAGGATGTATAATGATGAAGTCTTTATTCAGGAACAATGGAACAGATCATTCTTTTGTATCGTATTCTATAGGCGTGTAGCAATGAATGGATCAATGAATGAATGAAAAGAATGGCAGAAGAATCTCATAATATTAGCTATAGCTAGAGCAGTTAAAAATAGATTTAGCGCGGACGTCAGGGAAAGCACCTACGTCACTGGTCCAGGTAAAGTGATGCGTAGACTGAAGTGAGTAAACTCGATCGAGTTGTGTGCATCTTCATGATTTAAACAAATTAATGCAAATAACATGGAACATGTATGAAGGAACGAATAAGTCTAAACTACAGAGTTATGCTACAAAATCAATCATAGTGAATTGCAGAGTTAAAGAGTAAATGTTTAGCTCGTAATTAGTAATCAAAGGCGTTAACGTTATGGCTGTATGAAATATTTAAGTAGCAATTATTAAGTATACAGAAGAACCAAGTAGATTTAGATGACTCAAGGTAGGTGGCTAGAAAGCTATGATTTGCCAGAATTAGTGATATAAATTTGTAAATGATCATAGTTGTTAAAATGAAGTTATAACGATGTGAAGTGATGAAAGAAAGCACACAAAAATATAGTATCAGGCCAGAAGTCACACCCAGCCGAAGATAAAAATAGTACTACATCGAGGGACTACCTGTGTAAGGGCTTAACACACAACACACAGTGTACTATTGGTCATAGTAACACACACGAGTAAAGGAATGTTGATATCAACCACAGAGGCACACAGTCTTGCATTACTGTAATGCAAGACATACTTGCATACAATTAATTAAATAGTGATGGTAGCGACAAGTAGTAAAGAGTAATAGAGTACAAAATCAAATAACATTAGATAGAATGGTCATTCTATTACACACATATGAAAATTTAGCCAGCTAGGGGAATAAATAGACCATTATAAAAAAAAAAAAAAAAACAAAAAAAAAAAAAAACGAACAATAACCCCTCCCCACCCCCAAAGAATACAAAACAAAAAACAAAAACAAAAACAAACAAAAAACAGCACGGGTGTAGCACAATATCCACTAAACGTGTTAAAAGTACTTTAAATAGGGGATCCCTATCTAATAGCAACACTTAACATGTAAAACGAGACATAATGCCTAATAGGTGATAATAAAATTACTTCCCAATGCTCTTAACGGCCAAGTACTCGTTTTACACCTTAGTACGATGGAAGAATGAGAGTAAAGTGCCAGTTCCAAGGACTCAACTATGAGCCGGACCTGAATTCTGGAAGGAAAATGCGAAAACGATTTTCCAATGGCATACTTTTAGTTGGTGAAAGTTTCCAAGAGTGGTAAAAAGTTGAGTAAGAGTGTGAATAAAGCAAAGAGGGGAACTATAGCCGTCTGTGTGTTATTCACGTATAAGATAACGATGTCGACAGTTCGAAAGATAATTTGTAAACTAAACAAGTGTTAAAATAAGTAACACAACCTAATCTTTGGGTTGTTTTTTTTCTTTTTCTCCGTCTCTCCTCTCCCTCTTTTAGTCCGTTTAATTAAGTAACAACTTAATTTCAACAACAGTCACTAATCTCATCGTTTTTAAAAGTATCGTTTTTACTTTTTTTTTAAATCAAAAAAATAATTTTTAAAACATAAAAACTGTGAAGCAAAATACCATTCAACGATGAAATAGTCTAGATAAGATTTCTTCATTTTAAGGCCTCAATGAAAGTAAATCTCACTGGACTGAAAGTGATCGATAGATCAATGAAGACAAGATGATCGATGAATATTGATATCTATAATAAAACGATCGATGCACAACAGCGTATAAAAAGCTTATCTTGGTCACGAAAATGAACATATAATCACAAATTATGTTTTCAAAATATAGCTATATAAATAACCTACCGGTACAATGTGTTTTCTTTCGTTAAGATATCCGTTAACAAACTATTAACCCATTTTGAAGAAGTTTTTATCCGAGTAGGTGGCTCATCTTCGAAGACTGTAAACAGCAGCCATTTTCACCGGAATTGCTCGTCACGTGACAAGTTGCCAACCAACAAGACGCCATGTATCGACCCGGATTTCTAATTGCCTTAACCAAAGACTCGAATGTTTTATTTTTATGATATTGTTTACTTGTTAAATACAATAAGTTTAACCACTCGCACGACGTATTTTCTTAGGTATCAACACATATTCAAATAGACTAAATATTACTAACTTTATTTATCCACTATATTTTGTCAGGAAATCAACAAACGTTACCGCGAAAGTAATCAACCCAATACTACTCAGTGACCATTATCCACTTCAATCGTCTTCGATTACAGCCGCATATTTTCTTCTCTCACTCCGCACCTCTCACTTCTCCCGTCTCCCGTTCTAGATCCGTTTCATTTGCTACCCGAGGCGTTAAAATGAAAAATATTGATCTATCGATTACATTTGGGGCGTGAAATATCCAATAAAGCTATTGTTCACGGTTCAATCAGACCGGACTAGAAACAAAAAGGGTTCAGCAAAATCGTTTTTCAAAACACGGGTCGTTGGAAAGGTTGGGCGGACGCGACCTTTTGAGAAAGTAAAATAAATTTACGATGTAATTTATACGTATACCTAAGGTGGTGGTAGTGCTGTAGCTCACGTTGGCTTCCAGCGACTTTTGTTTAACTTATAATGGTGTTTGTCAAGCTCTCTCACAATAGGCAATTGGTGTTGTATGAGAAAAATAAAAGGCTTGCCAAGCGATTGATACCCACGTATAGTAGTGGACTTGTTATATTCTTCTTCTTCTTCTTTCTACTCCCCTTCCTCTTGAGTCTCTCCCCCCCCCCCCTTCCTCCTCCTCCTCCTCCTCCTCCTCCTCCTCCTCCTCCTCCTCCTCCTCCTCCTCCTCCTTCTTCTTCTTCTACTACTACTACTATTACTACTACTACTACTACTACTACTACTACTACTACTACTACTACTACTACTACCACCACCACCACCACCACTACTACTACTACTACTACTACTACTACTATTACAACAACAACAACAACAACAACAACAACAACAACAACTGCTACTACTACTATAGTCAGATTTTTAATAAGCGGCGCGTGTTTTTCTTTTTTTTTCTCAAATGTCCCTCAATGCACAGCTGCAAAAGTTTATGTGAACCTCTGAATCAATTTGTCTTAATCAAAAAATATATTTTCATAATGTAAAACAATAGGAAAGGATTTCACTTATAACAGCTACATTAAAATAGATAACTGGCAAGGATCGTAACTCGTAGATGATTTACAGTATCAAAACAATGACTTTTCCGTCTACCCATTTTAAAGGAATTCGTTAAAATGGAAAGTTCGGTTAATTCAAACTTAAACGATATACATTCAGTATCTGATCACCAAGGAACGAATGGCAATCCTTAACTATCAGACATCTACATTTTATAACTATCAATACACATTACTGATGAATACAAATGAAAATGAACATTTCGCCCTTTCAACATTATTTTGATTGCAAAATTTATAGAAATAGCCAAAGAGGATTATAGAAATTTAATGTAAACTGGTCAAAAGTAGAAATTCATCAATTTATGATACATTGGACACAATAGGGAATGAGATTAGCGGAAGGGTAGCGTCCCTTGATTGGACGTCACTTTACAGAGAGAACGTCAAATTGGTTTTGCGCATGCGTCTATCTTATCCTCGCTTTCGGTGAAGTGTCTGTGGTCCGCTTTCACCGGAAGCGAGGACGAGAGACGCATGCGCACAACCAACATGACGTTCTTTCTCTAATAACTTTTCCGCCGGTGACGTCCAATCAAGGGACGCTACTCTTCCGCTAATCTCATTCCCTATAAAGATTTATTACTGTTACTACTAAATTCAAAGACGTCAATGGAACAATCTGTCTAATTATCTATCTGTGTGGCCATATTATGATCCGAAGGTCCTGGGTTCGAGACCCACTCGGTGCATGGTTGAGTCATTCGAAAAGCCTCTTGACTCACATTCTCTAATCATATTCATGTGTAAATTTTTTACCAATTAAATAAAGCAGTGTGGCTCAGTGGCACAGTCTTTGCTTCGTACCCGAAAGATGCGGAGTTCGAACACTCGCCGCTGCGCTGTGTGGCCTTGAGCGTCACCTCAACCTAGCTCAATTGTGACCCTTCGCCTCAAAACGGTATTAATTCGGGATGACTAAGATGCTGAAAGTTGAATTTATAGCCAGAAATATCAGACTTCTGTTGAGTTTATACGATTTATTGAGGATAATGGCAACCATATTTTAGGATGCGAATGCCAATAATTTATATTTTTGACCGGTTTACAACTTAACATTAATTCGGCTTTTAAGCATCTGGTTCGTTCCGACATAATACCGTTTTGAGACGATGGGTCACAATTTACGGCGCTGATTGAGAGGAGAAAAACATATTTTTTAAAAAACACAAAAAAACTAACAAGAAACAAAAACAACCAATTACCCTCCCCAAATAACAACATCAACACCAAAACAAGCCTCGGCATTGGCCTCTCTGATCGTAATGTATGCTTTGTCAACGAAGCTATCACGATCAAGGGACGCTACTCTTCCGCTAATCTCATTCCCTATAATAAGGCTATTGTTCCGATTATTGGTTAGAAACTTATTATAATCGATAATGTAGCGTTATTTGATTTAGAATTTAATCAATTGCTTTGACCTGGTATAATGTTGTTCTTGCTGTTGCCACTGCTGTTGTTGTTGATGATGATGATGATGATGATGATGATGATGATGATGATGATGATGATGATGATGATGATGATAAAAATAATGATAGTAAAAATAATGATAATAATAATAATAATAATAATAATAATAATAATAATAATAATAATAATAATAATAATAATAATAATAATAATAATAATAATAATAATAATAATAATAATAACAATAACATAATAATAATAATAATAATAATAATAATAATAATAATAATAATAATAATAATAATAATAATAATAATAATAATAATAATAATAATAATAATAATAATAATAATAATGCTCATCGAAGCCTTCAACATGCAATGGGAGAGAACCCTATTAATTTTTCCCTCCAGCATGCTAATGAAAATTCATTACGCGTTTATTTCCCTTGTAAAAGAATTGCAACAAGACAATGACTGCACCGGACTCACACGACGACCTATTTTAATTCTGAGAATTTAAGCTCTGCGATTCGACACATCGACTCATTGATGCTATGCATTTATGGAAAATACTCACAATATCTGCCAGCAGGAGCTAATGATGATGATGATGATGATGATGATGATGATGATGATGATGATGGTAATAATAATAATAATAATATAATAATAATAATAATAAAATAATAATAATAATAATAATAATAATAAAATAATAATAATAATAATAATAATAATAATAATAATAATAATATAATAATAATAATAAAATAATAATAATAATAATAATAATAATAATAATAATAATAATAATAATAATAATAATAATAATAATAATAATAATAATAATAATAAATAATAATAATAATAATAATAATATAAATAATAATAATAAATAATAAATAATAATAATATAATAATAATATATAATAATAATAATAATAATAATAATATATAAAAAATAATATATAATAAAAAAATAATAATAACAACAACATTGTTGCTCAGCGAGGCCTTCAACAAGCTAGGGGAGAGAACTCTATTAATTATTCCCTTCAGCATGTTGGAAAAAAATCATTACGCATTTATTTCCCTTGTATATGAATTGGAACAAGAGAATTCCTGCCTTGGACTCACAAGACAACCGATTTCAACTCCGAGATTTCAAGTGATGCTATGCCTTTATGTAAAATACTCACAACATCCGCCAGCAGGATAAGATGCTAACTGTGTGAAACCTTGAACGTTTATTATAGTCTGATTGAAACAATTTAGTGAGAACTACTCATCCCTATGACAGTCTAAAAACAATAACAAAGAGCGGCGTGACGTTAATTTCGTTACATCACTCTTAATATTAGGAAAACGCGTGAGTCATAAATTATGTCCCTTAGTTTTGTCCAATATAATGAATACTATCATGAGATCAGCTCATGTGGAAACAATAGATAGAACGAAGTTGACGTTACTCTGGTCTTTGTTATTGCTTTTTGCCATCCCTCTTTATGAGTAATACGCTTCAACAGTCGTAAAGCCAATTCCCTCGTAACGACGCATGGTAACTTAGTAACTGGCTCTAAAGTATCGGAACAAAATGGCGGACGCTCTTTGCCCTATGATATATTTCCGACGAGCATAAAAGCGTATCCAGAGGGGGAAAAAAACATTATATAGATAGTATGCAGATGACGTCACTCAGGCCTTTGTTATTGTTTTTGCCATCCGCGTTTGTGAGTTGTTCTCACTAAACTGTATTAACCAAACTATAAAAGTTCATGGTTACACAGAGTTTGTGTCCGTTATACTTCCGGATGGCAATGTTGTGAACTCCTTGGCCAAGCGCATTCTATCTATATCTGATCATGTTTTGACTTTTACACATTCTGATCACAAGTAGTGCCGCGCTGAAGACCGGTCTGGACCGCGGTCCGACGGTCTTTTAGCTGTGAACCGAAGACCGGTCCCATAGGGGAAGACCGGCGGCGGTCCTCACTTCTTATCACCTTTCAACTAGTGCGGGGCGGTCCTTGCAAGGACCACGGTCCTACGGTCTCGCGCCATAGCCTACTACTTCCCCAGCGATTCGTTGCTTCGGTTGCCTATCTTCCACCAATCACCACCCATCCCACTTACTTAATCGCACCCACCCCCCTTTGCCATACACTAAACGACACAGACGACCATACAGGCAGACGACCACCAACCTCCACTCCGCAAACCGCCCTTTCGTGTGTGAGATAGGGGGAACAGGAGGCGCACGCCTTGCACGATTCCATTATACGGGGTAAATTTCAAAATTTACTACACCATAATGATCGCAATGACAATGATCTATGGTGAAGGCATGACCCTCTTCTCTAATGGGTTATTGTTTGAAATGTATGTGACTACAAAAGATGTGTGTGTTTGTGTGTGTGTGTGTGTGTGTGTGTGTGTCGAACCTAGCAAGTAGCAAATCCGATTTTTTGTTTTCTTTTGTCCATCTCTTGTCACCACTCCTTTCTATCGCAGTGTTGTCATTTAAAATAATACAATAATATTAAAATTTCGTTTGGTGTTTTTACTAATCAAATAATATGAGTTTCATTAGTTTCTTCCTTTCAAAAAACCCAGTTATAACGTCTGAATTTTAAAAAAGTCCAATAGAATATTTGGGGACCCCGATAGCTCAGTTGATAGAGCACTCTCTTTATACGCAAAGGGCCAGAGATCGATCCCGGGTGCAGTCGATTTTTTTCTGAATCCCTGTCTACTCAGCAATGAATGGGTAGCTGAGTTTGTTAGATCTGGCGAAAAGTCACCATCGACCCCTCTTATCACCTCATCCACCCCCTCTTATTATAACTTCACGTCTCTCTCTTACTCTTCAATGCTCGCTGCCCTCTAATGTGTGTGTGTGTGGGGGGGGGGGGGGGGGAAGGGGGTAGGAGTTGCGTGTGTGTATCAACGCCACGAACAACTCGATCAACGCCTTGGGCGATGCCATTATCTCCGTTAATGGGGATAAATTTCAAATTTTATTAAATTATCGAAGTAACAATGAAGTACGGTGAGCAAATAAAGAAGGCATCACCCCTCTTCTCTAATTAGGTTACAATTTGAAATGAGTGTGACTACTCCGTGTGTTTTACTCCTGTAGACCACGGTTTTCATCGTGTAGCGGTCTTTAACGGTTCAAGAATGAACGATCCCACGGTCTCAAGGGTCAAACCGGTTCGAATTTCCAACAGTCTCTCAGGAATGTTCAATGTCGAAAAGGACCGGTCCTAAGACCGGTCCTTGCGGTCTTCATTTCCCAAGGACCGTAGGACCGTGGTCCTTAAGCTTGCCAAGGACCGCCCCGCACTAATCACAAGACACATGAAAAATTCTAGCCAGCATGAAGAATAAAAAGTACCGATTTTCTTTGTTTAGAACCACGATGGCCGCCGTTGCTGGGTGACGTGACATCAAACTATTTAATCGTATTCTCACTTAACTGTATTATCCAGACTATAAAAGTTCATTGTTAGACACAGATTTGTGTATTGGTCCGTTATACTTCCGGGTGGCAATGCTGTGAGCTTCTTAGCCAAGTGCATATTATCTATAGATAGTATGCGCTTGGCTCAGAAGCTCATAACATTGCCATCCGGAAGTATAACGGACCAACACACAAAACTGTGTGTATCCATGAACGTTTATAGTCGGGTAAATACAGTTCAGTGAGCATTACTCATAAACGCGGATGGCAAAAAACAAAAACAAAGACCCGAGTGACGTCATCTCCGAACTATCTATAGATAGTATGAACTTGGCTAAGAAGCTCATAAGATTGCCAACCGGAAGTATAACGGACCAACACACAAAACTGTGCGTATCCATGAACGTTTATAGCCAAGTTAATACAGTTCAGTGAGCATTACTCATAAACGCGGATGGCAAAAAACAATAACAAAGACCTGGGTGACGCCATCTTCGAACTATCTATAGGCTAACTGTGTGTAACCTTGAGTGCTTATTATTGTCTGATTGATACAATTTAGTGCGAAGTACTCATCGAAATGACAGTCTAAAATCAATAACAAAGAGCCGAGTGACGTCAATTTCGTTCTATCTATACTATATCACTCTTCGTAATAAAAGGCTCTGTGCGGCTATGTGGTCTAGTGGTATGACACTCGCTTTCGGATCGGAAGGTCCTGGGTTCGAGCCTCGCTCGGCGCATAATTGAGCCCTTGGAAAAGGCTCTTTACTCACATTCTCTCACCTTACTCAGGTGTAAAATGAGTACTTGGCCGTTAACAGCGTTGCCTCAGGCCGAAAAAAAATTATAATATCGCCTAACAGGCGTCATATCCGGTCCTACATGTTAAGCGTTGCTGTTGGCCAGGGACCCCTTGTAAAGTGCTTTGAGCACATTTAGTGGTTTTTGCGCGACTCACAGGAGGGGAGAGAACTCTGTTAATTATTCCCTTCCGCATGCTGGAAAAAAACAATTACGCATTTATTTCCCTTGTATATGAATTGCAACAAGAGAATTCCTGCCTCGGACTCACAAGATAACCGATTTCAACTCCGAGACTTCAAGCCGTGCGATATGCCATCTCGACAAGGTTGATGCTATGCCTTTAGATAAAATACTCACAACATCCGCCATATAGCTCATTTTTTTAGTTGTAGGAAAGTGCGTGTATCATAAATTATGTTCCTTAGTTTTGTCCTACATAATGAAGTCGTTTGTTTTTGTTTTTAAGGGTTTTACGGCGCTTTTAACACATTTAGGTTATATCAGCGCCACAGTAAAAAGGAAGAAAATGGGATAGTAAAAAGTTCTAGAGTTACAATTAAAGAACCCAAGAAAAAGTAAGACACACGGAAACTAGGAACAAATAGGGATCAGATGTAGATTCCAAGAGCATACCACCAATGTACTTAGTTTGAGATCACCTATAAGTCTCATCCGGACACAAGCACAAAATCCAACAAAGAGAAATACATTCAAATGCTTCCATTATACATTCAAAATAACAAATATAATAATACATAACAGAAAGATGATTCACAAGGAAAAAAAATATAATATCCCAAAAAAAATAACTATGCATTTGACTGTTTAACCCCGAGCTAGGACTCCGGCCAGGGTCAGGACAAAACCAAATAATCTCATTCCAAGACAAAGACAGAAAGCATGTTGGAAAACAGATGTAAGGGGATAGAAGACACAGTATGTACCTCCCTGCCCACTATGGGAGGCCAGGAACCCCACCCAGATAATGAAGTCTATAATGGGATCAACTCGTATGGAAACAAAACTGGCGTTTTACTGAAGGACACAGTATCAGTATGTGTAATTGGCAAGGAGAGCTATTCACTACAGATGTCCTTGGTAATACGCTTCAACAGTCATGACGTCACTTCCCTCGTAATGACGCATGGTAACTTAGTAGCTGGCTCTAAACTATCGGAACAATGGCGGACGCCCTTATGAAATATTTCTCCGACGAGCATAAAAGTGTATCCAGAGGAAAACAATTAAAGAAAATGAACAGTGTGTTGTAGAGCATGGTTTGCTAAAGAAATTTTGTATCGCAAGAACTTAGATACTGCTATTGTGTTTGAGAGATAAAAAATATATTTGTGTGTTAGTTGGGTGTGAAGTTTTGGGGAAAATCCTGAAAATGGCTGGTAAGAGTTTATCACCCCTTATTTAGAACAGGAAACGAAGAGACAATGAAATGAATATCAAAATGCAAACTTATATATTTTCATACAAATTTGTTTATTTTTCTATGAATTAATAACAATAAAAATCACTTCAAACCTCAAAACATTAACTAAGGTGAAGATCAACGGAATTAGAAATAATAATTTAAAAAGGAAGGAGAATAAATTAATGAAAGTAAAAAAAAAGCGAAAAAAAATATTACAAATGGCGGGAAGGTATTCCATAAATTAATCATATGTACAATGAACATCACAATTTGCCTCCTGGGTTTCCATACTTAAGTAATGGCTAAATTATACCATTAAAGAGAGTGCAGTATTTTTGCCGTTGATAAAACGATATCAATACTGAATCCATTTTCTTTAATAGATGTGAGAGCCAAAAAAAAAAGTGAAATAAACGATCGACGTGTTTGGAAAAACTTGATTCAAAACGTTTGAAATAAGAACGAGCGAAATTAAAATAGAGAAAAAGGACAGATTAAAAAAAAAAAAACAAGATAGAGAACAAAAGGATTATAAGATTGTCCGAGCAATTTTACTACTACTACTACTACTACTACTACTACTACTACTACTACTACTACTACTACTACTACTACTACTACTACTACTACTACTACTACTACTACTACTACTACTACTACTACTACTACTACTACTACTACTACATACTACTACTACTACTACTACTACTACTACTACTACTACTACCACTACTACTACTACTACTACTACTACTACTACTACTACTACTACTACTACTACTACTACCACTACCACTAGCATTTTTAAATTCAAGGCCACAACAAAACATGGAATATAATTTATCAGGAATAATGGAATGCATGTTTTGTAAGACAACACAAATAGATCATGTCTAAAAATAGATCGAGTACAAACATTACTGGATGGGTATAGTATAGAACAGCAGTGTACGGACTGTCAGCAACTATCAGCAGTATAAAATATAACAAGAATGATTTTTCAATGATAATCTGAACACTTCAAGTAATAGTCTTCAACAGTCGTAATGTCACTTCCTTCCTAATGACGTATGGTAACTTAGTAACACTGGCTCTAAACTATCGGAACAATGGCGGACGCCGTATGAAATATTACCCCGGCGAGCTTAAACGCGTATCCAGAGGAAAAAAACCCATCAATTTGATCATGTATTGACTTTTTCACATTCTGATCACAAGGCATATGAAAAGGGAATGAAAAGTTCTAGCCGACATGAAGAATAAAAAGCAATGATTTTCTTTGTTTAGAACCAAGATGGCCGCCGTTGCCGGGAGGCGTGACATCAGACTATTGAATCCAATTTGACATTCTAACGTAGCGTTTGATGAAATATGCCCATAGCAACCCTTAGTACATGCCAAACAGCCCCACAGCTAAAGAGGACATTCATTATTATCATAATATTTTGAAACACTAAGGAAGAAATTGCTCTATACAGGAGACGGCCACTGCAATCTTGTTCCACATTTGGCAAAGAAAAAACTATATTAAAGCCTATCTAATTATTATCTCAGTGCAGACAGTTACAGAGTGTACGATGTTTCCTCAGCCTTTTTAACTCTTCAGTTTTATGAAATAGAAGTTTTTGTTATTTCGCTGGAAGTGTGTAGTAAGTTCTAAACAAAGCTAAAGACTTGTGGAAACGATTGGGGTGAAGGCATTTGTTTGTGTGTTGCTTTAGGTCTCTTCCAACACAATTGAGGTTATATGAGAGACCGCTGAAACAAAAAAACAAGCAATCTAACAAAAATAGTACAAATGTAAATCAAAATCATAACCTAAAGATATCATAAGCTAAATTATAAATAACCGAGAACAAACAGGCAGAAGATTTACAGAAAAAAAAATATCCCCTGTCAAAAATACAATCACAAACCAAAGAAGCAGGATAGGATAGTAAAGAGAAGAAGAAACGACATCACTATCGGATCGTACACCCATGCGAACATCATAGGTATATGATTCAAGGGTGATGCTCCCGTCCAACCACCCGCTGAAAGGCATTTACTTAAGATGGCTCTGAATAGGATCCGTTAAACAACAAGAACACAACAACAGCGACAACAACAACAACAACAACAACAACAACAACAACAACAACTTCTTAAAATACAAAACAAATCAAACAAAAAAAAATAGGAAAAAGAAAAACACCAAAGACAACATGCATGCCATCGCAATAAAAATAGCGAAGTAGATTCTATATTATTAAATTCAACACACACCAGCATATAAACACAGCAAAACTGTGTCAACCCAACGATCTGATAGTGATGATGTGTTCTATCGGCTGAGATCAACTTTCAAAAAATATATATTTAAAAAAACATAGAAAAAAAAATATATTTACATTTACATTGAAAAACAATGATGATATTGTATTAGATTGTGGGCTAAGATACCAAAAACTACAACACATGAACAAACACACACACTCACTCACACACACACATACAAACACACATACACACACATAAGTTTTAAAAAGCTCACGAACACACCCGCAAATATACAAGGACGTAGATACAAACAGATTCACAAAGTTGAGAATATAAATAATAAAAAAAGACCATTTTGATTTAAAATGAGTTAAAACAGCAATAAATGGCAAACAAAAGCAAAACCTTTTTCTTTACAAAAAAAAAGAGTATCCAAAAAAACAAAAACAAAAAAAAAAAAAAAAAAAAAACCCAAAAAAAAACCAACAAAAACTAAAAGAAAAGATAATGATTTTTCTAAAATAAGCAGGTATAAACTATATAAGAATAACCATGACAATACTATTCAACAGTCGTAACGTCACTTCCTTCCTAATGACGCATGGTAACTTAGTAACATTGGCTCTAAACTATCGGAACAATGGCGGACGCCGTATGAAATATTTCTCCGGATAGCATAAAAGCGTATCCAGAGGGAAAAAAACCCCCATAAATTTGATCATGTTTTGACTTTTACACACTCTGATCACAAGACATATGTAAAATTCTAGCCAGCATGAAGAATAAAAAGTAATGATTTTCTTTGTTTAGAACCAAGATGGCCGCCGTTGCTGGGCGACGTGACATCAGACTATTGAATTCAATTAAGACCCCTAATAAAGACCCAAAAAAAAAAAAAATAAGAACAAAGACAGGGGAGTGTGATTCTGGAGCAAAACAAAATAACTGACGACCCCCCCCCCCCTCCCAAAAAAAACAAAAAAAAAAACAAAAAAAAAAACAACAACAAACAACCAACAACAACAAATAAAAAAAAAGAAAAGAAAATGGACAGACAAACGTTACTGCAATTCTAAATGCGGAATGAGAATACATGACATGACAATTATGAAACCTAAGCTCAAAAATAAATAAACAGATTATGAATGAATGAATGAATGAATGAATGAATGAATGAATGAATGAATGAATGGGTCAAGAACACAAAACAAAAACAAAAATGATGCATTGATAAAAGCAATAAATTAATAGGAGGAGTAAAGAATTAATCAATGAATAAATTATAAGCATATTATGAAAGATGCACCCGGGGAAAGCATAATTAAATAATGGATAAATTATGGGTAAAATCGGGAATTCCGTTATCAATATATTTGTTACACATAGAAAAATACGAAGCCAACGAATATTTATAAATATATGACACAAAGTAACAAGTAACGTTTACAACTAATATGGTCACTACGGGCATCCATACATGTAGCTAAATAAGTACGGTGGACAAGATTCACGATATATTAGGATAATATAGTAATTATTATTATGCAGGGTGTTTGGGTTATAATAATATTATTAATAGGATTATGTGATGCCGTTGTATAGCGACATCTCTTGGACGGAGGGCTGATGGGGGTTTAGGATAAAAGGTGTTGGATGAAACACCACGGTGTCATGTTTTATTGATATTAGCAGTTTTAAGTTATATGTTACTTGGTGATTAAAAAAAACATATGTACAAAGATTAATCTAAACTACTTTCATTTACATTTTATACAGTCTTACGCCAAAATCAAGTATTAAATCATTTGTTATTGTAAAATAAATTAATTTCAATTTTTGTTGTTGTTGAGAAGATTATATTTTAAGCATCAAAATAACACACAATAAAGAACCGCTCTCTAATAGTTGGTGTTTATTTTGATGTTGGTATAGATTAATGCTCATAAAAGTATTATTCTAAATGATACCAACGTTGGCATAACATTTCTAAATATTTTTTCATATTTTTGAGGGTCATTTTACTTCAAATCAGTAAAGAGTCAAATTTATGTATTAATGAGTGGTTGATCCTAAAATAACACAATCACATACGGACAGCTTGCCCAAAATCATCTAATGTTTTGTTATATTTGAAAGTTCATTTTAAAAGATGCAACAAGTGTTCTAAAAAGATTAACATGTACAGCCTCGCAATTCACATAAACTTAAATCAATTTACACTTACATTATTTTGTTATATTCTAACATGTTTTAAAAAGCCATTTACTGTGATCAAATTCATAAGTTTGCTAAAGACAAAAAATACAGATTTTTAATAATTGTAAAATGAGGGTAGGCCATTTATCGTGGTTTTCTACAATAATTAAGTTGTGGCACGAGTGATTTAAATATCTTTTGTTCAGTTATTAAATGATTTAAAAAGCGTTTTAAATTGTATTAAATATCAATATTTTATCTAAAACTTTAAAAAGTTTGTGAATTTGAGGTTTCATTTCATTCCACAAGTATCGAAATCTTAGCCATGATTTGAATGTGGTGAATGTATATCCACTTTAAACTAGTATGAATTTAAACCTCCATAATTTCTCGATTGCTCGTGTGTATATTTTTATTCTCTCTTTCAGATGATTTTCTTCTACAATTAAAAAAAATCGAAACAAATTATGGATTCCAGATGTGAAATATACACAACTTGCAACAGTAAAAATGTTTGAAATAACAATGTATTGTTTTGCATAAATATGTATTTGATTGTACAAAATCAACTGGAATGTTATCATTCTATTAAAAAGTAACAAGGAATGTTGTGAAATCGGCTTTATCAGTCAAATGGATATTTCCTATCGAAAGGAAATAGATAACGAGTTGATCTTGAGAATTCCCAACAATCGAACATTTGTACAGATTAGTTCTATATCCTACTCAAGTTCAATTTGACCCAATGCCTGTCAATGTTTTTGTTTATTCATCTTAACAACGCCACTACCACATTATCTCATTCGTCTGTCGTGTTTCATTCATCCTGTTTTGTTGATAAAGGGGAAACCTGAAACGTACATTTCATCTGTTTTCGTTTATTAAATTGAAGCTTACATTCAATTTCACATTGTTATTTATTTTCGGTTTGGAAAATATAATCGTACTCATAGAAGAGTTCATAAAAATTAATCATAGTTTCATGTCATTTACACTGAATTCAATTTGTCGAACATTATTAAACTCCAACATAATACCGAATGTGACGATGGGTCACAAATGTGACGCAAGTCATAAGATTAATAGAACCAATGTTTATATATATATATATATATATATATATATATATATATATATATATATATATATATATAAATATATATGTTTATATATAATATATATATATATATATATATATATATATATATATATATATATATATATATATATATATATATATAAACCATTCAAAACTTCACATTTACATACAATTTGTATATTTATCTACACATGTTCATTCACTGGTATGATTTTGATGATGATGATGATGATGATGATGATGATGATGATGATGATGATGATGATGATGATGATGATGATGGTGATGATTATGATGATAGTCATTATGAAATTACATGAAATATATTTACATGACACAGCTCTTGGATATAACATCAGAATTTAGAATGGTCTCAAACATTTTCTTTTCTAACGTTGAACAATTCAAAATGGGATCAAACATTTTCTTTTCTAACGTTGAAGAATTCAAAATGGTATCAAACATTTTCTTTTCTAACGTTGAAGAATTCAAAATGGTATCAAACATTTTCTTTTCTAACGTTGAAGAATTCAAAATGGTATCAAACATTTTCTTTTCTAACGTTGAAGATGGCAATGAACACAGATACTTTTAAAAATTCAATTTCAAATCACATATTGTGTCTATAAATAAATATCTATATGTGAATCATTTTTCATTTTTTTATCACATTTTAATTTTGAAATACGTGATCAAATTTATTCCATATTATTATATCTAAAAAGAAATTCTAGATAAAATAGCACTATATGCATATCACTGTCTGTTTTTGCATAACAAAAGTTAAAAGTTTTGATGAAATAAAGTTATTTTGTAACACATGATATAAACTTATATTTTCTGAAGGCTAAAATCGTCTCTATTTTGGTCTGAATGACTGATAATCACGAATTTCTTTTGGTATCAAAGTGAATAATGAAAAATAATTTTGTTAAATATAATTTTTATCTTTAAAAGGTGATTTAATAATAAAAAAGAAATAACAAAAACAAAAAACAAAAACGAAAACAACCCAATCTCTCCCCCCCCCCTTTTACGTTAATATTTGTAAATGTCCAACTTTTTTTTTATTGATGCTAAAATTCCAAATTAGTTTAAAAGAAAATAACAAGGTACCAATTCTTACAAGACAAAATTACTCATTTTATCATTATTTTGACGTATTTGATTTTAAGATTGTTCTTTAGATATTAGAGGTAGAATGAATCAAATTCACACTGACGCCCAACACTTTGTTTTGTATCGAGATACAAAAACTCAAAATAAAACATCACATTCTATGAAAACGATATTTTACATTGGCACAATGAATATTGTTTATTTTAAAGGAACGTAAAGAGAAAACAAATTCCCAGCATAAAAATGTTTGTGTTTTTGAAGGACACAAAAAGATATAGATAAATATCACGATGGAAGTTGTTTTACAAATGTACACAATCTTGATTTTTATGATGGGGGAAATGGTGAAAACTGAAAGAGCAAACCAAAAATTTGATATATCACAAATTACACCAAAAAATATTATCACATCACACGGGGAAGTTACACACTAGACAAGTTATTTTCATTTTCTCATTAAAACTATTTCTTTCTTTTTTTTTTCTCTTTTTTCGTTTTGTTTTGCATTTTTTTTGCAAGCAACCAACCCAAAACCTACGCTACTAATAATGGTCACTTAACGCACTACCCACCCCCCCCCCCCAAAAAAAAAAGAAAAAAAGAACCAACTTCCCACCCACACCCCCAAAAATAGATGGAAAGAAATAATACAAGCAAACAAACAAAACAAAATAAAACCCCATAGATGTATGTTTTTTTTTTCGTTAATGGCCGTTCGGTAACTTTTTTCTGTGTGTGAAACTGTTAATTGGCAGGATCTTAAAAGGTATACTTGTGGACACGCCACTGACAAAAGCTACCTATTGCACCACTTATAAAACCCCATTCCTAAAAACATTATTCTACACACATAATTATACGAATAAAAAAATATACTAACAAATAAATTAATTCCAAATTTAGTATTGTCTCTTTAGCCTGCAAGGTAAATGTCAGACCTATAAAAAGTCAATTTTGTTCAAGCTGTTTATATTTCATTGAAAAATGCATATCTTAGTCTAGTTCTCTTCTCAACTCTCCCTCCCCCTTCTCTCTCTCTCTCTCTCTCTCTCTCTCTCTCTCTCTCTCTCTCTCTCTTCTTCTTCTTCTTCTTCTTCTTCTTCTTCTTCTTCTTCTTCTTCTTCCCCCCTTCTCCCTCTTTTTCTCTCGTACACACATAATATACATCACAATCTTCGAGAAGCAATAAAAATGATAAAAGATTATAAACTTGAGCCCAAATACTGGAAACTGTATGGAATAATTAAAGGGTTTTTTTATACAGAATATACAATAAATCTTAGTCAGAGCAATGAGAGTTTCTAATGCTTTTTGATACTGGAGTTTGTGTCAGCAATTTGGGAAAAAATGTTGAACCTGACAATAATTTGCACAACCTCTACTGAATAGATATTGTTTTAAAATATGCAGACATATTCCATGTCATGACAAATAGAAGAAGAAGAAGAAGAAGAAGAAGAAGAAGAAGAAGAAGAAGAAGAAGAAGAAGAAGAAGAAGAAGAAGAAGAAGAAGAAGAAGAAGAAGAAGAAGAAGGAGAAGAAGAAGAAGAAGAAGAAGAAGAAGAAGAAGAAGAAGAAGAAGAAGAAGAAGAAGAAGAAGGAGGAGGAGGTATTGGATAATAATCCAAGGGGAACACAGATTGAGTTAACATCGACGATAAATAACATTCAAATAAATTAAGACTAATTCATTATGAAATATTGAATAAATTAGTCGTCGTAAATGACATGTACAATAATGACGGTCTTACTTTTATCTAAGGAATCTGGCAAGGGCCAGGACAAATCCAAGCAATCCCAAAACCAAGACAATAACAGAAAGCAACTCAGAAAACAGATACTTTTGGATGATAGAATACAGTAAGTGAGACCCTGCCCACCACGAGATGTCAAAATACCCCACCCATACATCTTTACTGAAAAATCTATTTTAAGAATCTGATAAATACCGACATAAGACCAAGTTGAGATGACGGGTCATAAATTATATCTACAATAATTACAAAATAAAACAACAATAAAACAACCCCCCCCCCCCCAAACCCAAACAAAACAACAAAATAGACCCTACAACAACAACAACAACAACAAAATCTCAAAAAAATCCCATACAACCAAGACTTGAAGAAGAATAAAAACGAAAAATATTATAAAAGAATAAGGTACGAACAAATGGCAGTGATTTTGCATTTCAAATAAATTATAATGTACAGAACTTGACAATTTTCAGCAGTATGAGACAGCCATCTTGAAAATCGTTTTCATAGGAAATGCAGTGGGAGCTTCAATATTATAATCAATGATGATATAACGACATATGAACGTTATAGCTTCACGTCTCTTTGGTGTCAATTGTGTTTCATTCATTGTGCTTTTGTTGACACTGAAAAAACCCGATCGCTCACATTCGCGTTGATTAATTTGGAGCTTTTACTCCATTTTCTATTGTTATTTGTTTATCTGAGCTTACAGCAGCAACGTTTCCATTTTTTGCAGTTAAACGGATTGAATAGGCTTCAACAGTCAACGTCACTTCCTTCGTAATGACGCATAGTAACGTAGTAACTGGTTCTAAACTATCGGACCAATGGCGATTGCCCTTATGAAATACTTCTCAGTCGAGCATACAAGTCGTGTATCCAGAAGAGAAAATCATTGTAAACATGATCATGTTTTGACTTTTATACATTCTGATCACATGGCATGTGAAAAAAGTTCTAGCCATCATGAAAAATAAAAGTACCAATTTTCTTTGTTTAGAACCAAGCTGCTCATTGCTGGGCGGAAGTGACATCATACTATTGAATCCTATTGGAGATCAGTTTACGACATGTTACTTGGGTCTTGTTGTAAATGGAATGATGTTAACAGTGATGCAGATTGAGATGGTGATGTCTCTGTTGATTGTTGTGTCATTGTCTCAGACGATGTTCCCATCGATGGAAATCCGGTCTCTATCTGTGACGCGAGACCAGCAGGCCCCACGACCTGTGGGATTGTCGAGCTTGCCTTGTGGTGTTCGCACATAGCCATGATGTTCCTCATATTAGAAATTGATTCACCAACTATGTGATTTGTCTTGTCCATTTCTTGCATGAGCGTGGATGTTTGGGCGTTGACATTTTGGTATACACAAAAGATCATGCTCAGAATTTTGCTCGACATTATTGCGCATGAACAATTGTCATGAGACGGGGAGGCAATTTGGTGATGAGTGTTATTATTGTTCTTGCTGCCGCTGCTGCTGCTGCTGGTGGTGCTGTTGGACCATGTAGTTTGTGAAGTAATGGGTTGTTGAGATTTTGGAGGAGTGTTCACCAGGGCTCTTGATTTTGGGGATGTAGTGTTTTGGCATGGGGATGTTGGAGAAATCTTTTTAGGTGTTGATTGAATCGCTTGTGGTTGTGGCGATGGCTGAATATGAATTGAATCGATTTCTGCTTCTTCTTCATCTTCGCTGGATTCTGGGAGTGTGAGATAGACATGACACAAATTAGTCTGAATGTATGGGGGAACGAGAAATTAGAATTGGGCAAGATAGGAAAGAGTTATTAAGTTATTTGTTAATCCTCTCCTTACCAACTGTAGGAAAATCGGTGCATTCGTTACGATTCAATCAACATTTTTCTTATTCAAATTTCTTGTGTACATCATAAAATTTAAAGAAAATGAACAATGTGTTGTGGAGTATGTTTTGCTAAAGAAATTTTGTATCGCAAGAACTTTACTGCTTTTGTGTTTGAGTGATAACAAATATGTTGTTGTGTGTATTAGTTGGATGTGAAGTTTTGGGGAAAATCCTGAAAATGTCTGGGAAGTAGAGGGTTGAAATGTCAGTGACACAGACTATAGACATGATATGACGTCCACGAGGTAAAGGTGCGGCTATGTGGTCTTGTGGTATGACACTCGCGTTCGGATCGGAAGGTCCTGGGGCTGAGCTTTGCTCGGCGCATAGTTGAATCCTTGTAAAAAGTTCTTTACTCAAATTCCCTCAACTTACTTAGGTGTAAAATGAGCTAGAAACCAGGACCATCCGATTCGAAAGCGTCATACTACAAGACTACATAGCCGCACATGGGTTGTTGAGCCTCTTAAACATTTTAAACCCTAAAGAATAAAGTAAGATTCATAGGTATTTAAACTTAAAAGCAGATTGAGTATCATATGTCATAAACAACTGAACAAAAGTAAGTGTGTATGAATTGTGCCAGACAAAGAAAGAAAGAAAAATACAAGAAAAAAAACCATCCCAAAAAATCAGTCGACCTCGACTGGGGATCGAACCTCAGACCTTCTGATTACCGGTCAGATGTGCCACCATTACACCACTCTGTGGAGCCTCAGTGGTGTAATGGTAGCACGTCTGACCGGTAATCAGGGATCTGAGGTTCCATTCCCCAGTCGAGGTCGACTGATTGTTTGGGATAGTTTTTTTCTTGTATTTTACTCTCTTGCTTTGTCTGACACCTTTCATACACACTTGTTCAGTTCTTTATCTTACATCAGTGCCTTCTCCTTAATTTCTTACTCTCATACTTGATAAACATACTTACTTAATCTTCGACATTTGCCATAGGAAGAGACAGTCTGAACACGTTGGAGTTCTGCGAAGAAGTCGTCGTCGTTACTATTTATAGACCTTGCGACATCTTTCAAGTGTTCTCCTTGGCTATCCTCGGAGAAACCCTCAGAGCAGATCCTAGGACGAGGCTTTCTCTCAGCTCGAAAAGGATGCTGTTGTACTTGGGTAACCAGTCGGTGACGTAAATTTGATAGA
Source organism: Berghia stephanieae (assembly GCF_034508935.2). Lineage (NCBI taxonomy): Eukaryota > Metazoa > Mollusca > Gastropoda > Nudibranchia > Aeolidiidae > Berghia > Berghia stephanieae. The sequence goes on from NC_088374.1 coordinate 14,382,632, forward strand.
TCATTGTCTTTGTTTGTGATACCATATTGTGACGCGTTCATCAAATAATAGGATTGGTCTGAAGGCTGGATGTTGTGGGATGATTGACAGTTTGTTGGGTGTGTAATCTGTCGGTGAGAGGGTCGTGGAGATGATTGATAGGTCATAGAGCTCGGACAACAAACCTGGACTCTTGAAGCTGGGTGAATAAGGTGATGATCATTGTTAAAATGTGTGTTATCACAGGGTGAGAAAGGGGTGGGGCTTGTGGATAAGTAGGTGGAGTTTTGTAACTGAGATCGTGGTGGAGAATTGAAAGGGTGATTACTTTTCACTCGATGGGGGTTGGTTATTCTCTGAACTGAAGACGCAATAGGATGACAGTGATCGATTTCTGGATGGGGTTCTGTTTGATTTTGGGGAATATCGTTTGAACTAAACCAATATTCGGAGTCGGGTTGGTCCATTTCACTCCTGGATACCTTAGCAATTGTGTCATTGCCCTCAAAGGAAAGTCGTTTTCTTGTATGTAGTCTATCTCCAACTCTCATACTAGCCATTTTATGGGTGGGGCTAAAGGGAAAAGGGGAGGAGCGAGTTGATTGTCTTAGGACAACACGTTCGTTGTCACCTACTCTGCTGTCCGAATTGCGTCTCACAGCGTATGGTTCTGGTAAAACGTTATTTCCAACATTAGCACATGACCTGCTCATGACCTCATAACTAAATACATCATCGTCGTCATCAGCAGCATATGCGTCATCCGGGGTTTGCGGTGGTGTTGGCAAAAGTCCCGGAGACCTCCGAGTTTTACCGAAGTTTGACGGACTTTTCCGAAGAATTTTGGTGGGCGTGGTTTCGAGTGCGCTTACATAGTTGCATAGTTGCGTGGACGGAATATGACCACCAATATTTCCTTTGTTCACGGAAATTCCTGATGATGGTTGCAGGATTTGACTGTACTGAGACTTAATATTTGGCGAGCTTTGCGGTTTCAATAATTTGTATTGCTCAACAAGCATTGCTTGGCTAGTGAATGGTTCAGGAGTGAATATGTTTGTATTTGCGGATTTCCCTGGGAGAACTTTGGGTCGCACATCCTTGAAGGGAGAATATCGAGATGCAGACATCACAAACTTTCTGGAAAGCCTTTCTTTATTATCGTAATGTCCTATATATTGATCTTCTAGCGTTTTCTTTTCAATTGGTGATGTAGAGAATGCCGGTGATGTAGTATAGACATTGGGCATTAGTTGTTTTGTTTCTTGCACGAAATTTGGGATCTTGGTGGCTGAATGCGTTGTTGACATATGATCAACTACATCGTTTTTATCATCATCTTCCTCATCATACTCTTGAGCGTCGTCATCGTCGTTTGGAAAAATTCGGACAATTCCAGAATCATCGGAAGGGATGGAACTCGGATTAGATTTCACGTCAACATCCTGGAAAATCCGAACAATGTCCGATTCGTCCAAAACCTCCATTGTGGAAACACGTGACGACTGTTTGTGACGTAATGTGACGTCATCAACCACGTGGACAATACCGTTATCCACGTCGCCTCCGTCAACCTCGTCTACGTCACAGTCTGAATCAACGACGTCGTCTCCGTTTTTATAATTATTCATAATGAGGCGAACACGAGATCCTTGTATTCTATTTTTAGACAAACGGTTTCTGGAGTTTACCCATTGTGATTTGGATGAACAGGAAGAAGCAGTGTTGGAACTTTGGTCTGATGACATCGACAGTAACATTTCCGGTGAGAACGATGTCTGTGTAACAGCTGAGCCTGACGATGCCGTTTCTGATGACGTTGTTGAAATGGTTGCTGTGGACGACGATAACGCCCCAGTCGCATTGTCTTGTGTTGCGCATGGGTTAATGACCTCATTGCCTATGTCTCTCAGGCGTCTCCGGATGTCTGCAGGAAGTCGATCATACGGGATACGAATCTCAGCCATATTTGTTTGTTTAATGACGTCAAAGTGAGTTCAAGTTCAAGGTCAATGCAACGTGTTTGTTCTATATTTAGAATGATTGTAGTAGTTGGTCGTCACCAAGAAAATTGGACGTTTGTTTATTTGTTTTTATTTTCTTTTCTTTGTTGTTGTGGGTATTTTTTTTTGTTTTGTTATAAGTCCATTGAAAGTTTTATCATTGTTTGCTTGGATATGCAGTTGGGTTTCTGTTATTCTTTGGTTGTAGTTCAAGATCTGTGGAATATAGAAAATTGAAAGAAAATAATTATAACAGGGTGGTAGGTTATCAAAAAGTACCTACTTATTCACTGCAAGGGATATATATATATATTTTATATATATATATATATATATATATATATATATATATATATATATATATATATATATATATATATATATATTTATTTATATATATACTTATATAGATAGTTTGAAGTGGACGTCACTCAGGTCTTTGTTATTGTTTTTTTTTTCCATCCGCGTTTATGAGTAATTCAAATAATGGAAATTCGTTTACAGACGTGGCATGCAATAAAATCTATAAATATAAAGTTAAGATTTAATGGCGACAATGTATAGATAGTATGCGCTTGGCTAAGAAGCTCACAACATTGCCATCCGAATGTATAATAACAGACCAACACACAAAACTGTGTGTAACATTGAATGTTTACAGTCTGGTTAATACAGTTTAGTGAGATTTACTCATAAACGCGGATAGCAAAAAAAAAAAAAAAAAAAACAATAACAAAGACTCTATTGACGTCAACTTTATTTTACTATACATTTTAAATATCGATATACGGCGTTCTACTATCTGGCCAAAATATTATTTAAAAAGCGTTTTATCCGAGAGTGGTAAAATATTCCCTGTACTTGACATTGACCCACGGTATCGATACTGGTGATTAGATTACGATAACATCTGTAATAATAAACTCGGTACAGATAGATTATATATAGAAACACATTGAATTTATCGGTTGTCATAACACCGGAAATCAACACAATGTAAACATTCGATCTTAGGAATGCGGGGACCTTCAAGGTTTGAAACAAATAAATGAATGAATAAATATATATATATATATATATATATATATATATATATATATATATATACAGAAATGAATAAATAAATAAATAAATAAATAAGCAAATGAATGGATGACAAACTAGATAAATAAATAGATAAATAAACAAATAAATAAATTAATACATGAATAAATAAATAAATAAATAAATTGCTAAATAAAAATAAGATATTGAGACACATTGAATTTATCGGTTACCATGACACAGGAAATCAACACAATGTAAATATTCGATCTAAGGAATGCGGGGACCTTCGAGGGTCTCGAGTGTCGTATGATTGACACAGACTAAATAAATGAATAAATAAATAGATAAATAGATAAATAAATAAATAAATAAATAAGTATAATTAAATAAATAAATAGATAAATGACTAAATAAATAAGCAAATAAATGGGTGAATAAATAGATAAATAAATCAATCAATCAATCAATTAACAAATAAATAGATAAATAGATTAATATATAAATAGATAAAGAAATAATTAATTAGAGATGTGAATAAAATATCTAAATAAATAAATAGATAAATGAATAAATAAATAAGCAAATAAATAAATAAATAAATAAATAAATAAATAAGGGGTGTCGGGACGTATGAGAAAGACAAAATAATGAAGTTAATTACCTTATGAAAAGGAATGGATTTGAATCGAATCATGAGAAAACGTTCGTTATCCCCCCAAAAAATGTGTGATAAATTTGATTATTGTCTGAAGGTTCCACAGTTTAATCAAATGCAAAGACAAAATTCATCACAGTTCATAAATTCATCACAGTTCATAAATTCATCACAGTTCCTAAATTCATCACAGTTCATAAATTCATCACAAGCACCGATTTCTTCCTCTTCAGTGAATACAACAACATATTGAAGTCACTTCATGGAAACGACAGTAGAAAACGTAAACGAATGATACAACACAAAATATAATCGAATATTTGAAATTCCAGCAAATTAAAAAAACAAAAAATAACAACAAACAATCCATAAACACCTGTATGATTTTGCAGCTTTTGAATAATATGTTAAACCAAAAAAAAACAAAAAATAACAACAAACAATCCATAAACACCTGTATGATTTTGCAGCTTTTGAATAATATGTTAAACCAAAAAAAAAAAAAAATAACAACAAACAATCCATAAACCTGTTGATTTGCAGCTTTTGAATAATATGTTAAACCAAAAAAAAAAAAAACAAAACAAAAAACAACCAAAAAAAAACAAAAACAAATTAGAGGCGAAATCACTCCGCTAAGCACAAAACTCTTTGGTACCTTATCAAAACAAACAAGGCAAGCAATTTCTCACACTTGAACATTGATAAAAAAAAAGTTTAAAACTATATTACGCAAGTTTACGAAGCTCATGTGTTCACAATATGTGCACAATGTAAATATAATGCCAGACAAGAAAACCAATCGTCCACAATGCATTGATTGTTCAATCATACAGGTAAATAAACACGGCAATCACTACTAATACTACTACAACAACACAGTCAGTCAGATACTACTACGATTAGGTACTAGGTACTACGACAACTGCTAATACAATCGTGTTATTGTGCTGATATCTACCTTTAATCAAACCCCCGGCCATTTCGCCTCTCTATTAGAGCCGACACCGGTAAACAGAGCTGCCAAGCAGTTGAATTCAAACAAACTACAAAAAGAGAGAATACGGTAACGACTAAGGGAGTTAATTTTTGACATTTTACACGGTTCAGTCCCTTGATTAACGTATAGACTTCTTCAAAATGGCGACCAATGCTTTCAATACAATTAAGATGACGTCACTGAGGTCTTTGTTATTGTTTTTTTTTTTTGACATCCACGTTTATGAGTAATTCTCACTAAACTGTATTAACCAGACTATGATATAACGAAGATGACGTCACTCATGTCTTTGTTAATGTTTTTAAAAATTTTTTTTGCTATCCACGTTTATGAGTAATTCTCACTAAACTATATTAACCAGACTATAAAAGTTCAAGGCTTCACATAGTTTTGTGTTTTTTAGTCCATTAAAACAAATTAGACTTTTATAACTATTATAATGATTTGAAAGTGTTCAAACATTAAAAAAATGGAATAAAGTGCTATTTCAGACTTGCAAGTTTGTGACTCGGATAAATTACGGATTAATTATAGGTGTTGGTGGTTCTGTATTAGAAACAGCGTTTAGTCTGCAATTTCTCAGCTTATCAAGCACTTGAACACTGATAATAACGGCGTATAAAATCATCCTATATTTCATCAACATTTTTATAATGATTTGAAATTGTTCAAACATTAAAAAAAAAAACTAATAAAATGCTATTTCAGCCTTGCAAGTTTGTGACTCGGATAAATTACGGATTAATTATAGGTGTTGACATTTCTGTATTCGAAACGGCGTCTAAATCTGTATGCGATTTCTCCGTTACAATGCCACACTAATCAGGGAGTGTGATGGTCCTTGATATCTGAAAATGGAAAGATAACACTTTCAGTTATCTTTACCGACCAATTCAATTCAGACATAACCATAACCCCCCACCCCCCTTTTTTTCCCCCTCCTTCTCCATCCTATTATCCCCCCCCCCCCTCCTTTCATTGAGCCCCCCCCCTCCCCACGTCCCCCCCCCTCCCCCAACTCCTCCTTGTCCTCACGTCGTGTCTCCCCAATTACTTCTACGTTTGACTTTCTCTCTCTCTCTCTCTTTCTCTCTCTCTCTCTCTCTCTCTCTCCCTTTCTCTCTTTCCCTATCTATCTGTCTATCTTTCTATCTTTCTATCTCTATCTATCTGTCTATCTATCTATCTATCTATCTATCTATCTATCTATCTATCTATCTATCTATCTAACTACATATCTAAATCTATCTCTCTCTCTCTCTCTCTCTCTCTCCCTCTCTCTCGTTCTCTCTTTCCCTATCTATCTGTCTATCTTTCTATCTCTATCTATCTATCTATCTATCTATCTATCTATCTATCTAACTACATATCTAAATCTCTCTCTCTCTTTCTCTCTCTCTCTCTCTCTCCCTTCTCTCTCTCTTTCTTTCTTTCTTTCTTTCTTGTGTTCTGTAACTCTGTCTGTCTCTCTGATATCTTTCTTATATCTTTACGATCTCTCCATTTCTAACCTTTTTCCCGTCTCTCTATTTCTATTTCCTACAACTCCTCCCCCCCCCCCTCCCTCCCTTCATTCTCCTCTTATATTTAACCCAAAATTATTACTAAGAGCTTACAAGTTTAACGCACCTTCGTCCCGGTTTCTATTCCGTGAAACGGGCAATAACAGTTTCTTGCTATCCATTGGATAGGACGCTCGCCTATCGTAAAGTACTTTCCGCCAAATCTAACAGATTCAGCTACCCATCATTCACTGCTGGATGGACAGGAGGGTTAGAAAATGGATATAGGACGCTCGTCTATCGTAAAGTACTTTCCGCCAAATCTAACAGATTCAGCTACCCATCATTCACTGCTGGATGGTCAGGAGGGTTAGAAAATGGATATAGGACGCTCGTCTATCGTAAAGTACTTTCCGCCAAATCTAACAGATTCAGCTACCCATCATTCACTGCTGGATGGACAGGAGGGTTAGAAAATGGATATAGGACGCTCGTCTATCGTAAAGTACTTTCCGCCAAATCTAACAGATTCAGCTACCCATCATTCACTGCTGGATGGACAGGAGGGTTAGAAAATGGATATAGGACGCTCGTCTA
>NC_088374.1:14394414-14404414 GCF_034508935.2 Berghia stephanieae
CGATTGAGACATTGAGTATGCTCCGGTGTATGGGTGAATTTTATTCAGAAAGTGAGTGGAGCAGGCACTTATTGGTAACAACAAGATATGAAGTGAATAGAAAAGTGCCAGAAGACAATAGAGAATAAAAATTTTTTTTTTTTAAATTGATAAATTGAATTGGAAAGGGGAGATAATTAGATAGTACAAGTGTGAACTTAGATTTGTCTGCCAATTCAAGGGCTCTTGGCTTTCGCTTTAGCATTAATATCATTATACACTGAATATCGTTATATGAGGTCGAAAAAACCCACCGAAATTGTGTTAAAAATCGGAATTTACCGAAAAGTCACGAGGTATAATACAAGTCAAATTCCGTTTTTGAACAAAATAAGACTATGAAGAAACCCACATTATTTTACCCCTCTCCCTAAATTGTAACGCGTAATGTTATCATGTTTACATTATTAATTTGTGACGTCAGATTATAAATCGCTAAATTTCACCAAAAATCAGATTCTTTAAAAAGAAGTAGGCCTCTATCATTTGAATGTTTTTGAAGATGTCTTTTATTCAAAGATGACGAAATTAGAATCGATTGAAGGGATGGAATAGATGATTTTTTTATACTCTTACGTTTTGGAATTCGAACTTTGTTCCCAACGCGCACTTGACGGCTTGGAAAAACTCTTTGACTTTGAGAGTTTTTGAGAGTTTTTGCCAAGATGACGGTCATTTAAATCGATAGATATTTGAAGTACGAGTTTTCTAGCCAATTACGGCAGAAATAATAATGTTGCTGCTCGAAGCTCTAAGAAATAAATAAATAACAATGTGAAATTTAATGTAAGCTTCAACTTAATTACAAAAGTAAAAAGGAAAATTTTCCTGCCCATCAATGTTTTGTTAATTCATCTTAACAACGCCACTACCACATTATCTCATTCATCGGTATGTTTCATTCATCCTGTTTTGTTGATAAATGGGAAATCCGAAACGTCCATTTGATCCGTTTTTTGTATATTATATTGAAACTTACATTCAATTTCACATTGGGTTTTTTTTTAATACAAAGCCATCAAAACGTTCGCAGGGCTTGCAGTAGTAAGACATAAACTGTAAGGGCTGCCTGAAGCCGATGATCGTAAAATACTAACGAAAGAGTGAAAATGGAAATAGACAATGTCTGTTTTGTTCCAATACGAAGCCTTACCATTTTCAGTCTTTCGTTAGTATAAGACATAAACTATGCAGTCTTATCCTTTGTCAAGAGGTTTTGAAGTTTTCGAGGAATTCCTACCCTCCACACCCCCTTCCCCCCGCCCCCAATATATTAATAAAGTACAAACAAACAAAGAAACACGAAAGGGAAACAAAAGATAAAAATAAAATACAAAGGTAAGATAAGTAAAAAAAAAAAAAAACAACAACAAACAAAAGCAGAAAAAAAAAACAAAGAAAGAAAAAACAAAAACAAAACAAAAACAAAAAACAAACAAACAAAAACCCACATTTTTTTAAAAATTTTTTTATTTGTTCTTATCCTATATCCAAAGAAATTTCAGTGTGGCTTGCTTTTATTTTCGTTCGAGGTATTAACTCACTCAACCCAAACACCGGCTATATCCGCAGTTTACCCGTTTTACTAACTGTTACCCGCCAAACCTATTTATTACACTTTTCTAAGACAAATTATAGGCGAAGGTAGTATCAAAGCTATTGTTTTTAGTTTTTGAGTGTTAATAGTTGTTGAATACAACTATTTATGTACATGCTCATTTTTAATACATTTTTTTTTCAAATATTGAAAAGCAGCAAAAATCTCTAGGATTGAGTTTAGATAAGACACGGCTTAACGACTGACTTATCGTTCTCACTTCACTAACACTTAATATTAAAACCAGTGTAACCAATCACAAGTTAGAAAAACAGTTTTTTTTTCAAAGACTGCGGCACCGAGTCAACTAGAAGGTTTTACAAGCACCACTTGATTCTGGAGAGTTTTGATTTGAAACCCACGCGTAACGGTTGCCAAACTGACTTTCTTATCTGCTGACAATTTTGTCTCGAAGTGGCGAGATTTTTAAAATTTGATTTTAAAATTTTTTTTATAAGTGTTAATTTCAAGCTTTTTTTTTTTTTTTGGTCGCCATGGAAACCGCGGTCAAGAAAGAAGAACAGGGAAAAAATGATAGATAGAATGAAGTTGACGTTACTCGGGTCGTTAATTTCAATCTTTCTTTTTTTTTGGTCGTCATGGAAACTGCGTTCAAAAAATAAGAACAGAGAAAAAAAAAACAATAGATAGAATGAAGTTGACGTTACTCGGGTCGTTAATTTCAATCTTTTTTTTTTTTTTTTTTGGTCGCCATGGAAACTGCGTTCAAAAAATAAGAACATAGAAAAAAAAACAATAGATAGAATGAAGTTGACGTTACTCGGGTCGTTAATTTCAAACTTTTTTTTTTTTTTGGTCGCCATGGAAACTGCGTTTAAAAAATAAGAACATAGAAAAAAAACAATAAATAGAATGAAATTGACGTTACGCTGTTCGGGTCTTCGTTATTGTTTTGTTGTTGTTGTTGTTGTTGCCATCCACGTTTATTAGTAATTCTCACTTCATTGTATTAACCAGGCTATAAAATGTCATGGTTACACAAAGTTTTGTGTGTTGGATCTGTTATACTTCCGGATGGTAATGTTGTGAGCTTCTTAGCCAAATGTATACTATCTATTTACCTTTACCGATGTTCCATGTCGGACACGGCGTTGGAGATCATGGTTCGCCAGCTCTCTCTCTCTCTCTCTCTCTCTCTCTCCTCTCTCCTCTCTCTCTCTCTCTCTCATCTGCGAGTTTCGCACATTGATTTATGGGCTTCCTACGTACGCTGCGACATTTCCAAGCCAGCGTGTCCTTCTTTGTCCTCGACCACGCTTGCCTTCTATCTTTCCCTCTGCAATGGTCTTCTGTAGTGAGTCGTGCCCTCTGATGTGGCCGAAATATCGGGTTATCCTCTTTCTAATAGTTGAAATGATCGTTGTTGATGTTATTCCTAAAGTTTGGATACTATCTTTACAAAGCAGATTCTTTTTGGGTTTGAAGAGTACAGAGTTTTAGGTTTTAGGTATTATGATCTGGCCAGTTCTAAATGCATGTATTTACTAAATCTACCCGTTCTATATACAAGCCTACTTCTAAATCTCAATCTATATACCTATCCATCCATTGGGTCATTCTTACTTCCAACAAACCGACTGCTTATCCATTATTCCTTTACACCTTCCATCTACCTATCAATTAATCCATCTATGTATCCATCCACCCATCCATCCATCTATCCATCAGTCTATCAATCTAATAAATAAATAAATAAAATAATATTCTCTTTATTCATCACCAAGGGGAAATTTGTCTTCAGGGTCTATTCCAAGGGAAGACGTGAATGAATAACCCAGGCGTCAGCCGCAGCGCAGCGCCGCACAGTGAGCTAGGTCGAGGCGGTGACTTGCTCAAGGCCACCCATCCATCCACCCATCCCGCAATCAATCCATCCCTAAACCTGTCACACAATTTCCCACCCTGTCACAATGTCAACACCTACTCACACACAATCCCCTCCCGAAGTTTTGACCAATACAAACCCCTCCAAAAATAACCAGTACTTCTCATTTATAACACACCAAAAATACTAACCTTCGCTCACACAAAACAGCGACCCAATATCCGAACACTTTTTTCAAAGACAGGCAGTATTTTAAAGTCGCGTTCTATAACATTTACTGCTAACCTTTTATAAGTGACACCACGCATCTTAGGACATTACCCATAATCCTAACCACCTCCACATTCGTCATAAACTCTTCTTAATAAATTCATCTTTAACATCATCAAGTACAGCAATCTGTTCAAGAGTCATTCAAATTTGTTTACAAGTGGGGGGAAAACCGAGGTGTCCCCGATATTGTTGACCAAGGGGCAAGTAACCCTTGCTGGATTACTGTCAGACACTTGTAATAACGCGGTTGCGTCCCTTTGGCCGGTTATCTCGAGTGAGGACGACAACAACATCGTTGTTATTGTCGTAAGATTAGCTTAGCGGTCATAAATAATGATAATATAAAAGAGATGCTTGTAAGTTTATGATGAATATTAGAATATATTGTGATAAAAAATGCAGATTGCCGATAAGGTCTAGAGCAAAATTGACGTCACTCGGACAATTTGTTATTGTTGTTAACCAGCCATTTTTATGAGTAGTTTTCAATAATTTTTAAAAATTAAATCAGACTATTCACGTTTAAGGTTACACATTTTTTTGTGTGTTTGGTAAGTTTTATCCGGCTGACGGATGTTGTGGGTGTTTTTAACTAAACGCATAGCACAAATATCGCTTAACCTAGGTAATTGCGTTTAAGCGCTTCACGCTTTTTTTTCAAATTTCTATAGGATCAAACAGCGCAAGTATGTATGCCTTGTAGCAGTTTGTTTTATGTTTTTAAAATGTTTTTAAGGGTTTTACGGAGTTTGCAACATATTAAGGTCATATCAGCGCCAGTAAAAAGGAAGAAAATGGGATAGTAAAACTAGAATCACAATTACAGCACCCAAGAGAAAGTAAGACATAGGGGAACTGGGAACAAATTGGGATTAGATGTAGATTCCAAGAGCATACCGCCAATGTACTTAGTTTGAGATCACCTATAAGTCTCACCCGGACACAAGAACAAAATCCAACAAAGAGGAACACACTCAAATGCTTACATTATACATTAAAAAATAACAATATAATAATACATAACAGAGAGATGATTTACAAGGGAAAAAATATAATCTTCCAAAACAATAATTATGCATTTGACTGTTTCCCTCCCAGCCAGGACTCCGGCCAGGGCCAGGGAAAAGACCAAGCAATCGCATTCCAAGACAAAGACAGAAAGCATGTTGGAAAACAGATATAAGGGGATAGAAGACACAGTATGTACCTCCCTGCCCGCTATGGGAGGTCAGGATCCCCACCCAGTTGTAGCAGTCTCCTCATGGTGGACATCCGAATTTAATATTCATAACAATCCATCGGACGATGGAAGTGTTAAGATGCCTTTTCTAAGGGCATTTTCTAGAGTTGTTTATAAATGGAAAGATAGATCAATAGATACATTGATAAATAGTCCAATAACTATGGTCTATACTTACACAGTTAGATAGATATTATGATGTAAAGAAAACCAGAAAAATTCCAACCCAGAACACAAGACCCCAATGTGGAAGTAACGAATGAGGAAAATAATAGAATACTGCCGTACTCCTGAAAAACCCATATTTAAAAATTTGGCCATAAAACGCGTCCTTCAAATATCAATCGATTTAAATGACCCTCATCTTGGCAAAAACTCCCAAACCGGGGACTTCGCAGAAGTCTTCGATCAAGTCCCAGGTTTGAGAGTGTTTACCAAGATGAGGATCGTTAAACTCATTGAATCCTAGAGATTTTTGCTCCATCCAAAATTGGAGAAAAAAAGTGGATTAAAAATGAGCATGTGTATAGATATTCTTATTCAACTAAAAACGAAAAACATTAGCTTTGATACTACACCTATAATTTGTCTCAGAAAAATGTAATAAATAGGCATGGGGTAAAAGTAACCCAGGTAAACTACGGATATAGTCGGTGTTAGGGTTGAGTGAGTTAAATCGATCGATTTTTGAAGGACGAGTTTTATGGCCAAATTTTTAAATATGAGTTGTTTTTCTTTCTTCCAAAGTACTGCAGAATAGTGTTGAAACTCATCATCTATTTACCTGATGTCTCCTACAATAGAAAATCCCGTAGCACCAAAAGACCCTTCCATTCAGACCCAAATTAAAGACCACTTTCTCTCTCTCTCTCTCTACTATCTACATTCCGGCTCGGTCGATTTAGCATTACGCCTCATTGGCTCCCGAAAACCGTTTGGTGTATATTGTCGACACAAAAGGGGGTTGAAAAGAACGTTATATACTACAATAAAACAACGGCCCTGTAATTATTAGACTTTTAGGGACACAACTGTGTTATTTATTATCATATTGTTGTTGTAGCATGCTAAAACACATTTTTTTTCATGAATTTGGCCAGAAAATATTTTTCTTCATAGATCAATAGTGACCCACCGTATCGATGCGGTATTATGTCGGGATCCACTCGGTAAGGGAAATTGAATTCATAGCCACAAATATCCAACTTGGGTATAATTTCTGTACGTTCTGGTGGTGTATAAAGACTATTTCTTGCATTTCAAAAACTTCTAAGGTCCAATTTCTCATCATTCTATCTCTAAATTCACTTTTTGGGGTCTGAATCATCCCGACATAATACCGTTTTGAGACGGAGGGTCACTAATAGATTAAAATGACACTCGAATTGTTCAAATGTCTTAAACTTAAAGTCTTCAAGATAACTCCTTAGAAATCTCAGGATATCGATCGTATTATTAACAATAATTGATGTTGATCTATTTTTATATTTATTATGAAGTTGGCGTTTTCTAGCCAAAATGAGAGAAAAAATGTTTCTCAGTGTGTTGCCATATTGTGGTGTTGGTTGATTTAATAATGTTACGTCATGCCTGCTGGGAAAACGTTTCCGTCTTTTTTATATAGTTTTTCTTTTCTTGTTCATCACAAAGAATTGATAGATAGATGAAAGGTGTAAAGGAATAATGGATAAGCGGTCGGTTTGTTGGAAGTAAGAATGGCCAAATGGATGGATAGGTATTTAGATTGAGATTTAGAAGGAGACATGTAATCAATGAACGGGTAGATTAGTAGATAAATGCAAAATATAGAGTTGGGGGTCAACATTCTTACATACAACAGTCCATATTAAATTTTTGCCAGCGAGCATTAAAAAAACCTCCCAAAAAAAAAACAAAAAAACAAAAAAACAAAACAAGACTGGCAAATCTAAAAACTATTAAATTAGATCTTACTGTGACCCTTCGCCTCAAAACGGTATTAAGTCGGGTTGGTTAAAATGTTGAAAATTGAATTAATAGCCAGAAATATCAGATTTGTGTTGAGTTTGTATGTTTTATTGAGGAGAATGGCAACCATATTTTTGGGTGCTAACGACAACAATTTATATTTTTGACCAGTTTAACATTTAATTTGGCTTTTAAGCATGTGGTTCGTTCCGACATAATACCGTTTTGAGACGATGGGTCATATATTGAGATACGAGTAACTTACAAACTTTTTATTTTAATAATAAGGGCAACTATGACAACTTTGACTCAAATGATTATGGATAAAAAGTGTTGGGAATAATGATGGTAGCCATAAAGGGAATGAGATTAGCGGAAGAGTAGCGTCCCTTGATTGGACGTCACCGTACAGAGAGAACGTCAATTTGGTTTTGAAGTGTCTCAAGCCGCTTTCACCGGAAGCCAGGACGAGAGACGCATGCGCACAAGTAAAGCGCTTTAAGCACGTTTAGTGGATATTGCCCTATATAAAAGCTCATTTACATTTACAACCAACATGACGTTCTCTCTCTAATAACTTTTCCGCCGGTGACGTCACGGACTATGGGTGACGTCCAATCAAGGGAGGCTACTCTTCCGCTAATCTCATTCCCTATTGATTGGCCGTAATTTGACGTTGGGAATCGCCATCCGGCGCCTAGTTGCCAGATTCATTTACGCGCACCTACAGTATATGTTACCGGATAAGCAGCGTTAAAAGATATTATTATAAGTACTTTGACAGGCGTCACGTGTCGTCCTACATGTAAAGTGTTGCTGTTAGCTATGAATATTCTTATTCTCCTCCTCCCTCCAACTCTTCTTTCCTCTTCTTCTTCCTTCTCTTCCTCCTCTTCATTTCTTTTCCTTCTTTTCTTCTTCTTCTTCTCTCTTCTCTCTCTCTTTCCTTTCTTCTTCTTCTCTTCTTCTCTCTTCTTCTTCTTCTCTTCTTCTTCTTCTCTTCTTCTTCTCTCTTCTTCTTCTTCTTCTTTCTTCTCTCTTCTTTCCTTCTTCTTCTCTTCTTCTTCTTTCTTCTTCTTCTTCTTCTTCTTCTTCTTCTTCTTCTTCTTCTTTCTCTTCTTCTTCCTTCTTCTTCTTCTTCTTCTTCTTCTCTTCTTCTTCTTCTCTTCTTCTCTCTCTTCTCTCTCTTTCTTCTTCTTCTTCTCTTCTTCCTTCTCTCCTCTTCTTCTTCTTCTTCTTCTTCTTTTCTTCTTCTTCTTCTTCTTCTTCTTCTCTTCTCTCTTCTTCTTCTTCTTCTTCTTTTCTTCTTTCTTCTTCTTCTTCTTCTTCTTCTTTCTTCTTCTTCTTCTCTTCTTTCTTCTTCTTCTTTTCTTCTCCTCTTCTTCTTCTTCTTCTCTTCCCTCCTCCTCCTCCTCCTCCTCCTCCTCCTCCTCCTCCTCCTCCTTCTCCTCCTCCTCCTCTTTATTCTTCTTCTTCGTTCATTCATTCTCTTATCATCATCATTATCATAAAAAAACCCCACAAAAAACATAAAACAAAAAATACCCATTGTAGCAGATGCTTGGATGGGCTAAGAAGATATCTTCTAAGGTGATGGGTCTGTTATTGTGCTGGGAGTGTGTTTCTTGATCGTTTCTTACGGTGCGATGAGCCTCTTAGACTTAGCCTTAGTCTTAGTGCTAGTCTTAGTCTTGGGACCTGGGAGGGCTAAGCCCCTTATTGTTGTCATTATATAGGATTAGATGATAGTAGAAAGTGGTGATGAGGGATAGTGACAGGGGGGAGGTGGGGGGGGAGGGGGGGGGGGTAACGTGTGTATGTGTGGGTGTGGATTGGGGACTGGGGGGAGAGGATAATGTCATAGAATTTAGTTGATAAGTTTTGTGTCCTTTAAATGTTTTTGTTTCTTTTATGCCACACACACACACACACACACACACACACACACACACACTCAAACACGATTTCCCGCCCTCCTTTTATCTACCCCCCCCCCCTTCTTTATTCAATAATAGATCAACTGAGCAATGAACAATCTATATATATATATATTATCACTTTCTATTACATTTTCTACTCCCCCTCCCTCTACCAACCCCTTCTCTTTCAACTCCTATACTATTTAGATATGTTGTTCTTTTCACTGTTTCTAACTATTCGCCTCCCTCTGTCTTTAAAAGCATCCGCTCTCCCCTTCCTCCTCCTCCTCCTCCTCCTCCTCCTCCTCTTCCTCCTCCTCCTCCTCTTCCTCCTCCTCCTCTTCCTCCTCCTCTTCCTCCTCCTCCTCCTCCTCCTCCTTTTCTTCCTCATCCTCCTCCTCACCCCTCATCGTTTCACAATCTCCAGCTCGCCTATAGCGAAACCATTGAAGCAAACAGTTTGAACAGTAAAAAGCATCAAGTGTCGGTTACTAGGGTTGACAACTCAAATTATAAAGTTAAAAATGGTATCAAATAATAAATACTAAGAAACGTCCTTAATACGCTTCAACAGTCGTGACGTCACTTCCCTCGTAATGACACATGGTTACTCAGTAACTGGCTCTAAACTATCGGAACAATGGCGGATGCCCTCATGAAATATTTCTCCGACGAGCATAAAAGCGTATCCAGAAGGGGGGGAAAAACAACACATTATAAATCTGATTATGTTTTGACTTTTACATATTCTGATCACAAGACATATGAAAAATTCTAGCCAGCATGAAGAATAAAAGGTACCGATTTTCTTTGTATAGAACCACGATGGCCGCCTTTGCTGGACAACATGACATCAGACTATTGAATCCCATTAAGCGCCCATTATAATTCGCATCCGTTATTCTTATAAGATTTGACCCAGTGTGTGTGAATCGTGTAGTTTATTTGGAGAAAACAAATGAAGATAACTGAATATAGACTCAATTTGAGGCAATTTGAGAAGGACTACGAAAATTTAAGGTTTTTTGTCAAAGGAACCACATTCTCTCATCTAGCTCAGCCGATAATAAATAATAATATTATATTAAACTTTATTTTTTTTTTAAATAATTTAAAAATCTTGCTAGAAGTTAACCATT
>NC_088374.1:14426914-14429414 GCF_034508935.2 Berghia stephanieae
TGGCAGAGATTATGTATACCATGATAAATAAATTATTGTGAACTTCAGAGGCTTAAAACTGAAAAAATAACATTTATTTGTTTGCTACCCTTTGTATAGGACGCTATCACAAAAGTAATATCCGCCAGGTCTAATTATTATAGACCCAGGGATTGGGCAGCTGGGTGAACAGAAAGGGGTTGGGGGGGGGAGGGGGGAAGGGGAGGGGAGGGGGGGGGGAGGGGAGAGGATCAGGGAAGAAAATAAATCTCGACTTCATTTAGGATGGATCTGGGTCCCTTTGCGCGTAAAGCAAGTGGGTGCTCTACCAACTGAGCTATCAAGACCCCGATAATAGACTTATTATGCTTTCGGCTATTACTGGTATTGCTCAGGATCCTAAAGAAAGAAAAAGAGAGAAGAAAAGAATCAGATAAGCTGCTTAGCCAAAAACTAATAGGAAACCAAAACAACTTAACACCGCCTTTCTTATTTCTGTGGAACTCTGGGGCTTTCGGGACAGTTATGAGACCGCAGGGAACTTGACCAAGTCAACAAAATGAACGGTGCTGGCTGGGCTGTTTGTTTTTGTTTTTAAGGGTTTTACGGCGCTTGCAACACATTTAGGTTATATCAGCGCCGTTAAAAAGGAAGAAAATGGGATAGTGAAAAGTTCTAGAATTATAATTAAAGCATCCAAGAATAGGGAAGACAAAGGGGAATTGGTTCAAATAGGGATGAGATGTAGATTCCAAGAGCGCACTACCAGTGTAATTAGTTTGAAATCACGTTAAAGTCTCATCCAGACACAAGCACAGGTCCCCACTAAGAGGAATACACTCAAATGTTTACAAACCATATATAATACATAAACAAAACATAATACAGTGCATGAACGAGATTATTTACAAGGAAAAAAAAATATCATCTCCCAAAACTAATTATACATTTGACTGTTTCCCTCCCAGTCAGGGTATCGGGCCAGGGCCAGGACAAAACCAAGCAAACTCATTCCAAGACAAGGACAGAAAGCATTTTTGAAAAAGGACATAGAAGACACAGAATGTACCTCTCTGCCCACTATGGGAGGTCAGGAATCCTACCCAGTGTCTGGGCTGTGTGAAAGAAGGAGCGAATGAATGCGGCTAGTGGTATGACACTCGCTTTCGGATCGGAAGGTCCTGGGTTCGAGCCTCGCGCTCGGCGCACAGTTTATGCTGTTTTTTCACTTTCTCTCACCGTACTCAGGTGTAAATTGAGTACATGGCCGCTAGCAGCGTTGTCTGTCCGAAAAAAAATTATAATATCGTCTGACAGGCTTCATGTTCCGTCCTACCTGTTAAATGTTGCTGTTGACCAGGAACCCCTTGTAAAGAGCTTTGAGCACGTTTAGTGGATATTGCGCTATTAAAAACCTCCCAAAAAACTCATTTTTAATCCTGAGACGTTGGGGTTGATATCAGTCTCACAGAGCTTCACTCTGGCAAAACGCATCATCTTAATCATTTGTTTTTGACTAGAAGACCAGTGGAAGGGGAAATAGGAAGAAGACGATGGAGGTGGATTGGACACACGCTTAGAAAGAATGACTCAACTATAACAAAGAAAGTATTGGACTGGAACCCTCAGGGCAGAAGATCAAGGGGAAGGCCACGAGGAACATGGAGAAGAATTAAAGAAGCTGATATACAGAGAAGTGGTAAGACCTGGAATGAGATAAAAAAAAAGTTAGCTCAGGATAGAGAAGGATGGAAACTGTTTGTCTGTGGCCTATACCCTGACCCAGGGTGAAAAAGGCAATGATGATGATGATGAGAAGACCACATTTTCTTTATAGGGAATGAGATTAGCGGAAGAGTAGCGCCCCTTTATTGGAAGTCACGAGCGGAAAAGTTATTAGAGAGAGAACGTCATGTTGGTTGTGGGGCATGAGACACTTTACCGAAAGCGAGGACGAGAGAGACGCATGCGTAAAACCATATTGACGTTCTCTCTGTAAGGTAACGTCCAATCAAGGGACACTAATCTTCCGCTAATCTCATTCCCTATATTTGAGCTTTTATATAGCGCAATATCCACTAAATGCTTAAAAAAGCGCTTCACAAGGGGTCCCTAGCCAACAGCGACACTTACATGTAGAAGGAGACATGACGCCGGTTTAATGGCATTGCATTTTTTTTTTCGGACAGAGACAACGCTGTTAATGGCTAGGTACTCATTTTACACCTGAGTACGGTGAGAGCATGTGAGTCTTTTCCAAGGACTCAACTATGCACCGAACGCCGAGACTCTAACCCAGACTTTCCGATCCGAAATCGTGGGTCATTCAAAATTGTGACCCCTCGCCTCAAAACGGTATTAAGTCGGGATGACTAAGATGCTGAAAATTAAATTTGTAGCCAGAAATATTAGACCTGCGTTGAGTGTATAAACTTTATTGAGGAGAATGAATATCATATTTCAGGTTGCTGAATACCAATCATTCATAATTTTGACCAGTTTAAATTTAATTTGACTTTTT